>NC_058414.1:2330322-2352229 GCF_002201575.2 Neomonachus schauinslandi
TTAAGCATCCTACTCTTGATATCGGCTCAGGTCATGATCTCAGGGTCGTAAGATCAAGCCCCGCATCAGGCTCTGCGCTCAGCGTGGAGTCTGCTTGAGATGCTCTCTCTCTCCGTCTGTCCCTCCCCCTCGTCACCCCCAAAATAATAAAATAAAGCAAAATAAAATGCAAGGTGATGGTTTCAGGTTCTGTGACAAATTCAGAGTGGCCTCCATTTGGGGTGTTAATATTTTCATGATACATAATAGGAACAAAATCCTCAAATAGAAATAGATTCCTCTTAGTCTAGCTTTTACCTGGAGAATAATATCTGGAGGCATTTCGTAAGTTAAGAACCCAATCCCATGCCAGTAAAGTTTTGCTTTATTATTTTTGTAACTGTCCGAGGTCCCAGCTTCAATGACAGAAGCCCCTGCAAAGAGAAAATAATATTTTAAATAAAGAATTACACATCTCAAGACACATCATTTATATTTTCACCATGTTGTTAGAATAGCGTTCCCAGGCAAATTGCAAGTAAGGTGACGTTCACACTCGGGAATCGGTAGGGGGAGTACGGCTTCCCGCTCTCATTGCTGCTGAGACTTGGTCACTTTGAGAAAACATGCTTGCTCCGTGTGGTTTCATAGCATTTCTGAAACTGGTACTGAATGAATTCCAGAACAATTGATTCAGAGGGGGAAATATGATGTGGACTGTGTTTATTACCTCACCGGATGTATGGACGCCCATATTTTAACAGTTCATGTACTGAGACTTTTAAGTCAGCCCAAACTACTTAAAAGCAAAAAAGGCATAAAAACCAACAATGTCAGGGGCTCAGTCAGTAGAACATGCAACTCTTGATCTCCAGGTTGTGAGTTCGAGCCCCACACTGGGTATAGAGATGACTTACAAATAAAGAAATTTTAAAAATCTTTAAAAAATAAAAAAATAGAAAATCAAATATAAAGAGTAGGGATAGCTTGGGAGCATTAACTTTCCGGTTTTTACTCACCTGCTGATTTAAGGGCATAGTCGGCCATTTGGACTTGGTCCTCTCTCAACTTTTTAAGGACATAATTTACCAAGTTTGACATTTCCTGTAAAAATAGTAAAAAGAGTTCTCTGTTAACAATCTCAGCTACCTGCTTGCGTTTTGACAATTCACTTTGTTGACTTGCACCTAAGGGCCAAATACGAACAGTGAACATTGAGGAGATACACAGAGCCAGGGGCTGCACAGGATTTCTAATGCCCTCCACAGCCCTGAGGGATCGCCATTCTCCAGGCCGCTGAGACACGTCCAGATGCCCCCCAGTCCCAGCAAGGTCGGAGCCAAGGCCCCTTCGGAAGCCCTAACGACCCCCCATCATGCTCTGCAGGGAGGTGGTCACACGAGGTTGTGCATGCCACCTGCCAGGTCCCCCCCCCTTCGTTCGTGTCTCTGTTTAGTAATAAAGACTTGACCATTCTGTAGGTATTTGGGCATCAGGCCATTTACATGGAGTTCATGACTGCTTCTTAGAAAGTATCCATCCTTAGGGTGCCTGGGTGGCTCAGTCAGTTAAGCATCTGCCTTCGACTCAGGTCATGATCCCAGGGTCCTGGAAATAAGCAGGGGGTCTGCTTCTCCTCCCGCTCCCCCAGCTGACTCTCTTTCTCTCTCAAATAAATAAATAAAATCTTAAAAAAAAAGGGGGGGTGCCTGGGCAGCTCAGTCGTTAAACGTCCGCCTTCGGCTCAGGTCGTGATCCCAGGGTCCTGGGATCGAGCCCCACTTTCGGCTCCCTGCTCCGCGGGAAGTCTGCTTCTCCCTCTCCCGCTCCCGCTCCCCCTGTTTGTGTTCCCACTCTTGCTATCTCTCTGTCAAATAAATAAATAAAATCCTTAAAAAAAAAAAAAGAAAGCATCCATCCTTTGAGTTAATACTGGCTTCTTAAGGACGTTCTGATTCTAAGAAAGCAACTGTCCTAGAGGACGCACCGTTCCAGTTTTAACTGACTCGGACCCTTGTCCCGGGGCCATGACAATACAGGGCCAGGAAGGCAGGAGGTGTCAGGGTGAGGTTTCTGCGTGCTTCAGAAAACAGGCATCAAGGGAAGAAGAGAAGAAGCTAGTGTGGGAGATGGGGAAAAGCAGCCAAGCTCATTGGCCTCCAGCATCGTGTGCCCTAATCGGGTGCTGATGAGGTCAAGGGCACTAGCTTCGGCTCCGTGAATAAAAATATTCTGCTCTGTAAGTGTTCACAGGCTGCATTTCTGAATGATCTTCTGTGTGTCTAACGGGAAAATAAAACGGCATCGGGTATTGACTTGGGCAGGAAGTCCGTCGGATGGCAAGTCTTCTCTGTGACACAGGGATCACAGACAAGCGGGTTTCCAGGGCAAGCTTTCTTGAGGTAAGCTCCTGTCAGGGAGAACCTTCAGGAGGAGGACAAAGCATCCAGTGCTTGAGTTTTCTGCTCCCAGAAGCCATGCAATGCGACCCTCCCAAGCGCCCTTACCTCGTCGGTGGCCTCCAAGGGCTCCTGGTCCTCATCTCTGTCCACGTTCCAGCTGTAATTGTGCAGACCGTCCTGCATATCTCTAAGCAATGCCTTCAGAACATCTATTTGTTCAATTAAAAATAGAATTTCACGGAAGTTGTTCTCCAGAGTCTGGCTTTCCTTCCTGTAAAGGGAGACCCTTGGTCTAAAGCGCCGCCTCTCACTGAACGGCAAGGACATTCAGGGCAAGAAGCTTCCAGAAGGTGTCCCAATGCTTGGGGCGCGCTCTATGCAGGCAAGTAGGGCTCCTCCAACCTTATGTGTCCCTGGTCCCTCCCTGGGGGCTCTGCTATCCTGACCGGAGGCTGCATGACTTCACAGCATGGAGCCTAAATCCCCATGGGCCACCTTTTTCCCTTGTTCAAATGGGGAACACCCTGTATTTCCAGGAGGATATGGAGCAGGGGTTTCATCCTGAGCCCTGAGGTCCTATGGATGAGGCTCAGGCAAGGAGGGTGGCTGGAGATAACAGCTGGGGACAGCCACCTGTCCCTGCTGACAGCAGGAGGGTGCAAGACGTTGTTTTCGCAGAATGGCTTCCACCACTTGGACAGTTTGAAAATTACTGGTGGACACAGTGAGTATGTATCAAGCCAGCAGGTGTTTCTTTAGGTTGAAAAATTGTAAGCACTACTCACCTACGACTTTCTTCCCCCCCCCTCCAGTTTGTAAAACAATACAGGTTCAAGGTTTGGCAAATACAAAACTCTTCAAGAGATAAACACTGCTGCATTTCTGTGTGTTTGTAACAGTTTTTATTCCATGAGAAAAACTAGTAACAAAATACAGATCCTGATTGTGATCTTGTGTCCTGCTGCACTTCCCAGGTCCTAGATATGTTATTATGTATTATAATCATTAAATATTTACATTATTCATTTTTAGTTATTTCGAAGGCTTCATAATTCCCCATTACACGGATATTCTCAAATGTATTTAACCATTGGCCTGTTTCTCTTCTCCAAGCGGTTTTTATTTTTTTAAATCATAACTAATCTTGAAAGCACGGCTCAGTGTATATTTCCTTAAAGAATGAGCCCCAGAAGTGGGAGTGATTTTAGTTTCATGGTTTTAGAAAAACATTCCGCTGCTGGAGTCACCAGCAAAGTCCCCCGAATCAGAAAACCTCACTCACTTTAAAAGCTCCAGTTGTTCTTTTGGCGTCCGAAGTCTGGCCTGGAAGAAACCAAAGGACCCCAATCATTTGGCATCTTGCCTAGTCAAGCAGAGTTAGTGTTCTTATTCGTAAAGGGGAAAGAAATCACATTTGCACTCGGATAGACATGCATGACAGGGGGGACGCCGAGGGTCCTCTAAGACACCTGCATGTCTGTCTGCCTTCCTGTAAATGGTTACATTTTGTGGGGATGAAGCAACACCCAAATCTGAAAGTGACAACTGGAGTCTAAGAGGGGCTGTTTCTCAAAGTAGTGAAAGTGCTGGGGCGCCTGGGTGGCTCAGTCGTTAAGTGTCTGCCTTCGGCTCAGGTCATGATCCCAGGGTCTTAGGATCGAGCCCCGCATCGGGCTCCCTGCTCAGCGGGGAGCCTGCTTCTCCCTCCACCTGCCAATCCCTCTCTCTCTCCCTCTGTGTGAGCTCTCTCTCTCTCTGCCTCAAATAAATAAATAAAATCTTTAAAAAGATATCTAAAGAGAAGGTAATGCTGTTTAAAATCAATTGTTAATTGAAGGTCCTCAGTCTCATAAAATCAATTGTTAATTGAATAAAAACAGCTTCTATTGCCCATAGCTATTGTAGCTCAAGTCTGAAGGCTGCTTGGAGGCAGCATTTCTTCGTCTTTGGGGGTCTTTTTCTCTTAAGACCTTCAACTGAGGGGCGCCTGGGTGGCTCAGTTGGTTAAGCGACTGCCTTCGGCTCAGGTCATGATCCTGGAGTCCCGGGATTGAGTCCTGCATCGGGCTCCCTGCTGAGCAGGGAGTCTACTTCTCCCTCTGACCTTCCCCCCTCTCATGCTCTATCTCATTCTCTCTCTCAAATAAATAAATAAAATCTTAAAAAAAAAAAAAAAAGACCTTCAACTGATTGGGCGAGGCCCACCCATATTACGGAGGCTAATTTGCTTTACTCAAAGCCTATCAATTTAATGTTAATCACATCAAAAAATGCCTTCACAGCAACATCTAGAACTAGTGTTTGACCAAACATCTGGGCACCTAGCCTAGTGAAGGTGACCCATAGAATTAGCCATCGTAATAGGGGTAAGCCTCCAAAGTCCTGGCTCATTCCAGCATCAACTGAAAACTCTAAAGTCCATAGCCTCATCTAAGTAGCACCTAAGTCCGATATGGGTTAAGATCCCAGATAAAATTCATCCTGAAGCTAATTCCCCTCCAGCTATGAGGCTATGAAACCAAACACGTGATGTGCCAAACAGCGATGAGACAGGTGGAGGATAGACATCCTCATTGCAAAAGGAAGAAACAGAGAAGACAAAAGGTTCACAAACATTCAGTCTATGGTAGGAGCCTGCCGGGATCAGAGGCTGGAGAGGATTTGTAGGTCAAATTGTAGCTTAGTCATAAAACCACTTAATAGGACTCTGGTCCCTACACTAATTCTATTAGATATTCACATACAAAACAAAGGTAACACACTGCAAGTTGGAGCATGTTAAATTTTAAACGAGTGACATACAAAATGATTTAACAAAACATCACCTGGTAATTATAAAGCCTCGAACCGTATTCTGCAATTAGAGCATAAAATTGTCTGGATTTCTGAGGAAACTCCGTTTCTTTAAGCCACATGTGATTGCCAAGTCCTGTTAAAGAAAAGACCAACTCTGATGGAAGAGTCTGTCTGCAAGCATTTATGATCGTCTACATGTACGTTTTCTAAAGATTTTTAAGTCATCTCTCCACCCAACGTGGGGCTCGAACTCATGACACCGAGATCAAGAGGCGCGCTCCTCCAACGGAGCCAGCTGGGTGCCCTGATATGTTACATGCATTGATAAGAATTTCTCTAAGCATGAAGGATACATACACTCTTAAATAGAATATCAGGTCCTTGGGTGACACTATGGAAAATGGCAATATTGGGTGCTTAACAAAATCAGGTCTCCATTGAAATGTTCATATGCGGGCAAAGACGAACAGGATCTACTTTTTTTGGACTCTGAAATCTAATCCCAAAGTTACAGCCACCAGAGGACTGAAGAAAAGCAGATTATTGTTAAGAATATGGGATTCCTGCTCCCCTGCCTGCCATCCCTCGGTCCCCAGCATGGTGGCAGGGACTGGGAGCAAGGGGGGATGGGAGTGCACATTGCTCGTGCAGCTTGCTGGTTCCAGGGGGCTAATGCAGACTTGTTCTTAATCTACAGTGACTGGGAATTTTGACGTCCCAGTGTTCCCACTCCCTTGGGCTAGAAGGGTTTTCTGGGAGGCTGTGATATCTGTTGAAAGATGGGAGCCTGGGTGGCTCAGTGATGGAGCGTCTCCCTTCGGCTCAGGTCATGATCTCTGGGTCCTGGGATCGAGCCCAAAGTTGGGCTCCCTGTCAGTGGGGAGTCTGCTTCTCCCTCTGCCTCTGCCCCTCCCCCCCCCGGCTCATGCTCTCTCTCTCTCTTGCTCTCAAATAAATAAATTATATCTTTGAAAAAAAAACTTAAGGACATAAATTGGCCTTCCCCACCTGAGCAAGGAATAGGGAATGGGGCAAGGGGCAGACAGACCCAAAACATGGGAGGGAGAAGTCAGAGGAGGAAGTCTCTCGTGGGAATAGGGCTTGGAAGGGAAAAACGAATGTAACACGCATGTCTGGAAGTGGATGCATGTTCAGAAGAGATCATAGAGAGGATCCCGGGCTTGCGTGTCAGGTGGCTGTGTGAGCCAGAGGTGGAGGTTAAAGCAGAGTCGTGGGTAGCCCAGCTTAGTGTCACAGGATCAAGACTCGGAGAGTCCTCATTCTCTCTCTCTCTCTCTCTCTCTCTCAATGACTCCAGGAAGTCTCTGTCAGGTCACTAGCTGACCACTGAGATAGCAACTGACCATCAGTAAAAAATGACTACAGCCCTCAAGGAGGACTAACAGCAATCTCTGGGAGAGGGGGAAAAATCTGACTTCCAGAGTTACCATATTAAAATATTGAAATGCCCCGTTTCCAACACAAAATTACAAGGCACACAAAGAAACAAGCGAGTATGGCCCATTTAAGGAAAAAAAAAATGGACCGAAACCATCCCTGGGGAAGTCCAAACACTGGACATAGTAGGTAAAAACTTTATTTAAAAAAAACCGTTTTATTTATTTATTGAGAGAGAGAGAGAACTCGTGCGCACATGCAGGCGGGGGGAGGGGAAGGCAGAGGGAGAGGGAGAATCTCAAGCCGACTCCCCTCTGAGCATAGAGCCCAATGCAGGGCTCAATCCCACAACCCTGAGATCATGACCGGGGCCAGAACCGAGAGTCAGATGCTTAACGGACTGAGCCACCCAGATTGGAACCTTGATTTTACTGGGCACTCTGTGCTTCAAGTCATCTATATATTAAAGAGCAATTTTCCACATGCTAGGGGGCGCGATGCGGGATATTGGCAGCAGAAACCTGCAAACGGCACGTTCAGCCATTTCTTCAGCCCCCTGGGGATGAGTGAGAGTCTTTTGTGCCATCTATCTACAACATTTATTTCTTTCCAGAGCTTTCTCTGGCATTTCCACAGAGATCCCCCTCCCTACACAGAAACATCCTGAGACATGGCTTTAAGGACCTTACCTATAAGAAGAAGAGTCGATAGAGACACCGTGCTTATGACAATCTTCCACGACTGGGTTAAGCTAAAGAGAAGAAAAACAAAAAGAACGTAAGGGTCCAGCACCAGTAACCTGTACTTTGAACGTGAAACTAACCACTACAACCAAGTCCACAAACGTGCTCTTTCTAGGCTGAGTCTGAGAATTAATTCACTTCCTAACCGAACTTTGGAATCGAGAGAGAACAGTTTCTGGGGTGGTGTATTTACACACTCAACCAGACGTCCCACCCCTCAGGTCACACGTGTTACGGTTACGCTGGGGTTTACGCCCCGTGTACGCCCCAGCGTTTTCGTGTGTGTAATAGATACTTACAAAGGATGTACCAGAAAGGGTTATCCTTGCGGTCTGAAGGCAGAAGGAGAAGAGCTTAGAGTCTGATTTCATGGAAATTAGGTATTGGGTGGCTCAGTCGGTTAAGTGTCCGACTCGTGGTTTTGGCTCAGGTCTTTTTTTTTTTTTTAAAGATTTTATTTATTTGACAGAGAGAGAGAGAGGGAGAGAGCACGAGCAGGAGGAGAGCAGAGGGGGGAGGAGAAGCAGACTCCCCGCTGAGCAGGGAGCCTGACTCGGGACTCGATCCCAGGACCCTGGGATCATGACCTGAGCTGAAGGCAGACGCTTAATGGACTGAGCCCTGGGAGCCCCATCGGCTTAGGTCTTGATATCAGGGTCGTGAGAACGAGCCCCGTGTTGGGCTCCACCCTAGGTGAGGAGCCTACTTTAAAAAACAAAAAAAGGGGGCGCCTGGGTGGCTCAGTTGGTTAAGCGACTGCCTTCGGCTCAGGTCATGATCCTGGAGTCCCTGGATCGAGTCCCGCATCGGGCTCCCTGCTCGGCAGGGAGCCTGCTTCTCCCTCTGACCCTCCCCCCTCTCATGTGCTCTCTGTCTCTCTCATTCTCTCTGTCTCAAATAAATAAATAAAATCTTTAAAAAAAATAAAAAACAAAAAAAGAAAGTAAGTAATTGGTATTCAGTGAAAGAACTAGGATGATTAACAACTGTCTGATGAAGTTCTTTAAATAATCATAACACTTCCCCTCACTTTTCCTTGCAGTCTACCCTCTACACAGAAAAAGACACAAATCTTTGTGGACTTTTACAGGATGAACACACCCATGTCAACTCAGCAAGAACGAGCAAAAGCCCCCCCAGCTCCATCACACCCTGCGCTTTCCATCCCAAAGGTCACCTCTGTCCTGACCCAGAAGTTTTTCTCGGTTCTTTGCCCTCAGAGGGAGGTGTATCTTGAAAGCACATCCTCTGTAAATATTATTTCTTGGTCATGTGGGGGGGGGGTCCACTGCCTAAAGAGCGTTATTCAAAGGTGCATTTACCGCCCGAGTGAGCCCTCCCAATGGGCTACATGAAATAAAAAGGACCACGTGCAAATGTTCGGCAAAGGTTACTTCTGCTTTTTGATAAAACCCTGGCTGTCAGCCTCTGCATTTTAAAGCCCCTTGGATGCCTTTGCATGACGGGAGCCTGTCTTCTGCCGGGAGCATGCTTTGCTCCTTTAGACTGGGACTGTCCAATACCTCTTCTTATATCATGACAAATGATGACAAAACTCCCTCCCTTGTGTGTATGGGCGGGTTTTTTTCCGTGCAAGCGCTCTGTTGGTACCACTCGTTTGGCTATTCTGTGACTTTTCACTTTTGTTTTCCCAGCAGGCAGCGCAGAGAGGATAGGGGAGGGGGGCTGGGTCTTTGCCCTCCTTCCCCCGCCCCCGCTCCCCCCGCCCCGGGTGGGCAGGGAGTCTCTGCGGCCTCCTTCTGGCCAATCCACACCTGCTCGGACAGCAGGACGCAGTTATTGGCTCCAAATCCGTGCCCACTAACCGTGCAGTCATTTGTCACCCAAGGATGCGCTCAACGCACTCTGTGCCTGGGGTCCTCAACTGCGGGGCTAAGCACCATAAATCACAGAGAACGGACAAGCTAGGTAAAGACGGGAATAATCCGTAAATCCGTAAAGTAAAATAGTAATCTTGCTGCTGCTGAGGTTCATTCTTCTTTAAAGGTGGCTTCTGGCTCACAATCTTTGTGCCCCGTGGGCTGGAATGAGTCAAAGTACCCCCAGCGTGGTGATCAAGAGACACCTGCCAGGAAAGTGTTCGGAAATGACTTTCTCTCAAAAGGAGAAAGGCTTTTGTTGGGCTATTTTCCAAGTAAACAGGGCACGTCTGGCCTGCGGCACGTATATATCCGATCTGATAGCAATCGTTCTTCAGAGTTACGTACCCGCTGGCGTCGGGGTTCCCGCGCTCCGAGGGCAGGATATTAAGACTGTCGCTGTCGCTGGCTTCCTCCGAATGACTTCTACAAAACCTGGCGGCCCTTCTCGGCTTCGGCCTTCCACTCATTTCCCCCCACAAGGTAGCAAAGAGCTGGGAGAAGGAAGAAGAGCATCCGTGGGCTCTTTGCTATTTTAGGGAAAGCATGACGCCCTACAAAGAGGATCTGGGGTTGCTTTCTTGCCTTACTTCCCGGGTGTTTCTCCTTCCAGGGGGAAACTGTGAGCGAGCGAATCTGGAACCGCTGCGGACCCCTCTGTTGCATCACCTTCTGTGATGCATCACAATGGAAACCCCACCCCGTGTCAGGTGGGGCACCTGCAGCCGCCTCTGGGCCCGCACCTCGTCCTGAACGCGCGTGTTCACGCTTCGCTGTAACGCCTTCTGAACGGCCCGCAGGTCCTGCCAAGGTCCCCCTGTACCCAGCTCTCTGCTGTCACAAACCAGGGGTTTGCTGCATCCCCTTCACAAGTGAAATACCACGGAGACCATGGGAAGCCCCAAGATACCGCTCCCCAATGTCACTCCTGTCCCTTCCTTCCCACAGGGAACTATGATCTGGAAACTGATATATGGAATTCCCACGTATTTTTAAATATTTTAGCGTCGGTATATGTGTCCATACAGAACACAATATTGGGTGTGTGTTTTCTTTTCTTTTTTTTTTTTTTAAGATTTTTATTTATTTATTTGACAGAGAGAGAGAGAGCAAGAGCAGGAACACAAGCAGGGGGAGTGGGAGAGGGAGAAGCAGGCTTCCCGCCGAGCAGGGAGCCCGATGCGGGGCTCGAACCCAGGACCCTGGGACCATGGCCTGGGCCAAAGGCAGACGCTTAACGACTGAGCCACCCAGACGCCCTGGGTGTGTGTTTTCGACTGAAACGCCCTTCCTCCGCTTTCTCCCGTTGTCTTGGGATGTTTTCACTCCGGCTCGCTCGCTCTCACTGCTGCACAGCATTTGATGAAACATGTTATCACATACACGTCCCGTCATTTACCTGCTCTTGTACCGACGCACGCTGAGGCTGCTTTTAGTTTCTCAGCAACACAAAGAATGGCCAACGCCCGTCCTTGCGCGTGTCTCGGGCACACCCTTCGCCAGGGCCACACCGAGGAGAGCGTTTACTGGCTACACGGTCCGTGGGTGACAGCTTTGCAGCATGACTCACGGGAGCGTGAAGCAGGTGGCTGCTGATGGGGATGATGGGGATTCTGCCTCGTGCGTTCCTGTGTGTGTGCCCACACATGTCCGTGCGTGCCTGCGTGTACACGGCGTGTGCACGTGTCTGTGTGTATGTATATGCGTGTCTTTGTGTGTGTGCCTCTGTGCGTGTGTCTGTGTGTGCAAGTACGCGTGCACACGTGTGTGTGCGCGTGTGTATGTGACAGTTTGGTCTTTTTCCTCTTACGATTTTGAGTATTTTCTCTCTCCCTCTTCGGTGTTCCTCAGTTTCAGCTCGATTCACCGAAGTGTGATATTAGTTCTCATTGTTCCAATAGACTCGGCCGCTTTAAAGGTCCATTTGGGTGCTCATGCATTTCCTCAGTTCTGGAATATTCCCCCCCCCCCCCCCCCCCCGCCATCAGTTCTTCAAGTGCTGCTTCGCTGCCAGTGTCTCTGGTTTCTCGTGATGCCCACCTAGCGACACTGTGAGTTCTTTGGATCTACTTTCCCCATAGCTCACTGCCGCGTTATAGTTGGTGTTTTTGTGAGTTTCTCCCCTCTTTTTATCTATGCTGGTTTCAGGGTGAATTCATAAGTGCTACTTTACAGTTCGCGGATCTGCTCTTTGACCCTGTGAGGTCCAGATCTATCCCAAGAAATCCCAGCACGTCTCCTTTACCGCCTCATCGTCCCAGACTCAACGGGGACAGCATGGAGCAGAGGAACGCACTGCCTCAGGGCCACACTCTGACCCCCGCTGTAGGGTGTTCTCCCTCCCACTTTCTCGTTTCCTTTCAAGGCTACGGAATGTGCATACAATGACATATTTATGTAAAATGTGGTTATGAAAAAGTACATATCTGTGTCTGTGTGTATCTACAAATATACTCATCTCTTCACATTGTGGACTCGGTGGCTCACCGTACACCATGTTCTGCAACTTGCTTTTTTCCCTTAAAACATCTATCTTGGAAGTCCTCCCGACTCACTTGGGGGTGACCTTCTCCGGTCTTTCATGGCTGCATGCTGTTTTCCAAGGGCCAAAATCTGTCCAACCTGCCCCATACTGATGAGCTGTTTTTAAATTTTTTATTATTTTTTAAAAGATTTTATTCATTTATTTGTCATAGAGAGAGAGAGAGCACAAGTAGGGTGAGCAGCAGGGGGAGAGGGAGAAGCAGGCTCCCCAATGAGCAGGGAGCCTGATGCAGGAATCGATCCCAGGACCCCGAGATCATGACCTGAGCCAAAGGCAGATGCTTAACCGACTGAGCCACCCAGGCACCCCAATGAGCATTTTTTAAAAAAGATTTTATTTATTTATTTATTTATTTATTTATTTATTTATTTATTTATTTATTTATACAGAGTGATTGGGGGAGCAGAGGGAGAGAGAATCTCAGCAGACTCCACACTAAGAGCAGAGCTGGATGCTGGGCTTGATCTCACGAGCCTGAGATCATGACTTGAGCTGAAATGAAGAGTCGGATACTTAACTGACTGAGCCACCCCAACACCCGTGATGAGCATTTTGACACAGAAAACAACATGCAATAAACAACTGTGAGCTTACATTATTCTGCAGCTGCCAATAAAATAGATTTTTAAGAAGATACACCCTTTCTTCTCCTGGCTAAGACCCTTGTTCTCCTGGGATCTGCTTTTTTGGTCTACCAGGTTTTGTTTCGTTTCTTCCTTCTTTTGTTTGAAAATTTCTTTTTTTTAAAAGTCAATATCAGTCCTTCATTTATTTCTCTAAGGGTTGTGTACTTATTTTTATTTTTTAATCCTCTTTTTAAATATTTTATTTATTTCAGAGAGAGAGAGCAGGAGCACATTTGGGGTGGCGTGGCAGAGGGAGAAGCAGACTCCCTGCTGAGCACGGAGCCTGATGTGGGGCTCGATCTCAGGACCCTGAGATCATGACCTGAACTGAAACCAAGAGTCGGACACTTAACCAACTACACCACCCAAGCACCCTTCATTTTAGATTATTATTATTAAATTAAAAAAAAAAACAACCACTCAGTTTAGAAATCCCTCCTGTTGGTGAGGCTCTGGTGTAAAGAGTATGCCCCCTGATGGAGAGGGGGCAGATGGAGTCCTGGGGGAGCATGTCTAGGGAAGGGAATTGTCCAGACCTTTTAGCTGCTCCCCCTTGGATATGTAACAAGGATGGGCAAAAGGAAATGAACATGTGTCCTGGGAGTTGAAGTAAATCAGCTCAGTCAATAACAGGGGTAAACCAAGAGAGACGAGACAGGCGGGAGAGGTTCAAGGGCTTTGAGAAATCAGAATTTGTACTCACATGCATTTTTTTCCTTTCCTCAAAATACTCCTGAGCAGGAGCTATCTATATAAGATATATCTATAAAAAGATGTCTATATACATGATACATAATATATAAACTCATATATGATATAATAAGATATATGTAATAAATAAGGATATCTATATATAGATAGGCATATAAGATATATGTAGGAAGGGAGCCTGGGTGGCTCAGTCGGTTAAGCTCTGCCTTCAGCTCAGGTCACGATCTCAGGGTCCTGGGATAGAGCCCCACGTCGGGCTCCCTACTCACTGGGGACATTTGGATCCTTCTAAACACTCGGAACTGTTTTGGCACAGAAAGCCCACCGTGATAGAGGGTAGGAAATGAGATCTGCTCATTCTCAGCTGATTACCCTGCCTCACCTTTTCATCTGCACTGCACCCTACCTAGATTCTTACTTGATCTGACCTCTGCAAACACTGCTTTCAAGCACACTCCGGAAGCAAGAGCTACGGTCTCTCCACCTGGTCCCAGCCCCGGTACCTGTGCAGATCCCCAAGCCAGCCAGGCCGGAAGTCCGCACTCAAGTCAGGTGCTTGGCAGAAATCTGAATGCACTTCCCCAGGAACATGGCCAAACTGTCTCTCCATTTACAAACACAGAAATACTCCTGAAAACATAGGGTATGAGGAAAGACGTTTACATGACCATTTCACTATTGATACACAGTTGGCAGAAATGGCTCTTGGCTGTTTTTTTTTTTTTAATTATGTTATGTTAGTCACCATACATTACATCATTAGTTTTTGATGCAGTGTTCCATGATTCATTGTTTGTGCATAACACCCAGTGCTCCATGCAGAATGTGCCCTCCTCAATACCCACCACCAGGCTCACCCATCCCCCCACCCCCCTCCCCTCTAGAACCCTCAGCTTGTTTCTCAGAGCCCATCGTCTCTCATGGTTCGTCTCCCCCTCCGATTTCCCCCCTTCATTTTTACCTGCCTTCTCCTAGGCTCTTGGCTGTTTTACTTGCTGTTTTTTAGTTTTAAAGTCGATTTAATTTTAAAGTTGGTTTTTTTTCCGCAATCTAGACACCCAATGTGGGGCTCAAACTCGCCACCCCACATCAAGAAGAGTCTCGTGCTCTTCCAACTCAGTCAGGTGCCCCTATTCGTCCTCTTTTTAAAAAAAAAAAAAATGCATGAAACAAACGGGAGATTGACAAGCAAATCTGTCTAGTTTGTTTTCCCTTGTGGAAACTTCCCGGGGTGGAGCTCCTCGGGGACCAGGAGGCCGACCCCGCCCCGCCAGCAGCGCGGCCCCGCCCCCGACCGCGGCTCCCCGCCCCCGCTCCCGCCTGGCCCCGGCTCCGCCCCCGTCTGGCCCCGCCCCCCGCTCCGTCCTGGCCCCGGCTCCGCCCCCGCCCCCGCCCGAGCGGTTGACTGGCGCCCGCGCTCCGCCCCTGGCTTTGATTGGTCGGCCGCGTCCCCGCAGGCTTTCCCGATTGGCTACGGGCGCTCCCGCCGCGCCCGCCGGTTGGCCACCGAGCCGTTTCCCGGAGGACGCAGGTTGTTGCGGTTCCGCATCCGCTGGGAGTGCGAGGTGGGCTCGGCCCCCAGCGGCCGCGGGTGGAGTCGGCTCGGGCGGTGCGGGCCGCACTCACGGAGACCCTCGGCAGACCGGTGAGCGGGCGGGGGGCGGGGGGGCGGGGGCCATCTGTCACCCCGGGCCTGGAGAGCAGCCGGCCCCCCGCGCGACGCCCGCCGCCACGCGATGACCTGCTGCCCCGCGGTGAACCCGCACGGACGTGCCCCTGCGGTACACCGGGCGTGGATGTGCTCCTGCTGTATACCCACGATCATCCGCTGTCCCCTGCTGTGTATCCGCGTGAGCGTGCCCCTTCTTTATGCTCGCGTGCGTGTGCCCCTGCTGCACACCGGGCATGGCTGTGCGCCTGCTGTATACCAGCATGCATATGCCCCTGCTGCATACCCGCGTGGTCGTGCGCGCCTTCCTGAATGATGAGACGCCTGCATACCTGGCAGGTGGAGGTGGACGGAGAGAGGAGGCCGTCAGAAGTGGCCTTGGCAGCTCAGCCCCGGCGGCGTTCCCTACTCCCCCGAGAACAGCCGGTCCCGCGTGGCACCCCCGGCATGAGGAACACAAGCAAGGAGCTGCACGGCGCGGCGAGCCGCTATGCTCCCTGCGGTGAGTGACCCGCGAATGGAGCCCGCGTTTGCCCTGAGCCCAGCATCCTGATTCTGCGCCTGGGACGGGGGTGAAACTAACCTGCCCTCAAACAAAGCAGCTGCTGGGCCCCAGGGTCGAAGCAGCTTAAAGGAAAATGGGAAAAGAAAAGGAAACACAAAAACAAGCAAACAAACAAAAACCAGCTAGTCTTCTTTATGTTCAACAAAAAGAAAACCAGGCTTCCTATTGTTGCCTCCGCTGTTGGAGGATATAGGATCTCTGAAATTGTCCTGTAATAGTTTGATCCTAGGTAAGCCTCAGCTGTTTTCCTGAATGTAAGCACTTGCTTTCTCAGCTGCATCCCAGAGCATGTCACGATCTATCTTCTGCCGGTAATTTATGCCCCCACCAAGTTAACCATGTCTGGGGCTTTAAGGGGCTGGACACAGAGAAGAAGAATTGGGTGGAGGGTCCTGTGGGGCAGCTGGGCAGAAGGGAGGGAAGGAGAGCTGGATGCTCTGGTCTGTGTGTGCCTCTTGTCTTGATTCCTCTCCTTCTTGTGAATGTGGAAAGAAAGGCTGGAGAAGGAGGGGCTGGGGTGCTCCCCTGGGAGCCGCGGGGTGGAAGCTGGTGGGCACCTGCAGCGCTCACATCCTCTCAGAAGGGTAACGGAGCCTGGCCTTCTCATTCCTAAATGAGCTTGTCCAGAGCTCCCCACTGCCATTGGCGAAACCGTGGCTGTGCTGGGAACTGGGTGGGGGGGGGGGGGGGGGGCTGACTGGGTCCCCTTCTCGGCCGTGGGCTCTCAGCCTGTATGTGACTTCTCCCAGCCTTAGTGGCCTCCCCTCCGTATACGACACCAGTGGACCCTGACAAGGGCCAGGCGCTTCTGTACACTAACATTTAACCTCAAAACAACCTGACGTGGTATCACTCACCCCAGTTTATAGACGCGGAAGCTAAAGCACAGACAGTTTTAGGAAGCTGCCCGAGGTCACACGTCTCCCGGGGCTCCTCTGCTCAGGCTCTGCAAGGCTGCGGCATCCCAAAGGCAGGAGCAGGGCCATCAGCCTTCGGGAGCCCCGGGCTAAGTGGGCATAAAACACCGCCTTGTGACTAGAGATCCGAGAGCCCCAGAGTCCCTCTCAGCCTGTCTCCTTATTGATAACGTAAGGGTACCGGTATCCTGCAGGTGAGGAGGCGGGGAAGCGACATCAAGAAATCTGCGTGGGGTTGGGGGGGCGCCTGGGTGGCTCATTCGGTTAAGCCTCCAGCTGCTGGTTTCTGCTCGGGTCGTGATCTCAGGGTCCTGGCATCGAGTCCAACACCTGCTTCCGTGCTCACGGGGAGTCTGCTTGACATTCTCTCTCTCCCTCTGCCCCTCTCCCCCACCGCCCAATGGGCTCGCTCTCTCTCTGTCAAATAATAAATGAACCTTAAAAAAAATCTACGTGATACCCAGTGCTGCTGGTAAAAATGAAACAAACAAAAAGAAATCTGCATGGTAGTAATTGATCACAGTAGTACTGATAGTAATTACTGGACAAGTACCAATAATTTCTAAGCGATAGGAGCTACAAGTCAGTTCTCATTCCTTCCACCCGGTGTGTGTGTGCGCGCGTGTGCCTGTGTGTGAGCTTCTCTGCACACAGTTACAGATGCCTGGAGTAGAGTTCAGTGCCTGCCCGAAGCTTCCGGTGATGAGAGCTGAAAGGTACACTGTTCTCTGTGGATTAATTAGTAATCAAAACACAGAGGAAGATAAAGCAAGAAGTGCATGCCTTCCCTCTATAAGGGAAAATATTTGAAATGACTGTGTTGAGAGTAGGAAGCTGCTTAGCTCTTCCTCCTAATGCTTAAATTACCTGTGAGCTTCTGCCCCCATTCTTAATGCTTTTTTTTTCATTCTCAAAAGTATAATGATTCGGCTAATTGCTGTGATTTAGATATTCAGATATTTTGTTAGTTAAATATCATTCGTTTTCATGCAGTGAACTCAGCTTTAGTTGGAAGTAGAAATTGGATGTGTAAGCTTTTACCTTTAGAAGACAGTTGTTCATGAGATCCTTGTGTGTTACATAAATTAATCCTTTTAAAGATTTTATTTATTTATTTGAGAGAGAGAGTGAGCAAGGGGAGAGGCAGAGAGAGAATCTCAAGCAGGCTCTGAGCTGAATGCAGAGCCCGACATAGGGCTCAATCCCAGGACCCTGAGATCAGGACCTGAGCTGAAACCAAGAGTTGGACGATTAACCAACTGAGACACCCAGGCGCCCTCTACATAAATTAATTTATTCAGCACAGTTTTTCTATGCTCCTACCATATCAGAGTTCTCCAGAGCAACAGAACCAACAGTGCATCTCTCTATCATCCATCATCTATCAGTCTATCTATCTAATCTATCTAGCGAAGGTTTATTCTAAGGAATTGGCTCACACATGTGGCTGGAGACCCAGGGAAGAGCTGATGTTGCATCTTGAGTCCGAAGGCCATCTGGAGGCAGACCCCCCCCCATCCCCCAGAGACCTCAGTCTTTTTCTCTGAAGGCCTTCAACTAATTAGATGAAGCCCACCCATGTGATGGAGGGTGACCTGCTTTAATCAGAGTCTACTGATGTAAATGTTAGTCTCACCTAAAAATGACTTCAGAGAAGTCCGAGTGTCCCCGATCTGTTCCTTCTGTGGATTCATAGTGGACACCAATAACTGCAGGTCTGGGGTTCAGCGTCCACCTCTCCCTCCCAGAAGGGGCAGGTGGTCCCAGAGTGGCCTGCAGGGCTGTCCTGGATGCCCTCAGCTCCTGTGCCCTCTTAGGGGCCCCATGGCTCTGCCGATGCCAACATTCACTGCATTGCCTGTGACCCCTCTGTCCGTGGGGTGCAGAGCAAGGAGGGGGAGGAAGGGCAGACGGCAGGCTGCCTTACTCTCCCCTCCTTCATCCTTGCGGTGTTGCCCCTCCTGCTCATGGGCCCCGCCCACAGGAGTGGCCTGCCCTCCGTCTGCACTCATCATCCCGCCCACCCAGGGAGCCAGACTCAGCGACGTACCACACCTGTGGCCCGCGGTGGTTTCCCATCACACCTGGCTGTCCCGCCGAGATCCTGGCCTCCTGCCATCTCCTTGCACTTGGGACCTCTCACTCGGTCCCACTGTGGCTTCAAGCACAGGCTGTGGGTGCAGAGGGGTGGGCTGATGGAGGTGTGGAGGCTTCTCTCAGGGAGGTCCCCGGATGAGGCTTGCCCTGCCTCTTTCTGCTCCTGCCAGATGGCTGTTGGTGCTGCTTCTGTGGTGGACCGTGTGTCTCAGCATCGTTCAAGTGCTGAGGTCAGCAGATCTGGGCCAGCCTCGGTCACATGCCCCCCACACTAGCCTGCAATGCTGTGAGCGATTTGGGATTTTTCGGGAATGTGTATTGCCCGATATATCCAGAAATGCAGGTTACTCCCAGTTCCCTGGAGGAGAGAGAGCACAAGACACACAGACACAAGGGGATTGGGACACCTTGGAGGAGGCCCTGGTGCCACCGCTTTGGAGCAGAGGTGCAGCCTAGGGCAGAGGAACAGCAGGGCCTCATAGAAGAAACTCTTCCTTCTGGCAGGACCAGCGGACGACATGCTGGTGGGCTTAGGAGACGGATGTCTACAAGCTCATTGCAGGTGTTCCAAAGAGGGTGGAGGTTTCTCCCGTGCTGATGTCCTGGGGTGATGTCTCCCATGCAGATGCCTTGTGTTAGGTTCCCTTGTGCTGATGTCCTGGGGTGACGTCTCCCATGCAGATGCCTTGTGTTAGGTTTTCTTGTGCTGATGTCCTGTGGAGGCTGAGATGCTCTCTCTGCTATGGCTATATGGTAGGCAGTGCAGCAAGCCAACCTGAACTCTGTGTAATAAGTTGGCCCTTGGCCTCCTCTTCTCTAGACTGGTATTACGACCTTCCCATGAAGCGGTCCAACAACCCCGTGGACGTCCCACCGGCCTCCCAGATCCCGGGCCTCAGTGATCTGAGGGAGCCTCCCAACAGGCATATGCCTGGGCTGCAGAGGTATTGGATAAAAGACACAGACTCAGAGTACGTGAAGCTTGCGAAGCAAGGCGGCCAGCCCGGTAAGCACCCCATGCACGCCCCAGTGTCTCTGCTGCATGGGTCAGGGGTGGTTTTGGTTCTCGTGGCTTCCATGTGAACATACCTGTAACATCTCTGAGTTCTGCCCAAGGCCAGTGGACATCGAGGGTCACAACACAGCCTAGGATGTGTGTGGCCCGCAGGATGTCTACTTTTTACCGCAAAGACAGAAAAGACAGAAATTGCAGAATTGGCTGGTGAGCGACACCATTGCAGGGTCCCCGCCCCCATCCTGTGGTCCAGGTGCAGAGGGTCTCCGGAAGCTGTCCACCTCCCCAGAGAGTCCCTGCCTGCAACCAGGTTGCGAGCTGGTGGAGCGCGGGGTCCTGCGGTGTATGCTCAGGGCCCTCGTCCCACGTGTGCGTGTGGTTTCAACACTGAGGCCACAGATGAGTTTCATTGGCGATGCCGATGAGCATCCACCTTGGTCCACGGTTTAACTAAGAACGTGCTGCCTGGTTGTGCTCATACAGATCGCT
This sequence comes from Neomonachus schauinslandi, assembly GCF_002201575.2. Lineage (NCBI taxonomy): Eukaryota > Metazoa > Chordata > Mammalia > Carnivora > Phocidae > Neomonachus > Neomonachus schauinslandi. The sequence goes on from NC_058414.1 coordinate 2,350,155, forward strand.
GATGAGGGGCAGGGCTCAGCCCCTGTGGTGAGGGCTGCTGAGAGCCACCGCCTTTCCTGTCCTGTTTCCTGGCCACCATACTTCCCCAGGAGGTTGTCACGGGCGGTGGGAAACAGCACGGCAACACCTGGGCTTGGATGTTCAAGAGCCCAGAGCGCACCGTCCTGTTCACTCCAAGTCAGGCCCAGGACAGGACCCGCAATGCTCCTCCACTCTCCTCCCCGCTCCCCAGCCTCAGGTTAAGAGAAAGCTCCTGGGATAGTGGGCAAATTCTAGATGGGACCTGCAGTTAGCTAAGAGGATGACATCGGCACTGACTTCCCGGTGTGGATCCGGGCACTGTCATTGTGTGACACCCGCCTTCTGGAACCTTCCACCCAAGTCCAGGGGGGCAAAGGGGCCTCAGGTCTGCGAGAGGCTCCCAAACTGCACCCCAAACAGCAGTAACAGTGATGTACTAATGAAGTGGGGAGGGAGGAAGAAATGAAGCAGAGGTGAGCCTCTAGGGAGGCTGGGGAGAGGGAACAGGAGGTTCCCTGCTATTCTTGCAACTTTGCTGTTAGTCTGAAATATTGCAAAATCTAAAGCGAAATACAATGTTAAACATTTCCTACCGATGGTAAGAACCCAGTGCCTGCTAGCTCATGAGCAGGCAGGGCCGGACGGTCCCGCCTCCCCGCCTGCCAGCCCCCAACTATGACCAAGCCCGTGGAGGGGGCACCGGAAGCCTCAGAGCAGGCAAGTGGCCCGGAAGCCAGGTGGGTCTCAGAGGAGAAGGAGCCTCATGTTCTGTTCCTCTCGGGGGGCTCCAAAGGGGGAGCCCTGATTACCATCTTCCCTCACCCACGTTCCCTGGAACCTGGAGGAGCAGCCTGTCCCCAGAACGCTGTGGGAGGTGAGGGACAGCTGCATGGTGGCAGACGTGGGGGTCGTGGAGGGGGCCACCAGCAAGCAGCCTCCCCCGGGACCTGAGGGGTTTTGTCCCCACAGATGTCCCCCTGGAATGGAATCTCGGGAGCAGGGCAAGATCTGGGCTCAGAGGGGCACGAAGGATGCCCCTCCTGAACACCAAGCAGGACCTGCACATCCCCACCTGTGCACCGGGGGGCGGGGAGCCCAGAGGCGACCCTAGGAGAAGTCCCAGTCCCCGCTTCCCAGTAAGCTGCCTTAAGCTGCTTGCTACTCGCACCGCGTGCTCACCTCCGCGTCTTTTTGGCTTTGAGATCTGCTGAAGCACGTCGTCCCTGGGACCAGGAAAGCCTCCCCCGTGGCCTACTGCTTGCCGGATTGGTACATCCACCACGGCAAGCCGCCCACGGCCAAGCAGAGACCGTGAGTATCTCGAGGCCGCCTGGCTCGTCTTTACAGGGAGAAAGTAGCTCACTCTGCATTTACGTTTTTCTTTAAGTGTATCTTTAAAAATCTTTAAAGATTTTACTTATTTATTTGAGAGAGAGAGCGAGAGAGAGCACAGAGGGAGAGGGAGAAGCAGACTCTCCGCTGAGCAGGGAGCCCTATGCCGCCGGGCTGGATCCCAGGACCCTGAGATCATGACCGGAGCCAGAGCCCGGCGCTTCACTGACTGAGCCCCCCAGGCGCCCCTCACTCTGCATTTTAAATCAACAGATCTTGAATGGGGGCGCTGAGAGTGGTACAACAGCCAGCGGTAGGTCAGGGGTGCAGGAAGAAGGATCACAGCACAGGGGTCCCAGGGCTGGGCCTCTGGGGCTGCTTAGGGGACACGGCTTCAAGCTTTGTCCTGTGTTTCCAGGGCCGGTGGCCGCATAGACCTCCTAGAACCAGCGGCTGGCAAAGCGTTCTTCGCCCCAAAGGACGCAGGTGCCCTGCGAAGCCAGAAGTGCAGGGAACCCCAAGTCCCTGTGGTGATTACAGAGCTGTGGGGAGCCACCGTCCCCCAGAATGTAAATTACGGGGGTTCCTGGCTCCCCCCGCTGTAATTTAAAGCTCCCACTCGGCCAACACAGCTGACCTCTGATTTGAGCAGAGCAGAGAGGAGAGAGAAGAGGGCAGGAGAGGGCTTGCATGCCCCAGGGGGAGCTTCCAGAGACCCAGAC
>NC_058414.1:2357229-2358527 GCF_002201575.2 Neomonachus schauinslandi
TGCCACTCCCTGAATAGCTGACTCTGGGTGTCTTTAGAGAGCGAGCGCTTGTGTGGGAGGGAGGGGCAGAGAGGGTCTCAGGCAGACTCCCACTGCGCAGGGAGCCCTACAGCTCCATCCCACGACCCTGAGATCAGGACCTGGGCCCAAACCAAGAGTCGGCCGCTCAACCCACAGAGCCACCCAGGCGCCCTGGCTCTGTATGTTAAATTTGAATTGACTAAAAGGCAAGAGGCCATGATAATACTACTTTTTTTTCTTTTTAAGAGTATTGATTCTACAAGATTACCTTGTACTAAGTCAGTTTTAACTAGTTAATGCTTATCTAGGGTAGCCGTGGTGTGGCCCTTCTCATTCAGCATGTATAGGAAGGACATTTTTTATTTACTCATTATCCAGTCTCTAAATGTGTCTTTAAGTGAAGATTTCCCTGGAATACTCTTTTTTTTTTTTATTAACAGTTCTTTTGTATTTTTTAAAGTTTTTATTTATTTATACTTTTTTTTTTAAAGATTTTTATTTATTTATTATTTGACAGAGAGAGACAGCGAGAGAGGGAACACAAGCAGGGGGAGGGGGAGAGGGAGGAGCAGGCTTCCCGCGGAGCAGGGAGCCCGATGCGGGGCTCGATCCCAGGACGCTGGGACCATGACCTGAGCCGAAGGCAGACGCCTAACGACTGAGCCACCCAGGTGCCCCTATTTATACTTTAAAAGAGCAACTATGAACTGGAGGGCCATCTCTAGTTGGTGGCCTTGTGATTGGGATGTCTCGATTCCAAGGCCTTCCGATCCCCAGGCTGGAGCCCCACTGTCCAGGGCTGAGCATTGCCCACCGAGGCTCCAGCACTGAGGTCTTAGCTCTTGGGACACAGGGAGAGAAACAGTGGGTCTCCTGGCCTGAACCGTCTGTGCCTGACTCCCAAGCTTGGCTTCTCAGTGTCCTGCTTTGAGGAGAAACGCTGATTTTGGGGACTCCAGCAGTTGAACACCACATAGAATGTCAGGTGTCCTGCCATGGCTGCGTGGTCTTCCTCAGAACACCCCCAACCTCCAGCCGTGGTCCCGCCTTCGGTTCCTCTGCACGGTCAATGAAACGGGCTGTTTTTAGGACCAGGTCCGTGTCTTGGTGATACGTAAGCACCTACACCGTCGATTGATAAGGGGGCTCTTTGGGAGTAACCACAGCCACAGTGCACATCTGGGGAACCTTTGAAATGCTAAGTGCTGTACCAGCCCCAAATCCCGTGGGCTTTCCAAGCCACGGACCAAAGCTCTGCGGGGCTGAACCCAGGGCAG
>NC_058414.1:2359027-2387699 GCF_002201575.2 Neomonachus schauinslandi
TTTTTCTGTAGCATTTTCCCCGATTCTGTGATGCTGTAACTTAGATGCAGGAAATCCGCATTCTTACTGAGCACTGTTCTGCGGGTTTCGACAAGTGCGTAGCCACCACAAGCCATGAAGGCCCAGAGCTATTCCGTCGCCCCCAAAGGTCCGATCCCCTTTGCAGCCAGACCGAGCTGCCGCCGCGGAATCGCGGGTCATGTCTGGGGCGTGACTGTCGCAGGGGAGGCTTGCTGAGTTGTGTTTTCCCGTGGTTTTGGCCCAAAGAGTCATGACCCCGCCGCAGGGTCCTCCTGTCCCATGTGTCCTGTCCCCTCTCTGGGACTGTCCTCCTTCAGCTTCTGAGCATCTGTCCCTCCACCACGGTTCTGTGTGCTTGTCACACAGGTGAGGCTCCCAGCCATTAACTCCACGTACCCGAGCAAAGTGGGGACCCCGCTCGGCCCCAGAGACCCTGCAGGAGGCAGACTCTCCTTCCCTCCCATGTAAGTGCACGGCAGTGCCCACACGTCTGGGGCGGGCTTGGGTTTGGGCTTTTTGGTCCTCCGTCCGGGGGACAAAGGGACAGTAAGGACAGCAAGGCGCTGGGCTGATGGCGGCCAAATGATGCCCGCTTCCCGGGAACACGTTTCAGTGATGTGACTTTGATGTCACACCCCCGTGGCCTGGCCTCGTCCCCTGGTGTCATCGTGTCCCCATGGGGCACAGCTGTCCCCCTTCCACGTCTGTGCCATGTGGGTGCCGAACTTCTCCAACCAGCTGCCCTGTCCCATGAGCCTGTGTCCTGCCCAAGACACGCCCCCCGGGGGGACCCCGCCCTCACCAAGGCTCGCCTTTTATGTATTTGTTTATTATTTTTATTTATTTAAGATTTTATTTATTTATTAGAGAGAGAGAAAGAGAGAGAGAGTGCAAGCAGGGGGAGCGGCAGAGGGAGAAGCCGACTCCCCGTTGATCTGGGAGCCTGACGCGGTTCACAGCCCCAGGACCCCGGGACCATGACCTGAGCCGAAGGCAGACGCTTAACCGACTGAGCCACCCAGGCGCCCCAGATAATCTTTTTTTTTTAAATGTATTTATTGAGGTCGTCTCTACACCCAGCCTGGGGTTGAACTCATGACCCCACGATCAAGAGTCATGTGCTCCACCAACTGAGCCAGCCGGGCGCCCCACAGCAGATAATCTTTAATGTCAAGGAAGAGCTAATCAAGAAAGTGACAATTTGGTAAAGAAATGGCAGAGCCCAAGCAACCGATTGCCACTTGGGGAAGGGCGCTGTTTTGTGAAGAGGGCGTCCCTCAGTAATGCAGCATTATCCTCTAATTGGCTGTCATGAACAAAGGTCTTAGAAACAACTAAGCAGGCTCCCACCTGGTGCAAAGGGATGATTGGAAGTGTGTTTCCTTATGCTCAGAAAGAGGGACAAAGGGTGGTGCTCGGCTGCTCCATCGGAAGAGCATGCGACTCTTGATCTCGGGGTTGTGAGTTCAAGCCCCAGGCTGGGTGTAGAGATGACTTTGATAAGTAAATAAATAAAATAAACTTTTAAAAATGGAGAGAGGGGCGCCTGGGTGGCTCAGTCGGTTAAGCATCTGCCTTCGGCTCAGGTCATGATCCCAGGGTCCTGGGATTGAGCCCCGCATCGGGTTCCCTGCTCTGCAGGGAGTCTGCTTCTCCCTCTCCTTCTGTGCTCCCCCTGCTTATGCTCTCTCGCTTATGCTCTCTCGCTCTCAAATAAGTAAATAAAATCTTTAAAAAAGTTTTTTTAAATAAAAATATTTTAAAAATGGAGAGAGGGACATCGAGATCGAGAGAGAGAGAGAGAAATAGTTCCATTATGGTTTAAGGGACAATAACTCATCTCAGTTATTATCAGCATGCCCACTAAGACCTGGTCTGGACTATCATGAACCTTTCTACTGAGGTTTGACATTCATTTCTCTCTTTTTGAGGCCTGGTCAAAAAGCCAGTTCACCCACAAACTTTTCCAAACTTATCAGCAATGGGTACAGAGATGAGTGGCTACAGCAGCGAGCTGACTCAGAGGAGAGGACCCTGCAGACCTCCGGGGCAGGCCCCCCATCTCCATCCATGCAAGAGCCCGAAGGGAGCCAGGACACGGGGTCGGACCCAGACCTGGAGGCGCCTGGGGGCACCAAGGACGTTCAAGGTGAGTGCACCCCGCAGTCCCAGTTTGCTGAGGCTTCTGTTCCTTGAGATTTCTTGTCTCATTTTGGATCTCACACTGAGTAATCTAAAAACCATGGAAAATCCTATGGAAGTATGATGCTTACGGCAACACAGGAGGATCATATATGTTTTGCTCTCCTCTTTATTCCCATGAATAGCAGAAGTCATGATCTCTGTGGCTTTCCGTTTTCTTCTTCTTTTTTTTTAAAGATTTTACTTGTTTATTTGAGAGAGAGACAATGTGAGAGAGAGACAGAGAGCATGAGACGGGGGAGGGTCAGAGGGAGAAGCAGACTCCCCGCTGAGCAGGGAGCCCGATGCGGGACTCGATCCCAGGACTCCAGATCATGACCTGAGCTGAAGGCGGTCGCCTAACCAACTAAGCCACCCAGGCGCCCCTTCATTTTCTTCCAACTGTCAAAACCTTTGATACTTCATTGGACCTACAGGATCCTGGCCCCTACGATATGTGAACTTCTGTGTAGGCAGCCGGTCCCTTCTGGGGCAGCTTCATAAAAAGCCCTCAGTTCTGTAAACAGAACTTGCACTTCAAACTTGAAATTATTCCATTACCCACGTTCCTTACATTTTGTTCTTAAACTCTGAGTAGTTTGGAAGTAAGTGTGCCTGTCATTAGATGTTACAGATCCTATATTCGTTCTGATTTTTCCCAGTCCCAGTGACAGGCGGACTTAGTCTTATTTTTGGCCACGTCCGTCGTAAAGGCTGTCGACTACGGTGCTGACTTTCTGTGGCTCAGTGATTATTGACCGTTTGTCCTTAGGCAGCTTGTTTTTTCTCTTGAGGCTTCATTTCTTTGGTTAAGAGGGAAGGAGGAGGTTACGTCTCTGCAAGCGTCCGAAACGCTGCATGTTGTCGTTCTTCAGCAAGGTCTCTGCCCGCCCTCCCCGTCCAGCCCCCAAACGACCCCAGTGAGGGGGATGGTGTCCATGCACCTGCTCAGCGCTGGCCGCACACTGGCCCAGCCGCTCTGTCAATGACATGTCCGTGTCCCGTCTCCATTGTCATAACGGATGTGTGGCAAGGTTGCGCTCAATGTCGCTAAGAAGTGCACTTGTGAACATTTCCATGTTAATTGTGTTCTGTGGCTTCTTGTTTTAAGTGATACAGTTTTTTAGTCATTTTCAGTAATTATTAAAAGTACTAATTCTTTTAGTACCAACTCTGTTTTATTAAATTGAACAACTCATGTATTTGTTCTTTATTATAGATGCTCCTCCTCCAAGTGAGTATTTATAGAGAAACTGACTGCATCCAAATGTGAAAAGTGTCTCACACACACAAATATCGATGGACATAGTCAAATAGGAAGCTGAAGCCGCTGGGCAGCCCGAGACGTCCTTCCCCAAACTGCACGTATTCTAACTGCAAGCCGGACCTAATTTTTTAAAAATTAGAGTCTTGGGGCGCCTGGGTGGCTCAGTCGGTTAAGCATCTGACTTTTGGTCTTGGCTCAGGTCATGATCCCAGGGTCCTGAGATCGAGCTCCATGTTGGCCCCAGCTCAGCAGGGAGTCTCCTTCTCCCTCTCCCTCTGCTGCTCCCCCTGCTCGTGCTCTCTCTCACTATCTCTCAAATAAATAAATAAAACCTTTTAAAAAAGATTAGAGTCTTAGAAGCACAGTTTGGAGGTAGCAAGAGAAGGACCATGCATACTTCAGTATAAGGTTATTTTATTCTCTTATGATAAGACATACCTTGCTTTAATTCAGAGATGGGCATCTTATTACGCACTGTGACCGATGCGGGTTTCAGTGATCGAGCAGGACTGACCACACCATGGGGGGACTCCAGCCCAGCATCTCACGCACCGCGGGCACAGAGACTCCCCACCCACAACATTGCAGGATGAGCTTAGCATGCTTTTTCTGCACTGCCTTAAGCAGGGGGAATTTACTTTACCACCAACGAAACGTATGATCTAATCAAGGAGTTATCATTTGGCATTGGTATAAGTTTATAAGCTTTCTATCAGGAAAAGAATCGTTGCATACGTCATGTAATTCATGTGTTTAAATTAGTGAAACTTGGGGTGCCTGGGTAGCTCTGTCGGTTGAGCGTCCGATTCTTGGTTTCGGCTCAGGTCGTGATCTCAGGGTCCCGAGATCGAGCCCTGCATTGAGCTCCATGCTCGGTGCGGAGTCTGCTTGAGATTCTTTCTCTCTCCCTCTGCCCCTCCCCACCCCAAAATAAAGAAATCTTTGAAAATAAATAAATGAGTGAAACTGGCATGAGACACAGGATTGCTTTTGTTTGTTTGTTTGTTTTTGTTTTTTCCCTTATTGCAGTTTTTGCTGCTGGGCTCCGTGTTTTTGGCATGCCGGAAAGCTAGCCTGTAGCCACCGGCCCAGATTTCTAGTTTGCAAGAGCCAACATTGATGCCCAGGCAGGAGCCATGCGGTGCCCTCTGGGGCTGGGGAAGCGCAGGGACCCTGAGACCCCGTTGCCTCCCTCCTGCCCGCCCCCTCCCCGTCAGCTCCACTCAGCACACCGATGTCTGGGTCAGCTGGGCCTTTCCAGCACGTGCAGGCTCAGCCCAGAATTTGGTCGGGGCCCCTGCCTTGTCTAGCTGTGCACAAGGTGGAGATGGAGATTTCCCAGGTATGAATTGGGCAGGTAGGTAGGGCTGTGCATTTCATTGTCATGTAGACTTCAGCAGTAGTCCTGAAAAATAAGGACAGAAATATGCGCTTTCCGTCCCTTAAAATTAATGGGTTAAAATTCTTAATTCGTAAAAAATGTCGTCTTTATGTTTCTTTCCCCATCAACCCATCTCTTTGCTTTACAGGAGGAACCCCATCTTCATCGGCATCTACGCCAGGAGAGCTCAACTAAACCCCCGCCTACTGCGCACCTAGGATCACTTTCTGATGGCTGAATAGGATCTGACTACACACCTATATTTTTAGGGCTTCTGCTTTATTTTATGAACATAGATTCTTATGAGATAGTGTATCTTAGAGCCGATTTGACATCACAGTTGCATAAATGGTACACATGTTGGGCGTTGCTTCCTGCATCTCCCTGGCCTGGGATGTCCCAGTGTCTTGGAACCACTTCCTCCCCAGCCCACCATCATCTGACCTCACCTGCTCCTCTGTGAGTCTCCGTCGGTGACATTTCGATTGAAATCAACTATTTAGACGCTACCTAGCAGAAACTCAAAGTCTTCCTTTATTTGGTCCTGTAATCTTTGTAGAAATAATTTTTCCTGTTTCAAAAAAATTTAACTCCAGATTATTGTGACATACTTTATATTAAGAAAAAGATGGATTTATTATGCCTTAAGGTTCTAAGCATTTAATCTAAAAGCATGGTAGCATTTGCCGGTTTAAAATGTTTGCTAATATTTTTTGCATAAACTGAAATTTATAATATTACACACTTACTATTTAGTATCGTTTAGGTAAAACTATGTTTAATTTTAACATTTAATTTAGTAGTCAACAAAAATTCTTAAATAATCAGATTGAATTTTCTTATTTTATAAATTTTGCTACTGTTTATACATAAGTAATTAGCATGACAATGCAGCTTTATATTTTGTACATTTAATTCATGAATAAAATAATATTTGCTGGAAGGTTTTCAGAAAGCCAAATAAGGTCTCAAGTATTTTTTTTTAATCAATTAATTTCTTTGAGAAAGAGAGACAGTGAATGAGCAGGGGGAGGGACAGAGGGAGAGAGAGAATCTCAAGCAGACTCCCTGCTGAGTGCAGAGCCCGACGTGCGGCTCAATCTCACAACCCTGAGATCGTGACCTGAGCAGAAACCAAGAGTCAACACTTAACAGACTGAGCCACCCAGGCACCACAAGTTCTCGGGTATCTTAACATCTCTCCCAGAATAAACTTACTATGCACTTACTCACCAAAATTTGAAGTTTTCAAGAACTGTGGTTCTTTAAACGAGATACTTAGTTGAGCATCTGTACCGTGAGCCACAGGCAAATGGGTGAGCGCGAGACAGGACGGAGGTCTGGTTGTGTTGAGTGAAAAGACTATATAGTCGACCCTTGAACAACCTGGACTTGAACTGTGCAGGTCCCTGATAGGTGGATAGTTCACAGAACAACGCTCTAAATGTGTTCTCTCTTCCTTATGATTTTCTTAGTATAATTTTCTCTTCTCGAGCTCACTTTATTGTAAGAACACAGTATATGATCCATAGAACATACAAAATATGTGTTCATTGATTGTTTATATTATTGGTAAGGATTCCAGTCAACAGTAGGCTGTTAGTGGTAAAGCCTAGAACAGAAGACAAAATCCAGAAATAGACCCACACAAATATGCTCAACTAACTTATCTCAAGGGAGCAAAGGAAATTCCGTGGAGAAAGGACGGTCTTCCTGGAACCATTAGACATCGTGTAGGCAAAAAGCACAAAAATCCAGAAACCCACTTCAACCAAACCATCACACCTAAAAAAGGATCATGAACTTAGATGGAGAACGTAACACAATAAAACTTTAAAGAAAAACAGAGGGGAAATCCTCGGGATCTAGGAAAGGGCAAATAATTTTTAGGTTTGACAAAAAAGGCATGATCTATAAAAGAAAATTGATCAATTGATCACATCAAAATCAGAATTTTTCCCAGTGAAAGCTCATACGAAGAAGAAGACAAAAACAAAAACAAAAAAGCTACAGACTGGCAGAAAATATTTGCAATGTTGGCAAACGATCTACCCAACAAAGAACTCGTATCTAGGATAGGCAAAGTGCTCTCAAATCCCAACAAGAATCACCAAACAACAACAAACCCCCAAACGATCCAATTAAAAAATGAGGAAAAGACATGGACAAACTCCACCCCAAAGAGGGTCTACAGATGTCTTAAGCACATCCAAAGGTGCTCAACACCATTAGCCACCAGGGAAGTGCGAATTAAAACCGCCACGAGAGATCAGCGCACAATGATCAGACGGCTAAGATTAAAAAATACAACATCAAGTACTGGTGAGGATGTGGAGAAACTGGATTTCACATCCGTCGGTGGCCAGAATGCAAAGTACTACAGCCCCCGCAGAGACAATTTGGCAGTTTCTTGTAAGACTAAATGTAGCAAGTGCACTCTTGGTATTTATCCCAGAGAAATGAAAACGTATGTTCACACAAAAACCTGTACATGAAATTTCATGGCAGCTTCATTCTAATAGCCCGTAAGTGGACACAGCCTGGCCGTCTTTCGGCGGGTGAATGGTTGAACAAACCCGAGCGCCCACATCCTGGCACAACGCTTGGCAACAAAAGGACCTGCTGCCTTTAAAAATAAAACTGCCAGTTATTAGCAAAATGGGTCTATTCAGGAATAGTAGAGAAATGCAGTCGGAGACAACCCAGGTCCAGGCAAAACGAGAGGTGAATCCCTAAAACTAAGGAGAGGTCCGCTCTTACAGAGGAAGGCGGAATTTGGGAGGATTGGTGTAACAAGAAGTCTATTGGAATAAACTGGGAGCGCAAAATATACCGGCTTCTCATTGGCTGAGCTGGGACTACCTCTCATTGGCCGAGCTGGGACAGTTTCTCATTGGCTGAGCTGGGACCGCCTCTCACTGCCTCAGCTGGGAGAGATTCTCATTGGCTGGGTTCTGCCTGCCTCTCATTGGCTGGGCTAGGACTGTCTCTCATTGGCTGAGCGGGGACAGTTTCTCATTGGCTGGGTTCTGCCTGCCTCTCATTGGCTGGTCTGTTGCAGGGGGTGAAGGGGGGGACCCTCCTTCCTCCTACAAGGGCAGCGAAGTAGTAAGTAACTAAAGTAGTACCGAGGTGCAAGGTGCCTCTCTTCCCATGGGGTGGGTAACAAGTGGTAAGGTGTGAGCGCCCCCCCTGCTGGCCTCCCGACTCCATTCTGAATGAAATTTCCTTTCACTCCTTTTCACAGAACCAACTACTGATCCATATATACATACAATGTGGACGAATCTCCAGGGAATTCTGCGGAGTAGAGAAAGCCAGTTCGGAGAGGGCAGAGACCATTTGTTTCTATGTATAGAGGTTTTTTTTTTTTTTTTTTTAATAGCTTTAAAAAAAAATGACACATTTTAGAATTTGAGGACCAGTGAGCGGATGCTAGGGTTTAGGGGATGAGGGGTAGGGGTGGGGATAGGGCTCCACGGGGCTTCTTTTGGTAACGGAGGGCTCAGTATCTTGACTGTGGCGATATCACACATGTGAGAAAGTTGTATTGAACTAAACACAACACGAAACGAGTATAAGGAAAACAAGTAATCTGAAGAGAACTGGTGGGTTGTGTTAACGTCGTACCTTGGGTGTAAATCCCACCTCTAGTTCTTTTTTTTAAAGATTTTATGTATTTGAGAGAGAGGAGAGAGCGAGCGAGCTCGAGTGGGGGAAGCAGCAGAGGGAGAGGGACAAGCTGACTCCCGGCTGAGCGGGGAGCCTGACGCGGGGCTCCATCCCAGGACCCTGGGATCATGACCTGAGCGGGAGGCAGAGGTTAACCGACTGAGCCACCCAGGCGCCCCCCCACCCCACCCCCGTTACTCTAGTTCTGCAAAATGTTCCCATGGGGGAAACTGGGTAAAGCGCACAAGACACCCTTCTAGATTACTCCTTACAACTTTATCTTAGTCATTCGAGCTGCTTGTTTCACCGCCTGCTGGCTCTCTGAGCACCACCGTTGTCCGCTCTTTGAAGTTTCCACCCTCTGTCTGAGTGCTCTAGAACGCGGGAGGGCGGCTGAGATGGAAAGGGAGGGGTGGCTGGCGCTGGGACTTGGGGTGTGGGCCCAAGCAGTGGGGAAGCCTCAGTTCACAGCTCTACAGTACCCTCAGCTCCTCTGGGACAGTTTGAATAGTGTGAAATTAGTGTTGGTCCTGGTGAGCTGGGTAGGAATGGGTGTCATTATTCTTCAGTGGCCCCTGTGGTGTGACTTGCTTGTGTGTGAGGCCACTCAGAGCCCTTGTCTGCAGAAGTCCCAGGCCCTTGCGGCTGGCCTGGCCGCGGTGAGGCCTCGTCTGTGTGTCCTTGGCATTTCCGCTGGGAGCAGGGGCGCCTGGAGGTGGCCGGCTGGTGGGCGGGGCTTTCAGATGTGTAGAAATGGCCAGTTTCCCTTCCAGTCTGTGCCATTCATGAGGTGTTACCTTGACAAATATGTCTTCGGTATTCGATTTGCCAGTTCATGGGCAGCCTCTTGGAAATGGAAGAAAAAGTCCTTAATCTGCCCGAGATCATCCGGCCCCGGGTGGGCACTGCTCCAGAGATGCTCAAGCACCGAGCCCGCGGGTGCTGGGGGCCTGTCCAGGGCACCTGCCGGGCAGCGCGCGTCGGCCTGCAGTGTTGGCCGGGCCAGGCCCTGCAGTCTCAGCTAGTGACTGACTGAATGAGTCATTTCCCTCCCTGAGCCAGAATCTCCTGGCTTTCCCCATTTACTAACGAGCTCCCGGTACCCAGAGAGTCCCAGAAAAAAACGCCCCAGATAAGGGGCTGGAGAGATCAAGGGACTGCAGCAGACATGGCCCAGCCCCCTTTTCCTGACACCCCCACCCCAACCCCTCCCGGACCTTGTTCCTCCCGTTATTTCTCTCCGGTGGCTCTGGAGCTGGGGGTAGGGCTACTCTGGGCAGACCTGGGCTCCTCCACCGCAGTGACTCAAAACCACCCGCAGCATCCCGCCCAGACCAGCCGGAAAAAAAGATTCCCTCTCTACCTGGCAACAGCCTGCAGCCCGCGCCTGCAGCCAATGGAAGGCCACCTCCACCATTACCTGCGGCCAGTGAGAGACCACCTCCAGCTCATTATTCCTCCAATGAATGTTCGCTCAAAGCTCTTCCCAACTCCCCCCTTCCTCTGGAAGTGGGTACTCTCCTCGGTTCGCGGGGTTTGCCCACGATGCGCAGAATTGGCTTGCCACTATGGTAGTTTGTCTGCTCTTTCCAGAATAAGCCCATCTGCTGCTGCATAACCTCTGCTCTTTACTTTTTGAGGTTGACAAGAGGTTTCCTGCGTGGCGGAGCGGTTTAATGAGTAACAGGGATGTCCCCGGTGACGCACCACCCCACCCGCCGTAGGAGGAAAGAACTTTGGGCGGAGTTGGGGGCAGCCTTCCCGGAACGGGGCGGGGAGGGGGCAGCGGCGGCGCGGTGACCCGGGCTCAGCGCGCAGACCTAGATCCGAGATTGACCCTGCCGGTCCCTTTGCGCAGGTGAGTGATCCAGGCCGGGCTTCGGGATTCCGCTTTCGGGAACCATGCTTTCGTGTCACCTGCTGGGGAGGTGACTCAGCCGTTGGCTGGGAAGGATGTGCGTGGAGCAGGGAGCGCGGGGAGGGGAATACACGGAGAGGAGAGGGCTCACGGGGAGGGGGCACTGCGAACAGGGTGTTCGAGGAGGTTGAGCAGGATGCGCGAGGAGGATGAAGGCGGCGCGCAAGGAGGACGAGCAGGGTGCGGGGAGGGTGGGGGGAAGGTGCAGGGAGGGGAGTATAGGGCGAGGGCGTACGGGGAAGGTGCCCCGGGAGCAGCGCGCGCGGGGACGATGAGCAGGGCGCGCGTGGAGCCATGTGCGGGGTTGGAGGAGAGCAGGTTCAGGGAGGCGAGTACACGGTGAGGGCTGCGGGAAGGGTGCGCCGGGAGCAGGGCGCGCGGGAAGGATGAGCAGAGTGCGGGGAGGATGTGCCATCCCGGAGGATGCTGAGAGAGCGCTCAGAGGGTGCGTGGGGAGAATGCTCTGGGAGAGGGGATGGGGGTGCATTTGGGAGCAGGGTGCACAGGGAGAGCGCTCAGAGGGTGCGGGCGGGGGAAGAAGGATGCGCTTCCTGACCCGGTCACAGCCGCCTCGCTCCGGGGACCCGCGGCCGCGGCCGAGCGCAGCCGCTGTGATCTCTGGTGGTGGTGGGCAGAGTGGGGACTGTCTTCTCCGCAGCCCAAACCAGAGAACACCTAGAACTTCCCCCCCCCCCTTTTCTTTGGGGGAGAGGTAAGGAAAGTTACTTTTTGGAGGATGATTTTTACTCTTAAAAAACAAAATTCCACTGAGTAGGCTTGAGGACCCTATTGGCTTTATTTGGTCACTCACCAATGCCGCAGCATCCCATCCAGCAAGCAGAAAGGAGCTGCGGGGAGCTGTACAAAGGGAAGAGTTTTACAGGCAGAAGGACGGGTAGGGGGGTGAGGGGAGCCTGATGGTGAGGGGATAGGGACCTGCAGGGACTAGATAAAAGTTACTGCAGAAGGAAAGGATTGTTCCGGCAACGTCATCTTCCTTTGGGGGAAGGGCAGGAGTCTCTCACTATTGTGAGCAGGTGATTGCAGGTGGACTGGTTAAAGGTCAAATTTCTGAGAGGCTAATGGGTTAGAACTGTCAGAAATTCAGAAAGAACAGAAATAAAGCCACTGATTCACCAGAGTAGCAATTAGTAAAAGTTTATTATGCGCGCCTGGAAGAGACAGTTTGCAAACAGGGGGCGCTCAAACCAGAACATGGAACGGGGCTTACAGGGATATATGGTTATAAAGCAGCAGGAAGGCACCCATTGTTCTTCACAGGGCTTGGCTACAAAGTTAATATCTTCTTAAATGGTAGGGAATTGGTCCCCGGTTACCTCATACCCATCTTGGGGAAACTGTAAGTTTCACTCTCAATTTCCAGAGGCATAAGGAAGAAGTGGCTGGGGTCAAGTTAGTCTTGCAAAAAAAAAACTTCATATGACTAAATTTATCTTCTGCTTGGATTTTTTTAAGGCTGGTCTCCCATTTGGTTTTTATTTAATGGATATTAAGTCTCGGTTTGCTGTCCTGGGGCAAGTGAGTCCGTTTTGGGACTCTTTTCTTTCTTTCTTTTTTTTTTTTAAGATTTTATTTATTTATTTGACAGAGAGAGACACAGCGAGAGAGGGAACACAAGCAGGGGGAGTGGGAAAAGCAGGCTTCCCGCAGAGCGGGGAGCCCGATGCGGGGCTCAATCTCAGGACGCCCAGATCATGACCTGAGCCGAAGGCAGACACTTAAACGACTGAGCCACCCAGGCGCCCCTTTTCTTTCCTTTCCTTTTCCTTCTCCCTTTCTCTCTCTTTCCTTCCTTCCTTCCTTCCTTCCCTCCCTCCCTCTTCTTTCTTTCTTTCTTTCTTTCTCTCCCTTTCTTTTTCTTTCTCTCCCTTTCTTTCCTTCTTTCTTTTTTTCTCTCTCTCCCTTTCTTTCTTTCTTTATTTCTCTCTCTCTCTCCCTTTCTTTCTTTCTTTCTTTCTTTCTTTCTTTCTTTCTTTCTTTCGTTCTTTCTTTCTTTCTTTCTTCCTTTCTTTCTTCTCTCCTTCTTTCCCTCTTTCTTCTTTTCTTTCTCAAACCTTGAGAGCCCCCGTGGATGAAAGCATGCATTGAACCAACATTGAACAAGTGTTCCGGTATGAATATTGACATCCATTTGTCTAGCAGGTGTAAAGAGAAACCACAGTCAAAAGTTATAGGGCAGAGATAGAATTGGCAGGGGGAGTGGGTCCTTTTACAATTTGTGTCTCTGGTAAACTGTCCAGCGACCTGGAAGCGCCCACAGGGGGGATGTCATGCAGCCTCAGAGGCTGTCCACAGGTCTGTCTCCCTTCCAGGTCAAGGCTTGGCCGGGTGACCTGCCAGATGACTCAAGGTCGCTGGTGGCAGTCTTCCTGGCCAACTTGGAACCGGTCACCCATGCCAGAGCTCAGCCGCGCACCAGGCTGCTCCCTTCAATGGGGTGTGACCTAGAAACACAAAAATCCGGGGCGCCTGAGTGGCTCAGTTGGTTAAGCGACTGCCTTCGGCTCAGGTCATGATCCTGGAGTCCCGGGATCGAGTCCCGCATCGGGCTCCCTGCTCGGCAGGGGGTCTGCTTCTCCCTCTGACCCTCCTCCCTCTCATGCTCTCTGTCTCTCATTCTCTCTCTCGCAAATAAAAAAATTTTTAAAAATCTTAAAAAAAAAAAAAGAAAAAGAAACGCAAAAATCCGGAGATCAGGGCTACTTTGAAGGCCACTGAGGCAGTCTTCAGGCTGCGCTGTCCTCCCCTCCCCAGGCGCCCCCTCACCGTCCTCCCTCCTGTGCTTCCTTATGCCATTGTCTGTCCTCCACCCTGACCAGCCCTGCCCTGCCCCGCCCCACCTCTCTGGCTCCTTGACCCTCCTAAATCTAGAGATTTGGGGTTCCTTTCATTGGCTCTGAGCTTGGCTTTTGAAGGATTAGTGATTTCGGAGAACTGAGTGGAAGTCTAAATCTTAAACCCTTAAAAAGGTTTTCACACCCTGCCGTACCCTTCCTGGCTGCAGTCCTGTGTCCCACCTTTCTCTGAGTCAGGCCTCCAGCCTGCCCCAAACTCCCCTAGGCTCAGCCAATCTGTCCTTTTCCTCCCCTTCTTGGAGGCCAGACTTCTGGCTCTTTCCACATAAGCTTCATGATCCTACGAATCACATTCTTAGCTCCAGGGCTTTCTACCCTGGTGGGCACCAAGTAACATTTTAGTTATAAATAATAATAAATAGGGGCGCCTGGGTGGCTCAGTTGGTTAAGCGACTGCCTTCGGCTCAGGTCATGATCCTGGAGTCCCGGGATCGAGTCCCGCATCGGGCTCCCTGCTCGGCAGGGAGTCTGCTTCTCTCTCTGACCCTCCCCCTCTCATGCTCTCTCTCTCTCTCTCTCTCATTCTCTCTCTCAAATAAATAAATAAAATCTTTAAAAAAAATAAAAAATAAAAAATAAACAATAATAAATAAGCTTTTTACATGGGCTTTTGTCCAAGAGGACTTTGTTATCTTTGCTGATCATTAAATTAATACAAATTGCATTGTTAAGAAAACAAAACTCGGGGCGCCTGGCTGGCTCTGTCTGTGGAAAGTGTGACTCTCGATCTCGGGGCCAGGGGTTCGAGCCCCACGTGGGGTGTAGAGATTGCTTAAATAAATAAAACTTAATAAAAAGAAAGCAACCAATATAAAAACAGGAAGTGAAACTTGCAGCTTTTCCTACTCCCTAAAGATAAACGTTGATCATTTTCCTCCCTCTCTTTCTCACACACACACACACACACACACACACACACTCTCTCTCTCTCACACACATTTTCTTTTGAACTATGTTCATTCCAAAAAGTTTTATAGGGGCACTTGGGTGCCTCAGTTGGTTAAGCATCTGCCTCGGGCTCAGGTCATGATCCCAGCGTCCTGGGATTGAGCCCATGTCTGGCTCCCCTGCTCAACGGGGAGTCTGCTTCTCTCTCTGCCCCTCCCCCTGCACGCTCTCTCTCAAATAAATAAAATCTTTAAAAAAAAAGGTTTTATAAACATTTATACACCAAACTATTTACACTGAATAGCCCACCTATCTGATTTTTAGTTTAATGGGTTAAAACTAAAAACAATCCCCAGGAAACCGAAATCAACTATGGGGTTTTTTACAAGTTGGATCGGGCAGCAGGTGAATGGGGAGCCCCAGGTGCTCACAGCAAAGGTTCCTCCCTGAGAGCCTGAGAGCCAGAACCAAGCCCCCATTTCTCTGGGAGGCTGAACCTCTGGGGCAGGAATCTAGGGACACCCTCCCATTGTTTAGAGAAGCACATGGGGTCCTGGGGAGTTAAGAGGAGACTTATCCTCGGGAAGCGGACTTATACTCCCCTCCGTGTGAAGTTTGAGGATCGCTGCCTGCTCTCCATGGAAGCTCCATCCCTCAGGACAAAGGGACACCAAGTGTCACAACCCTCATCCAGTGCCGACCATGCTCAAAGATTAGACTTTTGAAAGACAGCTTTGAATCAGTGTTTCCTTCTGTAGTGACAGGACGTGGCCCTGGTCACCCCCTTGCTCCCTTGACACGAGCCCTCTCGTGTCCTGGGCTCCCCTCAATTGTTGGTTGGGGGCATTTGCCTTAGACCCCGACTTCCCACCCGCCCTGTTTTCCCCCAGCGAGCCTTATCTCTCACTTCTCAAACGCGCTTTGTGAAGACACCTCAAGCTTTATTTCCCCCATGGGGCGATGCCCACAACCACCTTGTGCTGAATCATGGCGTCTCCAATGAAACAGCCCTCCTTCGCCCCATGCCTAGTGGATGACACTCTTGCCTAACATTTAGCTAGACACAGGCATTCCTGCCAGCCTCATCCTAATACCACCTTCCAGTCAGTCCTTAGGATTTCATCTCTGGGATCCAGAACCTACCCCGCTTTCCTGTTCCTAGCACATCTCTGCTCAGGCTCTGGGTCCCTCCAGCTGTGCTGGAATCATGTGTTGGGGAGAAAAAACGGCCATCCTCTTAGGTGCAGTTCTTGGGGGACTGCAAATTAAAATGACAAAAGAGAATAGCAAGAGAAAAGATGGATTTTTATTTATGTCTACAAAGGGAGTTAACAAAAATGTGGCTCCGGGAGGTGGTTAGAATTTGGGGGCTTATTTATCATCTTAATAGGGCGTGGGGGGGGCACAGAGGGACACTTCTGGGAGAACAAATGGCTTCTGGGGGAATGCAGAAAGGGCATCTGGGGAAACAAAGGACTTTGGAAAGATAAATGATTTCTTAGGAAAACAGAGGATGGTAACAGTGTCTATTTGGATTTTTCTCAGAGAAGAGATTACAGTTGCTCCCTAGGAGATAATACTTAACAATCGAGTTCTTTTAGGAGGCTCTGCCTGTAGGCAGACAAGGGATTTCAGGAGCTCAAATCTCTGTCATTCCCTACCTCAACCTTTCAGAGGCCCCCAGTCACCTTCAGGTGCTGCTCAAATTTAATGGACACACTGCCTGAGCACTTGGCCTTTGATCTTTCCCCAAGGTCAGTGACTGATGCAGGTCATGCTTAGCACTTTCTGGCATCTTACAGAGAGATAATGCCTTCTCTAGGGATGTTAGTAAATAGATGAAGCTTTTCCCCAGTGAGCTAAAAGCACCGCGTAAGCATCTGCATGCACCTAGCAGCCTTGTTCGCTGGGGGGGGGGGGGGGGAGGAGGAGGGAGAAGGTCAGCCCAAGCTTTTCATGGATGGGCAGTGCAGCTGAGGGCTAAATCGGGGACCGCGTTTTGCAAGTTGGCATCTACGCGGGAGACAGGAAGTGGAACGGGCACCAGGGTTCGTTCTGAGATGCCCAGATTGCAAGACCTGTTTTATACCATCAAGCACGGATTGTCAGGAAACGCATTAATTTGCCTCATCTGTGGAAGGGGAAATGTCCGGGGTGTGCGATAATTTTAAATCAGCCAAACAATTGCAACTGTGCTTGTCAGAAATCTGCCCTAAATTCCACCGATGACCTCTCTTGGTTAAATTGCCCCAGAGGGGTGTTTGGAAATCCCCATCACCCCTTCCTCACTGAGCACCCGGCCCTCCCACAGGGGCTCCCTCCTCTGGTTGAGGAAGGGTCTCCAGGCCTTTGGTCTAGATTTATGTTGTGAGCCGGAGTTAAGTGGACCGGGATGGATGTTGGGGGGCAGTGGATCCTGCAAGCAGGGGCTCGTCCTCCTTTTCTAAGCTAAACCCCAGCGGGCCAAAATCTGGCCTCATCTCGAAGCGGGCTGCACCGCTGACCAGCTTGAGTTCCTGATTCCTTTGAAGGTTGAAGAAATACAATGTAGCTTTGTTCCTTTTTTGCCAACTGGGAAACCCCTTTTGAAATACAGCATAGCACCATGTCCCTAAATAGTTATTACCTCTTTCCTTCTTAGCCCAGGGGCTTCTTTTCCAAGAGCAAACACCTGCTCCCCAGCGCTGCGCCTTCACCTGTGGCCGCTGGAAGAGTCTAGGTGAGTAGGCGGCTGCCCACGAGGATAGACGGGCTCCTGGTTTCAGCCCCTGCTCCTCCTGCTTTACCTCCTCCTGGCTTCGACCTTTCTGCGGGCAGATGGGGCGATGGTAGAACGTATCTTTTGGAGAGTGAACTGTGTCTCTGAACCTTAAGCCAGGACTGGCCATGCAAACCCGCGCACAGAGCCGCTCTGCCTGCAAGCATCCTCCATGCTTAGCAGGGACCTTTACAATCAGAGCATTGCCAAGGTCTGTGGTTTTCTCCACACCGAGTTGGTTCAATCTTTTACTGAGCGGGGGCAGTCTTGGGGAGGCTCACAGTCTGGATGGGGTGCCTGCGAGCGCTAAGGGTGCCAAGGAAAGGGGGCCGGGCGGACTCAGTGGGGCAGTGCAGGGCAGGGACTGGGCAGGGAGATGGTTTCTCTGGTTCAGAGGCAAGAAAAGCAAGCAGGTGTGGACAATAGCACTTGCTCGGGGCGAGGCCAGACAGGATGCTCTCTGCGGCTTGGTTTCCTTTTTTGGATTCTGTCTGCTGCTCCCCCCTCCCCACCCCCCCGCCCGCGCCGGGAAGACACGTCTAACTCTTCCTCTTTTGAGCTCTCTGCCAGCCCACCGGCTCCCCACCCGCAGAGGAGAAATGAGCATCCTGGAGGGTCCTGATGGTTTGGGGGAAGGGGGTTGCTGCGAGCAATACTGCTCTCACTGGGGAACGCTGTGGCCCTGGGGACGCAGCTGTGAGACCCCTAGCCTCCTCATGGGATCTCCTTGGAGAAGTGAGAGCCTGAGGGGGAGGGCAGGAGGGGTGGACCCCAGCGGGCAGCCCGGGACCAGTCCCCGCAGGGTGCTGCTGATGGTTGCATTTCCTGGAAGCCAGACTTGGGCCGAAGCCCGGCTGTCTGTGTGGATTTGTCCGATGGTAGCTGTGCTTGCCTGCCTGGAATTAGGACCCAAGATTCTGATCACAAAATCTGATGACAGTTCTGACGCATGTGTGGGTTCCTACCGCTGCCCGAATGCAACTCACTCGGGACACCATCTACCCGGAGACACAGACCCACAGGCCGAGGGTCGAGGGTCAGTCCCCCAGCACCGCCCTCCCCGACGCCAGCCCCACGTGCAGGCTGTCACCTGGGTTCTGACCCACCAGCCACAGACCAGAGGTCCCCACGACCCCTCCCTGGGTTTGATGAAGCCGCTGGGGCAGCTCACAGAACTCAGGCAGACGGTTTACTCCCTAGATCACTGGTTTGTTATAAAGGGTTAACTCAGGAACAGACACAAGAGCTGCCCAGGGCGGGGTCTGGGGAGGGGGCGCGGGGCTCCCATGCCCCCCCACACACATGGCCCACGGTCCCCACATCTCCACCTGCTCACCAACCCGGGAGCTCTCCGGACCCCATCCTTTTGGGATTTTATGGGGGTTTTGTTACACGGGCAGGATTAATGAAATCATTGGTCATTAGTGATTGATTCAACCTGCAGCCCTACCCCAGAGGTGGGGGGTGGGGCTGAAAGTGCCAGCCTCTAGCCACGAGATTGGTTTCCCTGGCAACCAGCCCCCATCCTTAGGCGTTTTCCAAACATCACGTCATTTACATAACAGGAGACATCCCCTTGCTCACAACTTTTAGAAAATGCCAAAGGTTTTAGGAGCTCCACGCCGGAAATGGGACGAAGACCAAGCGCTGTTGACCCTCAAACAGCAAAGATCTGAACTGGGCAGATGCACTTACATGTGGATTTCTTTTGATAAATACACAAAGTGCTGTAAATGTATTTTCTCTTGTTTATGATGCTTTAAATAACATTTTCTTTTCTCTAGCTTCATCGTAAGAGTACGGTACATAATACATATAACATACAAAATAATGTGCTCACTGACCATTTGTTTCCCGGAAGGCTTTTAGTCAACAACAGGCTAGTAGCAGTAGTTAGGTTTTTGAGGAATCAAACGTCAGAAGCATCAGACGGGTTTTCCACTACGAGGGGCGTCAGCTGTCTTAACATCCCATACCCGGCGCCCCACCCCCCCAGTTCAGGGTCAACTGTATGTATCTGTTAACCTTAAAAGCTAAACTGCCAGGGAGGGGGGCGCCTGGGTGGCTTAGTGGGTTGAGCATCTGACTCTTGGTTTCAGCTCAGGTCATGATCTCAGGGTGGTGGGACTGAGCCCCGTGTGGGACTCCACGCTCAGCGGGGAGTCAGCTTGTCTCCTTCTCCTGCTCCTCCCCCCTCAAATAAATAAATGAATAAATAAATCTTATTCTTCAAGATTTTATTTATTTATTTGACAGAGAGAGAGATAGCGAGAGCAGGAACACAAGCAGGGGGAGTGGGAGAGGGAGAAGCAGGCTCTCTGCTGAGCAGGGAGCCCGATACGGGGCTCGATCCCAGGACCCTGGGATCACGACCTGAGCCGAAGGCAGGCGCTCAACGACTGAGCCACCCAGGCGCCCCAATAAATAAATCTTAAAAAATAAACAAATAAAACTGCCAGTCACTTTACCAGCAACACTTGGGTTTATTCAGGAATGAAAGAGAATTACAACCCTGGGCAAGCGAGCTGTTGCAAAATCCTGGGCCAGCCAGCCCAGGAGGCAGAGGAGAGGCACACATTTTCAGGAGAACAGGGGCCAGGGGGGTGAGGAAAACTTCTTGCCCTCAGGCTGGGTTAGTAGAGCAGTATCCACAGGCAAGGTCATGTCCTCGTAAGCTCCAGTCTGCCTTGTCCCGCTGG
This sequence comes from Neomonachus schauinslandi, assembly GCF_002201575.2. NCBI lineage: Eukaryota > Metazoa > Chordata > Mammalia > Carnivora > Phocidae > Neomonachus > Neomonachus schauinslandi. The sequence continues at coordinate 2,378,689 of NC_058414.1, forward strand.
GTCTTCAGTTGACCACGAGCATCGGGCATCCTGGACCATCTCAAAGAGAGAGTCCAGGAGTTCCCAGTTCAGAGCGAGTACTGACAATGCCTTTGACCAATGCGTTTGGAGGGTCTCTACAAATGTTGCCAGTCGAGTCTTCGTAACACCCTTAGTATGCCCGACCCACCCTGAGGACTGAGGATGGTGTGTCACTGAGGATAAAGTGTCACAAAACCAGCCAAACAGCACAGACTTGTTGAAGCTCCTGACTGTAAAATGGGCTCCCCGGTCACAGTGTAGTTCAGGAGGGGATCCCCAGGCAGGGATCATCTTTCCTCCTAGGATCGTAGTCAGAGAAGAGGTGTTGGCCTGTCTACAAGGGGGGGCTTCAACCCAATAGGAAAACTTACAAACCACCATAGGACTAAAACCTATTTGTATCCGTGACACGGAGGGATCTGCGTGAAGCCCATTGGCCAAACCTCAAATGGTCCATTGGGTAGGATGGGTACATTTCCCGGGATTGTATTTTGGACAAGTGGTACAAGCAGCGTCCCCACCAATATTGGTTCGTGAACGCTGTTGTTTTCCCAGTAGACCAATGGTCCAATGTGCGTACAGTTGTAAGTACTGGGAATTTAAAGATTTCTGGTGGGGCCAGCTTGTTATTTGGTGTAAACCCAAATTCTCTCTTTTATTAAACCAACAGTTATCAGATTTCCAAGATTGAGTTAACTTTTCTGGGGCCGATTGTTGGGCATCTCTGGTCCATTTTTTCTAATCGTCATTTGGAAGAGCATCTCTTTGGAATATGACAGAGGTTTGGCTCTTGGGCTCCTTCAGAGCAGCGTTTGGGTGGAAAGAGCAGCGACGTGGCTTCCTCTGGCCTCCAGGGAGTTGATTCTGGAATGCCCACAACGCTTAGTAATAGCTCAAGCCACCAGCAAAAGCATGGCACCTAGTTAATGTTGGACCTAGGAGCCATTTTTAATCTTATCCCCAGGGAAGGTAAGAAAACCTGTTGCCTCCATTCCCAAATCTGGAGCTTCCTTCCCCAAAGGCATACTGACTGTCAGCATAAATGTTTGTGGTTTTGCCCTTGGCTGAAACACGAGCTCAGGTGAGGGCGTTTAAATCAGCCTGTCGGGCGCAAGGAGCCAGGGGTAAAGGTAGGGCCTCAGTGACTCCCAGGGATTTGCAATAGCACACCCAGCATGATATTTTATCCTTTAAATAAGAAACCATCAGGAAACCGTGAAAAATCTGCACTGGTTAGAGCAGGGCCCTGTAAATTGTCACCAGGAGTCAACAGGTGATCTGTCAACGTGAAGCCGTCCTGGGGAGTTTTATGCTGGAAGGACAGAAAGATGGTAGGGTTAAGGCTATTGGAACCAGAAAGAGTTATTATTGTAAGAGAGGCAGTTACCATGAGGGTGTCACAGGAGGTGAGGTGACTGGCTGAAAAGTCTTTTTTTTTTTTTTAATTTTATTTATTTGAGAGAGAGAGAGAGATGGAGATAGTGACAGAGAGCACAAGTAGGGAGGAGAGGGAGAAGGAGAAACAGACTCTCCACTGAGCAGGGAGCCCGATGCGGGGCTCGATCCCAGGACCCTGGGATCATGACCTGAGCCGAAGGCAGACGCCTAACGACTGAGCCACCCAGGAGTCCCCTGGATGAAAAGTCTTGAGCATCGGGAGAATTTCGGAGGCCTTCTGCGTGGGCCTTAACTAGGAGGGTAGGGGCAAGAATGGCTCTGAGGCCCCCAGCCATAGGGCCTAATTGTTGGCTTTGATGCCCCATGGGGCAATGGTGGGCCCCGTGTTTTTGGGGTGAGCGCTCAAAGGGTATCCCCTTCCTTCTCATGTACAAGGAGGGAAAAGGGACGTTGATAATTAGGATGTCTGACGGCAGAGACTTTTGTTAGACTTTTTTTTAAAGTCTCAAAGGCCATGTCATCCACCTCTTTCTAAATAATAGGGTCAGGTTTGTCCTGACTTTGCTAAAAGTAAAGCTCATACAGACTGAGCCGTGAGGGACAAGTTTGGAATCCAATGTGAACAATAGCCAGCCAGCCCCAGGAAGCCTCCTAACTGGTGCTTGGTTTTCAGTTTTGGGAAATTCGGGATGCCTTCGAGTCTACCTGGATCCACATCAAGTCCTCGTTCGGAGATCAGGTGCCATAAATATTGAAACTGACTTGGTGCAAACTGCAACATTTCTTTGGAGACTGTAGGTCCCTTTCAGGCCAAAAGTTTTGACAGGGGGAGGCTGCCTTCCTGTGAAGAGGTCCAAGCAGGGAGCAGAAGAGCAAGTCATCTACACATTGTGACCAAGTCGAGGCTGCGGGAAACTGTGTGTCATCCGACTCAGCCTTTGAAGGACCCTCCGTGTCACCCTGGGGCCTGACTGCCCAGCTATCCTGCTGTTCTTCCCAAGTGGAGGCAGAAAGACACTGGCTGTCCTTACCGAGTGGAGTACTAACCATGCACTCCGTAGGTCAATTACGCGGGAACTTTGCTTTCAGTGGGAACACGTGGGAGTTAGGAACAACAGGGTCCTGAGGGGTAACGACGTTACTTACTGCTCAGAGGTCCTGGCCATTGGGTTCCCTCCCAGGTAAAGTAGGGCTATGACTAGTACAGGGGATCGTGAGGCCCTGAGCCTCAAAATTCTGTATCCTGGGCTGGATGCCCCGAAGGGCTTCTTTATTTATAGGGCATTGGTTAATTCTAGGGAGAGGTTTGGAGGGATCTATCTGAATCTTGTTGGGAGGTGCACTGTGCATTTTATCAATAGCAGTTGAGGATTTTGCCCAGAAAGAGGCTGGTAGCTGATCCAACAGGAATAAATGATCGGTGTCCCCAGACTCAGCTGTGGTCCCGCCAGAGACCGCAAACAAAAGACATCAGAGGGTCATTTAATTCCGCTGGTTGGCTATTCTGATCGCTGCTGTCAGATTCTGGAATTATCTTCCCCTTCGGGGAGAAAGAAATTCTGGCGCGATACTTCTCTAGGGAATCTCAACCCTGTAAACGAGTAGGGGCAGAGGGATTGAGGAGAAAAGAGTGAGTACCTCTCAAAGGGAATAGGTTCAGAGGCGGGAACCTGTTGAGATTGGTTGGAGACCCCCACTACTTGGACCGGTTTGGTGCTCTGAGGGGCTGCTTTGCAGCCGAGGGCTGGGCCCTGAGAACATAGGTCCTTTGTCACCAAGGACAGAGATCCATTGCGAATCTGGGGAGTGGTTTCCCTGAGTTGATTAAGAGGATTGGAAGAGCCCCAACACTGGGAATGAGGAGGAGGGAGAAGAGCTTAGCTAGCGGGCTGAAGGCACCGGGAGAGCTTAAACCCGTAAGAGTCCTTTATCCAATGTCCTGGTTCTGGCAGTATCAGCAGAAACTAGGCTTTTTGCTCCGGGGCCTTTGTTTGATGGAGTTGAACACTGGAAATTTTAGTGGTCTTTCCTGTAGGTGACTCAGCTAGGGTGTGAGCAAACTGGTTTCCAGGGCAATTGAATCTGGGGGCAGACCAAGTTTCCCATTCCATCCTGGGCCTTTTAACGAAAAGGAAAAGATCCCAGATCAGCCCAATAATAAACACAGAGTTAAAAGGAAGACCAGAACTTTCTTTAAAGTCAGTTTGGAGTCAATCATAATAATGACAACCAGATTCATCAGGCTTTTGTGCGCAAGCCTGAATTTTGTTCCAGTCATCCGGCTTCGGAAAAGCCATTCTAAGTGCTCGGTGGAGATTTCCAGCGAGTGGTCTAGCATCTTGCCAAAATTCGGGGGTCTGTTTCTCTAAATCCTGCTCAGGATGTTCCCACTGGGCTGGTTTTATCCAATGCTTGGGCTGGCCCTCAGCCACAAGCCTGTGGCCCAACTGCTACAAATCCCAGAAACCAGGTTGGTAAGTTTGAGTAACTCTGTTAAATTCTCCAGCAAACCTGTGGGGGTCCTCAGCCACCTGGGGGACCCTCTTTACCTCTGGCTCCAAGTTCAGCCTTAGTCCAGGGAACTTAGGAAACCTGCGGTCTATTTAGATCCCCAGAAGACTTAACTTTGAAGGAGCAGGGGTTTTAATAGGCTCAGGAGAGGAGGGAGCAGAGGGAGCCTCAGAAGAAAAGAGGGTTTGACAGAAGGATGACAAGGCCAGGGTGAAGATAGGGCAGATGGCGGCCTCGCCTCGTGGATGGAGAAATAGGGGACGGGAAGAGGCCTCAGAAGCCCCCCCTTTTTTCCATTTATTTATTTAAAGATTTTACTTATTTATTTGAGTGAGAGAGAGTAGGGGGAGGAGGAGAGGGAGAGAGAGAAGCAGACTCCAGACTGAGCGCAGAACCCGACCCCGGGGCTCCATCTCATGACCCTGAGATCATGACCTGAGCTGAAATCAGGAGTCGGTTGCTTAATCGACTGAGCCACCTAGGGGCCCCCCTTTTTTCCTTTTTAATTGTTTGTTTGCCTCATTTAGTTTACAAACTGTATTTTGGAGAGAGGCAATTTTAGATTCCAGATAGCGCTTGGAAGCTTCAAAGTACCAGTTGTAGAAGGAAGTGCGTTTAGTTTTGTCAATTTTAGGACCGTGGTTGTCCAATTCAGCTTTGAGAAAATTAAGTCTGGGGAGATGGAAAGTTCCCCATAACGGCCATTGGAAGTCTAGATCTAAATTACTTCTGGTTAAGTCAGTCCATTTATTTATAAACGCACGTGCCGCAGGACCATTATTTTTAAACATAAAACAGGCTGCAGTCCCAGTAGTGGGGGGAGGGGGGGCACCCTCAAAGCATTTTGACGACTGGGATCCCATTTCTCTGATTCCTTCTGGAATCAAAGGCCACCCAGTTTCTGGAAGAATGGTCCAATCCCAAACAGAACTCAGACCGAAGGCCAACGCGGTTTCATCAAACACAGTCCGAATCAGACTGAAGGCCAAACGAATATTCTCAGAGATGCTTAAAAAATGCTTAAAAGGGTGCCTGGGTGGCTCAGATGGTTAAGCGTCTGCCTTCGGCTCAGGTCATGATCTCAGGGTCCTGGGATCGAGTCCCACATCGGGCTCCTTGCTCAGCAAGGAGCCTGCTTCTCCCTCTGCCTGCCACTCGCCCTGCTTGTAATCTCCCTCTCTCTCTCTCTGGCAAATAAATAAATAAAATCTTTAAAAAAAATGCTTAAAAGATGCTTAAAAAAAAAAAAACAACAAAAGGAAAAAAAAGGTCAAGGCCTTGATAAATCCCAGGTAGAGCGTAAAGGGCTTGAGCACAAAGCATGGGGCTCAAAATCCAGGAGAACACTTGTCCTCAAGCCCAGCTTTGGTGAGAAAACAGTGAGCCCAGCAACCCCGTGGCTCGTGGCTCGTGGCTCGTGCACCTGTCTGCTCACCGGCCCCGAGTCTTCTCTGGCTCCCACCTCCGATCACCAAGTCATGTTAACCTTAGAAATAGCCACAGACAGCTACTTTACCAGCAACAGATGGCTTTATTCGGGAATGAAAACGAATCCTAACTCAGGACACAGCAGGTCCGGGAAACCAAGGAGAGGCACGATTTGTAAGGAGGAAAGGGGTCCGTTGGGAGGCTGTTAGGAACTAAATCCCATCGGAATAAGCTGGGGGTTGGAAGTGTTGCAGTTTCTCATTTTCTCTGGGTTTCAGATTTTGCTAAAAGAGGTCAGTGATAACAGTTATCGACACCTTTCTCCAAAAAGGGCCTTTGGGGAGCTATGTTAGTGGGCTCTAGTTTCTTGATCGCTGGCTGGTGAGCTGGCAGGTTGAGAACCCGTCCTGGCTACATGGAGCAGACTCCACTCCCGGGCTTGGTGACCCCTGGGTCACTGGGTTAACCTGGTTCCTTTTTCCTGTCCCCATGGCAGGACATGGGCTTTATCAACCGAGTTCACCTGCGGGACGCCTGGGTGGCTCAGTTAAGCATTTGCCTTCAGCTCAGGTCATGATCTCAGGGTCCTGGGATTGAGCCCTGCATCGGGGTCCCTGCTCACCGGAGAGCCTGCTTCTCCTTCTGCCTCTGCCCCTGCTCGTGCTCTCTCTATTATATATATAAATAAAGTCTTTAACAAACGAAATAAAGAGTCTGTCCCAGGTCCTGATGATGCACTCCTGCTTTCAGTTCGACACTGCCCCATTCCCGTAGAGTTCTACCAAACAAACTCGTGAGGTCTCGGGTATGCCTGAGTTTGTTCTTAAATAATATTCTGTGTTGTTTTCTCCTAGGGTCCTGCCCCCGTTGAGAGAATGGCTTCCTCGGGGCCCCAAACAAGGAAACATGACAATCACAGGTGAGGCTCCAGCCGACTGCGGGCCAGGTTGGATTTTGGGGTTTATCGTGATTACGTCGTGACATGCATTTTCCCAAGAGCCGCCATACAAGAACATGTTTGACTCTTGTGATGGAGCCTGGGGTCCGGGGGGATAGGTCCAGAGGCTCGGGGACTGACAGGCTAACAGCTCTGCCCTCCGCCCTTGGCCCCTCGGGGTCTCAGCCGGGCAGGCCGCTCTTCTGCAACACAGCCCTGCTGCCTCCCAGCTCTGTCAGGGTTCTGAATCTTCAATACTTCCTTTATGGTTTTCCAGAACTCCACTTTGTGATCCTGCCGGCCCCTCTTATATGTGTATTTGTGCATTGAGGGCAAAGCGAGAATTCCTGCCTTCATCCTGATTCCTACATGGGCTTTGAATCCAACAGGATTTTGGTTTCCTCGCCCCCCCCACCCCCGCCCGCGTCCCCCCACCTCTGCGGGGGCTAGCAGGGACGCCCCATCCTGCTGCAGGGCATCTCCGGGCCCTGCTGGCCTCCCTCCTTGACAGCCCCGGGGTTGTGTGTGTCGCCCTCTGGGAGCCCTGGAGCTGGGGTCCTGGGTCGTCTCTCGGGGGGAGGAGTCTCAGGCATTCCCCGTGCCCTCCTCGGGCCTCCCTGGACTCCCACATGGACACCTGGCCTCCCTCCCTCCTTCCCTGGAGGCTGGGAGGCCTGTTTTCACACTTCGGGATGTCTTGTGGACATGACTGCAGAGATAAAGTTCTAAGTGTTCTAGGTCACTGGCAACCCAAACTGCCCTGTCCTATATCCAGGCCCCTCGGGTGCTGGTGGGGGAGAGGGGGTTGAAATGGGGCTGAGAAGGGGGCACAGGGCATCAAGGACCATGGACGGGACTCAGCTGGAGTCCCCCGCTGCCCTGCCCTGCCCCGGTGACCACCCTGCCCTCCCTCACTGCTGTCCTTGCCAACCACTGGCTTCTCACTGTCCCCCTGAGCTGAGAGGCGGGTGTGGTGTCTGGAGCTCAAAGGCCAGCTCATGGGTGCAGCCTCTTGTGAAAGATCTTAATTTTTTAAAGATTTTATTGATTTATTTTAGAGAGAGAGCGGGGGGAGGGGCAGAGGTTGAGAAAGAGAGAATCCCCAGCAGACTGCCCACTGAGCACGGAGCCGGACAACATGGGGCTCGATCCCACGACCCTAAGATCGTGACCCGAGTGGAAACCAAGAGTCGGCGCTCAACCAACTGAGCCACCCAGGCTCCCCTCCTTTTTTTTTTTTTTTTGAGAGATCCTAATCTTTAAAGTGAGCCCCTAAGGTGGGGATACGGCTAGGACCCCGCTTCTGTGGTGCTCATGAGCTTTAAACGCAGTATTATGCACCAGCTCTGGATAACATCATTTCCACCGCAAAGTCGAGTGCCTCCCAGGTATTACTCTGTGTTCCTTGTGCCCAGCATAGGGCCCCGTGCGGGGCCGGTGTGGGATCCAACTCTCCCTCCCTCCCTCCCCCAGACTCCCTGCCCTAGTCCCTCCTAGTCCCCGAGCACCTGTCCCGAGCCACCTGGGCATCTTCTAGAACCAGCCAACTCTCATTCATTTCGCATATTGTCCCAGCAATATTTGTTAAATGAATAAAGTGACAAAATAGAGCGAGATAAAGTAACTGGAAACTGTATCTAGAGTAGAGAACCAGCGTTCCAAGTAAGGCCTTTGACATGTTATTTTAAAACCTTCCAAAAAGTCCATTTGAACCTGTTCTGCTTCATGAAGCTACATGCCCAATTAATATACTCGAAAACCATTGCTGTTCTTCACAGTCAGATCCCATTTCCTTCTCTTTCTCTACCTGGAATCAGAGAGAGAAAAAAACAAAGTTGAAATATGTTGAAATATGGGGCAAAGTTGTCTCAATCACATCCTGTTTTGACAGCTCCGACTCTTGCCGGTCAGCCCTTACTCAGTCCCTGAAAGAGTGTAGCCACCACCTTGCATCAGCGATGGTTTCACGAGAGGGTGTGATGTCAGTTTTCCCTGCAGCCGAAGGGAGTATGTGGGTGCATGAGGTGTCAGCCAAACCCCAAACCCACGAACCGACTCCGGGCTGGATCTGATGCCTGAGAGCAAGTCAGAGCCCGTCCTTCGCCGGCCAGCTCACGGAAGTCACTGGTGCTTGCTCCGGCCGCACCCCGCCCTGGCATCGGGGTGCTCCCGGGCTGCCCTGGCTTACAGCTCTTCTGGTTACAGCTTAGAGCCCTTTCCCTGCCAGACTTCCAGCACCTCGGAGCAGACAGGGTCTCCCGGGACTGGGGCCGGACCGGCGCTCCGCGGGGACTCATGCCTGACTTGCTGGCAGTTTGCGGATCGCTTGCTTTCCAGGGAGAGCACCCGGGTTGCCGCCCCCCAGAGCAGCAATACAAAAAGGGAAGGAAAAAAAAAAAAAGGAAATTGGCATTATGGCTATCCAGAGCATCTGGTTGGTTGGGACATAAGTGTTTCCAGTTAGATTTTGAAATATTAGACACATCTCCTAAACGCTTCGCACCCCCACCGCCCCCCCCACCGCAAAGGAAGCGGCTGCTCCCCTCAGGGCCTGAGTCACATGACGCATCTCCCCAGGGGGTCCTGTGCCCTCCTTTCTCCCAAGTCACCGGCGTCGCAGAGCTGCGTCTCCTGCAGCTTGTCTCTTTCCTTCTTTCTCTTTTGTCTTTCTTTCTTTCTTTCTTTCTTTCTTTCTTTCTTTCTTTCTTTCTTTCTT
>NC_058414.1:2387709-2388410 GCF_002201575.2 Neomonachus schauinslandi
CTTTCTTTCTTTCTTTCTTTCTTTCTTTCTTTCTTTCTTTCTTTCTTTCTTCTTCCTTCCTTCCCTTTCTTTCTTTTTCTTTCTTTCTTCCCTCTTTCTTTCTCTTTCTTTCCTTCCTTTCTTCCTTCCCTCTTTTTTCTTTCTTCCTTCCTTCTTTCCCTTTCTTTCTTTTTCTTCCTTCCTTCCCTCTTTCTTTCTCTCTTTCCTTCCTTTCTTTCTTTCTTCTTTCTTTCTTTCTTTCTTCTTTCTTTCTTTCTCTTCCTTCCTTCCCTGTTTCTTTCTTCCTTCCTTGTTTCTTTCTTTTTTTTTTTTTTTAAAGATTTTTATTTATTTATTTGACAGAGAGAGACACAGCAAGAGAGGGAACACAAGCAGGGGGAGTGGAAGAGGGAGAAGCAGGCTTCCCGCGGAGCAGGGAGCCCGATGCGGGACTTGATCCCAGGACTCCAGGATCATGACCTGAGCCGAAGGCAGACGCCCAACCATCTGAGCCACCCAGGCGCCCCTCCCTGTTTCTTTCTTTCTTTTTCTTTCTTCCTTCCTTCCTTCCTTCCTTCCCTTTCTTTCTTTCTTTTTCTTCCTTCCCTCTTTCTTTCTTTCTTCCTTCCTTCCCTTTTTTCTCTTTCTTTCTTTCCTTCTTTCCTTCTTTCTTTCTGCCTTCCTTCCTTCCCTCCCTCCCTCTTTCTTTCTTTCTTTCTTTC
>NC_058414.1:2388420-2435099 GCF_002201575.2 Neomonachus schauinslandi
CTTTCTTTCTTTCTTCTTTCCTTCTTTCCTTCCTTCCCTCGCTCTCTCTTTCTTTTTCTCTTTCTTTCTTTCCTTCCTTCCTTCTTTCTGCCTTCCTTCCTTCCCTCCCTTTCTTTCTTTTTTCCTTCCCTCTTTCTTTCTTTCTTCCTTCCCTCCTTCTTTCTTTCTTTCTTCCTTCCTTCCCTCTTTCTTTTTTTCTTTCTTTCCTCCCTTCCTTCGCTCTTTCTTTCTTTTTCTCTTTCTTTCTTTCCTCCCTTCCCTCTTTCTGCCTTCCTTCCTTCCTTCCCTCCCTCTTTCTTTCTTTTTTCTTTCTTTCTTTCTTCCTTCCTTCCCTTTTTTCTCTTTCTTTCTTTCTTTCCTTCCTTCCTTCGCTCTTTCTTTCCTTCCTTCCTTCTTTCTTTTTGCCTTCCTTCCTTCCCTCCCTCCCTCTTTCTTTCTTTCTTTCTTTCTTCCTTCCTTCCCTTTCTTTCTTTTTTCTTTCTTCCCTCTTTCTTTCTTTCTTCTTTCCTTCTTTCCTTCCTTCCCTCGCTCTCTTTCTTTCCTTCCTTCCTTCTTTCTTTCTGCCTTCCTTCCTTCCCTCCCTTTCTTTCTTTTTTCCTTCCCTCTTTCTTTCTTTTTTTTCTTCTTTCTTTCTTTCTTCCTTCCCTCCTTCTTTCTTTCTTTCTTCCTTCCTTCCCTCTTTCTTTTTTTCTTTCTTCTTTCTTTCTTTCTTTCCTCCCTTCCTTCGCTCTTTCTTTCTTTTTCTCTTTCTTTCTTTCCTTCCTTCCCTCTTTCTTTCTGCCTTCCTTCCTTCCTTCCCTCCCTCTTTCTTTCTTTTTTCTTTCTTTCTTTCTTCCTTCCCTCTTTCTTTTTTTCTTCTTTCTTTCTTCCCTCTTTCTTTTTTTCTTTCTTCTTTCTTTCTTTCTTTCTTTCTTTTTTTCTTTCTTCCTTCCTTCCTTCCTTCCTTCCTTTCTTTCTTGAGTTAGATTGAAGAGGAAACAGATCAGTGGGTTCTGGACAGAAAGTCACACTCAGAAGGAAGAACAAGAAAGTCCTGAGTGCCCTGACTCAGGGATCCATATGTGTCTCTGCACCCCAGGGGCCCCGCAGGCCAGGGTTTGGGGGAGCCCCGCTGCCCGTGGGAGTCAGTCAGGCATGGATGTTGAAGGAGGTGCGTGTAAGGGTGGCAAGCTGGAGATGCAGTGTAAATAAGGTTTTATTGGAGCACAACCCCACTCGCCTGCATGTTGTCTGTGGTCCCTTCCATGTGACAACAGCTGGGTTGAGTTGCGATGGGGCCCCTGTGGCCTGCAAAACCAAAAATATTCACTCTCAGGCCTTTAATGGAGAGAAGTTTGCTGACCCTAGGTCAGTGGTGTGCTGTCCAGTAGAAATAATAATGGGAGCCACACACACTTTCAAGCTGAAAGTGAAAACCACTGAAAAGAAAACCAAAGTGGAAAGATGTCTTCTCTCCCTCCCACTGGGCATCGCACGGAAGCACTGGCAAATGCAGCCAGGCGAGAATAATTACATACAAGGTGCACTGCAAAGGTTATCTCCGGAAGGGAGAACTAGGGGCAATTCTTTTTCTTGAATTTCCATCCGTATTTTCTACGTGAATGTATTGTTTTCAAAATAAAGCCAAGGTCATGTGTCGAATGAAATGGAGTTGGGTAGCCTACTGGCTATCCTCTTTCTATTTAGCATCTTGATCTTTGTACTTTCCTGTGCTCTTCTGAGCTCTTTCTGATCAACCTCCAAACAGGGGCCCGGGGTGTGAGGAGGGGAGACGGGGAAGGAGGAGGGGGCAGAACGGAGACGGAAGTGGGAGCGTTTGTGGGCTGGGTGGCCTATCTCACCCCATGACGTGCTGCACGCATCTCGCTGACACCAGGCACCTCTGTTACGGTGGCCCCGGGCGCTGATGCTCCATAAACCTTTCACCTTCCTCTTTTGTAATAGTGACCACCTTGTACAACCCACCAACCCAAACGTAGCAGCAATGCAAGAAGACGTCCTCTACCATTTCAGTCTCAGCACCAGCACGCATGATTTCCCTGCGATGTTCGGAGATGTGAAGGTAAAAAACAGGGCTTTCGATCCTGGGGGTTTGTCTTAAGATCAGCCTCCTCGTAGATGATATGGGTAGACTTGGCGACAGAGGACCAGGTCATCAAGTTATCTTGTCACCAAGGGGGCACCTGGCCGGCATGCGACTCTCGATCTTGGGGTCGTGAGTTCGAGCCCCAGGTTGGGTGTGGACATTACTTAAAAATAAAATCTTAAAAAAAAAAAAAAGTTATATCTTCATCAGATTTTTACAAATCGTTACTTTTAAGATATGTAAACTAATGAGTGAAAGAAAACTAAGTTCTGCCATACTGGTCCCTAAATAATCTCTTATAAATTCAGCGTGTAATGGGAACCACATACAATAAATTTCCGAATGCCCCACTGAGAGAAAAGGAAAAAGGGGACACAGAACTTTCTGTAGAGGAGCAAGGGATAATAAGTGAGTAATTACATGTGTCTGTTTGTGATTTAAGGTGTGTGTATTTATCTTTTTTGTAATGGCTTATTTTGCTTCTAATCCTCCCCCTCACCCCCCAGAGTCCTGAGTTCCTCAGGGCTGGTTTATCCTGGCACAGGACTTTTGAAATGTCTGATCCCTGTGGGTACAGATGTGCTAATGTTTAGAGTCAAAATCAAAACAACCAGTGACTGTCCCAGCAGCCGCCATGTTCATTTCAAACCATGAGACAAATCCCCATGTGTTCTTCTTTTTTTTTAAATTTTTTTAAAGATTTTATTTATTTATTTATTTGACAGAGAGAGACACAGCGAGAGAGGGAACACAGGCAGGGGGAGTGGGAGAGGGAGAAGCAGGCTTCCCGCGGAGCAGGGAGCCCGATGCGGGGCTCGATCCCAGGACCCCGGGATCCTGACCTGAGCCGAAGGCAGACGCTTAACGACTGAGCCACCCAGGCGCCCCTGGCAACCACCAGTTTGTTCTCTGTATTTAAGAGTCTGCTTTTCTGTTTGTCTCTTTTTTCTTAGTTAGTTAGTTTTGTTTCCTAAATTCCACATGTGAGCGAAATCCTCTGGTGTTTGTCTTTCTCTGACTGACTTATTTCAGTTAGCATTATACCCTCTCGCTCCATCCACGTTGTTGCAAATGGCAAATGTTCTTTTTTTACGGCTGAGTAATATTCCTCTGTGTGTGTGTGTACATGTGTGTACATATACATACACACACACACACACATATATACACACACGCATCTGTATCCATTCATCTATTAATGGGCACTTGGGCTGCTTCCATATCTTGACTATTGTAAATACTGCTGCAATAGACATAAGACTGCATATAACTTCCTGATTAGTATTTTCATTTTCCTTGGGTAAATGCCCAGTAGTAGAAATACTAGGTCATAAGGTAGTTCTATTTTTAATTTTTTCAGGACCCTCCATACTGTTTTCCAGAGTGGCTGCACCAGTTTGCATTCCCACCAACAGGGCATGAGGGGTCCCCTTTCTCTGCATCCCCGCCAACATCTGTCGTTTCCTGACTTGTTAATTTTAGCCATTCTGACAGGTGTGAGGTGGTATCTCATTGTGGTTTTGATCTGCATTTCCCTGATGCTGAGTGATGTGGAGCATCTTTTCATGTGTCTGTTGGCCATCTGGGTGTCTTCTTTGGAGAAATGTCTATTCAGGTCATTTTTAAAAATCAGATTATTTGTGTTTTGTTTTTTGGGGTTTTTTTGCTGTTGAGTTGTATAAGTTCTTTTTATGTTTTGGATAGTAACTCCTATCAGACATGTCATATGCAAACATCGTTTCCCACTCAGTAGCTTTGTCATTGAGTGACGGTTTCCTTTGCTGTGCATTGTGGTCTTAATTTATTTGCTTTCCACGCATTAGAATTTAACCTAAAATTTTTTCTAGGCTATGGAAACGTTGTTTGTCATGTTTAGAGATGAATCATTCTTTCATCATCAAACTCCTTAAAACTGGCTTATGTACCTTTCCCTCTTGGGTAAAACAAAATGAAAAATAAGTTATTGTATGTGGCACTTTGCAGATGAAAGGTTTTCTGTCTCTGAGAGCCACCTACCCACGTGATAGCTCCCAGTTCCCCAGCCCCCACTGGGCCCCTGGCTCTTTCTACACTGTGGCCATCTGACCGTTGGATGGCAGGGGAGCTGTTGGTTAGAAGCCCATCTTACAGAGGGGCTGTGGGGTCCTGATCGCACAGCGAGGAGTCCACATCATTGTATGCCAAACCTAGGCTCCCTCCAGGCACCGACCGAGCTGTGCACATGATGGACAGAACCTGGAATTTCCTCCCCAGAGAGAGAGCAAGGGTCTGGTTTTCCTGGGTTGTGTGGGATGGATTACACAGGGGCCTTGTGCATGGAGCAGTGATCCCATGACCCAGTCAGTGCCTGTCAAACTGGGTGAGCATCCAAATCACCAGTGTCTGAATCACTCACGGAAGCACCCATAACGGGGCTCCCCAGGCGCAGTAGCTCTGGGCTGGGGCCAGGGACCTTCGTTACCTGCAACATCTAGGTGACGCTGATGTTGGTCGGGGGTCCCCCCTGGAGGGAACCCTGCTACGAAGATGGTGTGCCGTGCCCGGACTGACGGGGCTCTGTTCTCTGGCCGCAGTTCGTGTGTGTTGGGGGAAGCCCTACCCGGATGGAGGCCTTTGCCAAATACATGGCCAAGGAGCTGGGCCTTGACCACCCAGGTGCGGAGTATCCCAACATCTGCAGGGGGACCGACCGCTACGCCATGTTCAAAGTGGGCCCCGTGCTGTCTGTCAGCGTGAGTACCTGCCCTGGCGCTGGGCTCGGGCCTCGGGCTCTGCCAGCACCCTCCCTGGCCTGCCCTCTGCACCCATGGCCCGGGGCCCCTCAACACCAGTGTCCTCTGTCAGAGTGGGCACGGCGAGCAACCGTCCAGGGCACTCCGGGGTGCAGAGATGGTATTCAGCTCCAGATAACAGGAGCAGGTCATTGCTTCCCCACCGAGCCTCCCGGGGTGGCGACCTGCGTCACAGCTACGTGCGTGCTCTGGCACCTCCCAAAGTGATGTTTAGACATCCCCCTTGTCCGACTGCCGGCTTGACATGCCCAGGGGCACCCACCCTGACACACATGGGCGCTTCTCCCTGGTTCCAGCACGGCATAGGCATCCCCTCCACCTCCATCATGCTGCACGAGCTCATCAAGCTTCTCTACCACGCCCACTGCTCCGACGTCACCGTCATCCGCATCGGCACGTCCGGGGGGATTGGTAAGTGTGCAGGAGGCCTCCGCCCGGGGCCAGCATCCCGCACACGAGGACCTAGAGCTCCCTGCGGGCAGGCCCCGTGCAGGGCGGGCTTGGGTACTCAGAGCGTCTACCGGCTTTGTCCGCGGAAGCTCATCAGCAGGAGGCATGAAAAGAAGCTCGTTTTGTTACTTTTCATCCAGCTGATTCTCCCAACCCAGCCCCCGGAAGTAGGTTGCGGAAAGGTGCGGGGCCCGGCGTTGCAGAGCCTCGTCCTCTTGGGGTGATGTGCTCGGAACCTCCTTGTCTGCCTGCCTGCCTCTCTCCCTTCCTTCTAACCGCTTCTCTGCCTTTCTCCTGTCCTCTGCACCTCCCTATTCCTGCAAGGATTCGAATCACCGTAGGAAAAAACCAACAGGAAAATCAAAGAGAGAGATGGAACACAAAGCTAAGTGTCCTTAAGTTGCCTAAAGGGTCCCCAGGCTGATCCTGAGCGTGTTGTTTTGTTTTGTCTCTGAATGCCAGAGAGAGGGCAAAGAGAGGACAGGATGCAGTGAGAAAGCCCAGGGCACATTTGCTTTACGTAAGCTGCTGGCTTTCTTGACTCTGACAATCCCACCCGGGGGCTCAGGGCTGCCCTGTTCCTGGCCCCTTCTGGGAGGGGCTCACACGCCCCAGGTTGAGGGTGACGAGGACAGCAGAAGGGGTGTGACATCCCTGGGCTTGTGAAGGAATGAGAGCCAGCAGCTGAGCGCCCTGCAGGTTAAGCCCCAGGGTGGGAGCAACTCCACTGACCAGAATAGGGACCAAAACAGCATGGGAGAGAAAGTCCAGATAAATACACAGGGGACCAAGACATGCTTTGTCACATTTCCTGGAAACGGCTGATGGGGGGGCTCTAGAACCATCCCCTAGCTTCCTCGTCCCTGCTTCCTAAATGTTTAAGAAACCCAACTTCCCTTTCAGGTAAGTATTCGGAAAGGCTCATGGTCACATCCCACACAAAGTTATTAGAAGATCAAAGAATAGGAGCAGAGTGATGTCCCTACAAATGTGAAAATGCCCCAGGAGGGGATGCCCAGGAAACTTGGGAAGTGGAACCCTAGTATCGCAGGGATCAAAGGAAGATGGGATCGGCTGGGAGTCGGGAGGTGCTGGAGCTGGGTTTGGGGTGCACAGGGGTTCCTTAGACTCTTCTACTTCTGTAGTTATTTGAAGTCATAAATAATGAAAAAGCACAAAGCAGGGACCAGGTAAGCACACTGTGGTCACCTGAGCGGTGGCGTGTCAGTTAAAATCAGCAAGGGCTGGAGGACTCAGAACATGTAACAGGGACAGGGGGTCCCCAGCAGTTTCGTTCTCTTTGCTCTTTTCTCTTCCGTATTCTCTGCAAGGCTTATGCATTACTTCTATCATCAGAAGAAAGAATTTGATGCAGAAAATGGATCCTTAGCAATTGCCTTTTAGAACGTTACCAGGTGTCCTGGTATTTTGGTCTGTAGATGGGTCATTTTCCTTTCTGCGTGCGCTCTGCGGTGCCCTCCCCACCTGCCCTGCGTGGCCGCAACACCTGCTTCTCTCTTCAGGTCTGAAGCCTGGCTCTGTGGTCATCACCCGGCAGGCGGTGGATGCCTCCTTCAAGCCAGTGTTCGAGCAGGTGGTCCTGGGGAAGCGGGTGGTTCAGAGGACGCACCTGGATGAGGAGCTCGCGGAGGAGCTGATGCAGTGTGCTTTGGATCTGCTGGAGTTCCCCACGGTCCTAGGGAACACCATGTGCACCTCAGACTTCTATGAAGGTGACAGGGAGGGGTCTCCATCCTGCCCGGGGCTCCTGTCTCTTCCGGGTTTCCATGGTGCCTAGAGTGCTCTGCTTATGGGCGGGCAGGGCCCGGAGGGATCCGAAGTGTCCCTGTGTCCTGGCGGGTAGCACAGTCCTGGCATGCAGTAGGTGCTTACTGTGTGCAAGTGGTGAGCACACCCAGGTCAACGTTGGCACATGTGCAATTGTCTTCAGGGCAAGGCCGTCTGGACGGCGCGCTCTGCTCCTACACAGAGAAGGACAAGCAGAAGTACTTGCAGGCAGCCCACTCGGCTGGCATCTGCAACATCGAGATGGAGTCTTCGGTCTTGGCGGCCATATGCGGTGCATGCAGCATCCCAGGTAGGCAGGCGAGCGTCTGGTCACCGGGGTCCCGTCCAGATCCTCCTCCCGCCCCCATCACCCACCACTCACCACCTGCCAGCTGCGGCTGCCTTCCACCCACCCTCCCCCGAGGCAAGTTTCTGGATGGGGTGGCATTGTCCAGCCCTATGCTCGGACACCTTTGACTGTCACACCGTCCAGGGCGGGGTCCTCAGTGGCTGTGCAGTGGCTAGCATGCACGGAGTGGGACGAGAAAGACCCGCCTCCACTCAGGTCAGGAGGCTCCCGACACTGCCGTGAGCCTGCTTTCAAAGCTCCTTAGACTCCTGATTAGCGGTTAATCCATCCCCAAGTTCCTAGGCTCGCCTTCAGGGTCCGCTCCCCCTTCCAGAATTCCCAGAAGCCTGGCTTTCAAGGGACTTGCTTGAAAGCTTCTTTCGAGGTGAAGGCGGGGAGGAATCAGGCGAGAACAGGGCAGGCCTGCGGGACAGCCGAGGGGACTCCTTGCCTGTCTTGGGGAATTCAATTGGAAAGCTGGTGCTTGGCCGTGACGCGGCGTTTGCTCTCTGCAGTGGCCGTGGTGTGTGTCACTCTGCTCAACCGCCTGGAGGGGGACCAGGTCAGCAGCCCCCACGAGGTGCTGGTCGAGTACCAGCAACGGCCACAACGGTTGGTGAGCCACTTCATCAAGAAGCGCCTCGCGGCCGCCCAAAACCCCCTGAATCTCTAAAGACGCGCGGTTACGATTGCTGCAAATTAAGTCACCATCGGGCGCCCGGCCTGCTCAGTCATGAGAGCATGCGGCTCTTGAGATCTCGGAGTCCTGAGCTCAAGCCCCACGCTGGGTGCAGTGATTACTTAAATAAATAAATAAGCTTAAAAAAAAATCACCATCGAAATCTCCTTTTGTGGGGTGCCTGGATGGCTCATATAGTTAAGCATCCGCCTTCGGCTCAGGTCATGATCCCAGGGTCCTGGGATTGAGCCCCGCATCGGGCTCCCTGCTCAGTGGGAAGCCTGCTTCTCCCTCTCCCGCTCCCCCTGCTTGTGTTCCCTCTCTCGCTGGGTCTCTCTCTGTCAAATAAATAAATAAAATCTTTAAAAAAAGGGGGGGTGCGCCTGGGTGGCTCAGTCGTTAAGCATCTGCCTTCGGCTCAGGTCATGATCCCAGGGTCCTGGGATCGAGTCCCACATCGGGCTCCCTGCTCCGCGGGAAGCCTGCTTCTCCCTCTCCCACTCCCCCTGCTTGTGTTCCCTCTCCTGCTCTGTCAAATAAATAAATAAATAAATAAATAAAATCTTTTTAAAAAATCTCCTTTTGTATATCTTCATGTACACTTTACATAAGAATTTAGGGAATTGGGTTGCATTTCAGAGGCTAAGAATCCCGCATTAACAACACAGATTTTTCTAAAAGCTTCCTTGGAGTGTTTTTGACCACATTAGCGCAGGGTGGGTTCTGTGTAAGGATGTTCCTCTGAATATTTGAAATATTTCCAGAGAAATTTTTCAGACTTTTCAATTCTAGTGGTTGTCAGATTTCACATCACTAAGCAGGAAATCCAACTATAGTTCCACAAAACTTATTTCCTGATAAATTTTTGGAATTCCTTCACCACTTGTAGTGAGAGATGACCAAAGAAGCAGGAGTTTGAGACATAAATGCGCTTAGGCATATACTCTTCTGGAACATTCCATGCCTGAGTATCACACAGTGATGACTGCTGGCTAGATGGGTCTGGGTCCAAGCACCTGCGGGTGGGAATTACACATCCTGGCCCCAAGACCCCTTGTGCAGCTCATCCTCCCTGGTGCGTTGGGCTCAGGCTCTCCTGCAAGGTGCGCTGGTGTGCACGTCCCCTAGCGTCCTGGAGTTGGTCACAGAGTGGCCCTGGCTGCGATGCTGAGGGTGCCAGCAGGGAGAACCCAGGGTGTCCTCGTCTCCGGGGAGTGGCAGCCGCCCCTTCTGGGGTGTCCCGGCCCCCCATCCCAGGGGTGCTCGGGTCTTGGGACATCCCCGGCTTCTGTTTGTCCCAGGTGACTTCTCCACACTTGTGCATCAATGTGGCTAATTTCTGGTATTCAATTCTGTTTTAAATACTTGAGGTGCGGGGCGCCTGGGTGGCTCAGTCAGTTAAGCGTCTGCCTTCGGCTCAGGTCATGATCCTGGGGTCCTGGGATCTAGCCCCGCATCGGGCTCCCTGCTCTGCGGGAAGCCTGTTTCTCCCTCTCCCGCTCCCCCTGCTTGTGTTCCCGCTCTCGCTGGGGCTCTCTCTGTCAAATAAATAAATAAAGTCTTTAAAAAAGAAAAAAGAAAAACCACTTGGGCACAATTTTATCTCCACGAAGGAAGCTGAGGGACACTTGTCAGTAGGTTGACCCTCCTCTGTAGTTCGCCTTCTCACACCTCGTCCCTTCTGGAGAGGGCATGGCTACTCCAATTTAAAAAAAAATTATTTTAGGTAGGCTCCATGCTTGAATTCACGACCCCGAGAGCAAGTCACGTTCTCTACCGACAGCCTGCCAGGCACCCTCCGTGTTAATAAAGCCCTGGCACGGTCCCTAAGAGAGGGAGTTCGGAAGATCCGACCCTGGCCCATGCCAGTCCGTGGCTGGGCTCCCTGTGCTTGCAGGGCGGTCTGTAAATGCCCCTCTTCCTGGAAATGGATTGTACTCAGTCTCCCAGAGGTCATGGGCTTGAGCAAGGGATGGCATTTACCGGCCGCAGTGTGGACATTCAGCCATGGACCAGCCTTTCTCGGAGGCGGTGAGCTGCCCCCCTGTGGAGGGTTTAGCAGGTGTGGCAAGGGGGTCCCTACGGGAGGTGCCCACTGGACCTGATGTGACGTCCGGAGACATGCCATCTGTCTCCATTCCTAGAGAGACCTGAATGGGCGTCGGCTTGTCTGCGGAGGTGGCATGGGGGGGCCACCCCAAAACGTGCCCCTCTGGCCTAACGATGGAGAAACAAACGGCAGAGGCAGGGGAAGCTCTGAAAACAGAGTAGAAAACAGAGTAGAACTTGGCCTTTTGTGAGGGAAATTTCCATCCATCAGGGAAATCTCCATTTGTATGGGTGTCTCCCTCCCCGTACCGGGAAGAAAATCTGGAACCCGAGAGCATTTGTGGGAACGGAGAGGGGTTGGTCTGCCAGTCTGGTTTTACTTCAGGCAGATCCCAGGTCCCCTGGAGGAGGATGGAACTGGGGAGCCCTGGGACCCTCTGTCCACTGCTCTGGACCCTCCCCAGGCTGTAGTGGGGGGCCAGGGGCCAGCGAAGCCCCCAGTTTTGACGGGGAGGGGCCGTGTGGATGTCCCACGTGGGTACCGGCGCTCACAGAAGTTGGGTGACCTGCGTGGGACCCGGTGAGGTAGTGTGCTGTCCCTGCAGAGGGCGCTTGACCTGGGTTCAAGAGAGACACAGTCACATCCCCTGTAAAATGTGGGTCAAGTGTGTGCAAGCATCCTGCTCACGCCCAAAGCCCTCTCTTTGTAATGGAATGTCTCCTTTCCTCCAAAGTCGCTTTATCTCACTTTGGACAATTACTAAATTCTCTGTATTTCAATTTTTTCTCCAAAAATCTTGTGTGTATATAAGTCTGTGTTTAGGGACGCCTGGGTGGCTCAGTCGGTTAAGCGTGTGCCTTCGGCTCAGGTCATGGTCCCAGGGTCCTGGGATCGAGTCCCGCATCGGGCTCCCTGCTCAGTGGGGAGTCTGCTTCTCCCTCTCCCTCTGCCGCTCCCCCTGCTTGTGCTCTCTCTTTCTCTCTGACAAATAAATAAAATCTTTAATAAAAAATAAGTTTGTGTTTATCATGCATTATACCTGATTAGTGGGACACAAAGGCAGAGGAGAAATTATTATATTTCCTTACTACCTACAGCCCACTGACAAGTCCTTGAAACAAGCAGAGTGACGTTCCTCTAGGGACTCAACTGCCCCGATGTTAATACTTTGCTAAGGGCAAAAGGCAATCCTAGCCCGAACCACCCCGCCCTCCGCCCGCCCACAACCGGCCTCACCAGGATCCTGTAAGTCTACTTTAACATATAAAAATTCCTTTAAAAATTTCCTTTATCTCTAAAGCCCCGAAGATACGTGTTGGCAATCATCCCCCAAGCATATGGCCCACCGATCTACATCTGAAGGGTCTCATGAGTAGGGTTTTATTAGATGGTAATAAATGACCTTTTCCCAACAATAATTAGCCCCGTCAAGGTCCTGGAAACCTTGCTTCCAAAATTCTTCAGAGACTCCTGCTATACCCCCTCCCAACTTGAGAGTATATAATGGGCCACCCCTCATGGCCCCCCGTGCGGCTCTTTCTGCCCAAGGGTCCTGTCCCCTTGCTTTAACAAAACTACCTTTCTGCACCAAAGGCGTCTCAAGCATTCTTTCTTGGCCATCGGCTTCGAACCCTAACATCTTCCCTACCTCAAGAACGTGTCATATACAACTTAGAAATAGTGACAAATACACAACGACCCCTAGTGTAAGTTCCTGGTTCTCACAGAACGCTGTCACTGAAACCTTAGCCGCCGTGGGGTTTCCATGCAGCCCCGGCTTCACAGATGGAGTCGAGTCCCTTCTGCGAACTTCTTAACGCATTTATTATTGTTGAATGTAATGTGCAACCTGCTGGCGAACGATTTCTAATCCCCACTTACACTGATTAAACCGAAACCTCTGTCATCTTTAGCACTCATATATGGAGCCCCCTGGCCCATCACTACCCGAGCCATTTCACTGCTAAATACTTACTCGTCCTCAAACCCTTGGAGAGCATTTTCTCAGGTTTTTCTGTTATTCACCAGCTGACAGCTGCAGACGTGAGAGGCTTTGACGTTTAATCTGTATTGTTAGCACTGCCCCATCATCTTCTTTTTCTTTTTTTAAGATTTATTTATTTATTTGAGAGAGCGAGCGAGCGAGTGTGCGCGCGCAAATGTGGGGGAGGGGGCAGAGGGAGAGAGAGAATCTCAAGCAGACTCTGCACTGAGCAGGGAGCCCCATGCAGGGCTTGATCCCAGGACCCTGAGATCATGACCTGAGCCAAAATCAAGAGTCAGACGCTCAACCGACTGAGCCACCCAGGCATCCCTCCACTATCATTTTCTTAAGTCTAGATAATCAATAGTACAATAAATCAAGTCCCAACTATAGTGTTTCCACAGTGTAAATACTCCCACCACGTTGGATTACAAGCCTCCAGCATCAGTCTCTGAACACAGTGGATTGGGGATGAGACACACACAGCAGCATATTTGCATCCTACAGGGGACGCCTGGGTGGCTCAGTCCGTTGGGCGTCTGCCTTCGGCTCAGGTCATGATCTCAGGGTCCTGGGATCGGGCTCCCTGCTCTGCGGGGAGCCTGCTTCTCCCTCTGTCTCTGCCTCTCTCTGTCTCTCACGAATAAAGAAATGAAATCTTTAAAAAAATATTTGCATCCTACCAATTCACTGGATATAAATATCCATTTATATTTTACGTAGATTAAAAGCAGTAACATGTAGTAAGATGATTGAGAAGTGATGAGTTTTGAGTATTTCTCACTTTTGCTTTTTCATGTAATTATATGTCATAGTGAGTTAATTCAATTTTTCAGAACGGGGTTAACAACTGGTTGGTAAAATTCTTGACAATGGTCACAATCAGCTCTTTAGACCCAGTAGGAGCCTGCTGGGGCCCATCCCTACCCGAGGGCCGGGGGAGCTGGAACTGGAGAGGGGCCCAGAGGAGGGAATGAGACGATGGGAGGGGAGGGTGGGGGGCAGTGGGGGAGCAGAGGAGGACAGAGACCCGACTCACCTGGTGCGATCTGTTGAGATTTATAGGGTGAGGATCAAAAGGGGCAAAGTGTGCACAAACATGGAGAACGCTGTGGGGTACCGGACAGGTGAGGAGTCGGGAGGACCACTCAGCTCTCTAGAAGCACCATGAAAGCAGCCCGGGAGACAGGGAGGCAGCTGCATGGGGCTCTAGTCTTGTATCTAAACCCCCCAAGTTAGGTGTTGCTATGAAACATTATGCAGATCATGGAAACGAGGCCCAAAGTTGGGCGTCGTGACCTGTCAATGTCCCTGGGGGTACAGATGACAGAAGGACTCTCAAGGGAAGGGGCTGGGTTGACTCAGGGTTATTCTTGGGTCGGCGTCCCAGATGCCGTGAAGCCCCAGGCTCACCGGGGGACTGTTTCTGGTAGAGCTGCAAATGGTTTCTGTCCGGGGGCAGGGGAGGGGGGGGTGCTGACACGGAAGGGGGGCCCCTCTGGGACACTAACCAGTGTCCCTGGGGCGGGGGCGGGGGTTCTGGTCTCCTCACCTTACAAGGGCACTAATCCCATCATGGGCCCCACCCTCATGACCTCATCTACCCCTGATCAGCTCCCAGGGGCCCAGCTTCCTAAACCATCATGTGGTGGGCAGGTTTCAACATATGGATTTGGGAAGGACACAAACGTTGAGTCTCTAATGGGGGTGAATAACAGAAACCAGGTCTATGGCTCAGGGTTTTGGAAGCTCTGTGAAGAGGGGGGCTGGGACGCAGACCAGATATGTCGTTTTATTATAGCACAGTACACATAGGTTTATAATGTCCCTACGGCGGAATCTCCTTAAGGCAGAGGCCTTTGAATTTTTGATCATGTATTCCTGAGAGTAATTTTGAAAATCTGTGTACCCCTGGTGAAATTTTAAGCTTACATCAACTTTTATCATAAGTTTAACAGGGGCGTCTGGGTAGCTCAGATGGTTGAGCGTTTGCCTTCAGCTCGGGTCATGATCTCCAGATCTTGGGATCCAGCCCCGAGTCGAGCCCCCTGTCAGGCTCCCTGTTCAGTGGGGAGCCTGCTTCTCCCTCTTCCTCGGCCCCTCCCCGTGCTCCTGCTCATGCGTGCGCTCTCTCTCTTTCTGTATCTCTGTCTCAAATGAATAAATAAAAAATTCTTTAAGAAAATGAAATAGCTACTAGAACCTTAAAAATAAAATAAGTTTAACAGAGGCAAAGGATACAATTTCTGGGATTTTTTTTTTTAGTAATCTCCACACCCAGCATGGGGCTCAAACTCCCACCCTCCACCAACTGAGTCAGCCAGGAGCCCCTATTGTAACTTTGCTTTATTTTTTAAAAAAGATTTATTTATTTATTTTAGAGAAAGAGAGAGTGTGCAAGCAGGGGGAGGGACAGAGGGAGAGAGAGAGAGAATCTCAAGCAGACTCCTAGCCGAGCACGGAGCCTGACTTGGGGCTCGATCTCACAACCCCGAGATCACGACCTAAGCCCAAACCAAGAGTCACACGCCCAACCAACCGAGCCACCCAGGCGCCCCCATATTGTACTTTTGCTTGAAAGCCTCAGAGCTGAAAAGGTAGTCCAGTCAATTTTCAGGTATGGGTTATATACTCCAAATGACAAAACTCATCCTTATTGCCCGATCAGTCACAATGGACTTCCTGTCGGAAAAAAAGAAGATTCGTTTCAAATCTATTCACATTTCTACTTGGGTAGAAATCTACTGGAAATTCTGTTCACATAAATGTGTTAACTTTCACTGGCATGGAATCCCTCCGGTTCTGAACACTTGCGTGGGGACGCGTGGGGATGCGGCCGGACAGGCAGGTGCACAAGGCAGTAAGGCTGGCCAGGCTTTGTCACCTGGAGAAATGGACATAATCAGTGCTTCCTGTTTCTCACTTAAACCCTCCTGACTTGGAAGTCTCCGGATTCTCCCTCGGGAGCTGTCATACCTTCTCACTGTGCCACTGGGAAGTTCTTACACCAAAGGGCCGTGCATCCTTGTAACACCGGCTTGGCTGGGGTGCGTGCTTTTTCTGCGTCTTCATGAACCCAGAGGCACCTGCTGCCGGGGGTGGGTGATCACAGCTCTGGGGGCACGGGCCACACCGTATGTCTTCAGACCTGCTGCCCTCTCTCTTGTTCTTAGTGGATCGCTGTGGCTTCCGTGGCCCCACGCGGGGCGGGGCTGGTGTGTGGCCTTGCTACAGACTTGCAGCTCCTAGGCCTTCCCTGCAGAGAGGCTGCCCTTACCATCAGGGAGAGGAGCGAAGGGTCAAACTCCAGGCCCACCGCCCTGACACAGGTCAGGCGCCAGGTGTGAACGACCACCCCACATGCACGCAGGGCAGCTCCCTGACGCAGGCGGGACAGGTCATGGATGGCTTTGAGAGCAAGAAGACGCGCGCCTTCCCCATTCTGCGGCTTTGCTACCTGATGACCGTGGTGTCCCTCTTTCTTTCCTTCCTTCCTTCCCCCCTTCCCTCCCTCCTCCCTCCCCCTTTCCTTCTCGCCCTCTTCTTCCCCTCCCTCCCCGCTCCCTTCCTTCCTCCCTTCTTTTTTGTATTGGACCAAGAAGCACCTTTGTGCCATACCTTTAAAACAGTTAAGGATGAGTAAGTTATGAGTAAGTTTTGCCTGCAAAATGCCCCTGAAATGAATTGCCTGTCTGAAAAGTGCTAAAAATTCTTTAGCATGCAGTCCAGCACACATTCTGCAAAACTGGGAAGGCTTCTCTCGTGTTGTAATATAATGCAAAGCCAAACGAATTCACGTTGCATCTGATGAAGAGACTTGAGTTAAAATGTACTACAGAGCCAGAATATGGACTAGAACATTTAAACAGTCTGGTTGCTGAGCAGTGGAGGCAATTTATCCCTGACCAAGCCACCTGTGGGGATAAAGCCTGAGGGCGGGAAAGTGCCCCAAACGAGGTCTTAGCTTCTCCTCTGACAACCGAGGAAATCAAGGAAAAGCTTGCTTTAAGAGACAGTGAACCTAATTCTGTTCCTTCAGAGGTGGGCTCCAGCTTTTCACGTCATATGATCAGAAAGCCAGGGGTGCCCGGGAGGCTCAGTCGGTTGAGTGTCCGACTCTTGGTTTCGGCTCAGGTCATGATCTCAGGGTCCTGGGATCGAGCCCCGTGTCGGGCTCTGCGCTCAGCGCACAGTCTGCTTGAAGATGCTCTCTCTGCTCCTTCCTGCTCTCTTTCTAAAAAAATAAATAAAACCTTGGGGCACCTGGGTGGCTCAGTCGTCATTAAGCGTCTGCCTTCAGCTCAGGTCATGATCCCAGGGTCCTGGGATTGAGCCCTGCATCGGGCTCCCTGCTCAGCGGGAAGCCTGCTTCTCCCTCTCCCACTCCCCCTGCTTGTGTTCCCTCTCTCGCTGTGTCTCCTTCTGTCAAATAAATAAATAAAGCCTTAAAAAAAAAAAATAAAGACAGAAGATAGCTTCACTGTCTTTAAAAAAATAATAAAATCTTAAAAAAATAATAAAACCTCAAAAAAAAAAAGATCAGAAAGCCACCAAGGAGACTCAGGTTAGGGAGTTAATCCCCTGCTCCCAGGGACAGCTCGTGGGGTTGACTCCTTCATGGACCCTCTGTGACTGCTGAACCAGTCCCTACCTGTCCCTCGCTGTCCGCTAAAACCATCCGTGCTTTTGGGGCGCCTGGGTGGCTTGGTTGGTTGAGTGTCTGCCTTCGGCTCAGATCATGATCCAGGGTCCCGGGATGGAGCCCCGCGTCCAGCTTCCTGCTCGGCGGAGAGCCTGCTTCTCCCTCTGACCCTCCCCTGTGCTCTGCTTGTGCTCTCTCTGTCAAGTAAATAAATAAAATCTAGACAAAACAAAACAAAACAAAAACCATCCATGCTTTCATCCTTGGCCACGTGCGCAGCCCGGGGGGTCTGAGCTCCAAGGGCTTGTGGTGAGCCGGGCAGTGTCAGGCAGTGTCCAGTTCACGCTGCTGTCTGCCCCTCACTGGAGAGCGGGCTCAGGACCCAGAGCTTGGGTTCCCCGGACATCTCGTGTACTGAGCCATGGGACACGCTGGAATGACAGGGGCTCGTGGGCCATCCGGAGCACGCTAAACGAGAGGCTTCCACCGGCTTCCGTGGAGGGGGCGCCTCCCTCCTGCGGGCTGGTAGCTCACTGCCTGCTCCTCGGTGAGAGACTGTCATTATTTAGGGCCCCCCTTGAGGGGGCCTGGCTCCCCTTTATAACCAGTGTTCCGCAGAGCGCGCAGGGAGTGGAAACCTCTCGTTGACTTTGCCAAATGGGTAGGAGCAGGTAATCCCCCGGGGTTCAGCTGCAGGGCTTCATCTCCCGCAAAGTGAATTTAATGATTACTACCCCCTAAATCACCCCAACCCAGACGGCGTGCTCAGGGACCACTCCGTCCATCTAAGAATTGCTTATTGTCCCGCCCCGAGGGAGGGCATTGTCCTGGGGGAAGGGCTGAGTCACCCTGAGACACGGAGGACTCAGGTATGTTCCCTTCCAGCAGCATGGGATGCCCTGCAGGTGAGTTCAGAGCGGCTTAGGCAACAGGAACCAGTGACTCTCCACGGGTGGTCCTCAACTCCCAACCTGAGCCATACTTAGAAACGTGTTAAAAATGCAAATCCTCAGGCCCCGGACTTCCTGAATTAACAAATCCGTGCGCGAGACCCACAGTCTACGGTTTGACAGCCCTGTGGATTGCCACAGAACATCCCTCTCCTTAGGTCTTCTCCGTGAGCCTGGGGTCACAGGAGACCCCTTCCCGGTCCTGTCCCAGTCCCGGGGCTGCACAGACAGCTGACTTTTGCTTCTGAAGCCAGAGGGTAGGTTCCTCTCTTTGAGTCCCAGGGGGCAGAACTGGGGCCACCCAAACAATAAGACAAGAGCCCTGCTAGCTGGTGGCTGTTCTGTTTTGTTTTGCATACAGTGCCATGAATTTTTAAAGATAGATGCTTCCATGACTTTTTTTTTTTTTACCATTTTTTTCCTTCCTTCCTTCCTTCCTTCCTTCTTTCATTTTTATTTATTCATTTGAGACAGAGAGATATAGAGAGATCACAAACAGGGGGAGCAGCAGGCAGAGGGAGAGGGAGAAGGAGGCTCCCCGCTGAGCAGGGAGCCAGATGCGGGGCTCGATCCCAGGACCCTGAGATCATCACCTGAGCCAAAGGCAGATACTGAACCAACTGAGCCACCCAGGTCCCCCTGTCTTGTTTTAGTAGGCAGCTAACCCAGTTAGGCTCACTCTGCAAGTCCTGTCGCATGTTCTGTGGGTTGTGCATCCAATGCTAATTCAATTTTCAAAGGCTTTGCAGGACTATTCTGGTCACCTTCACACCTGTGCTCCCCAGGGACTAGTCGGGGTCCTGGGTAGTGTCTACTTTCTAGATTAGTTCTTAAAACCTCTGCTATGTGAATTCTGTCCATCCCCTGCATGCACAGCTTAGGGGGTCTCCAGGATTTCTCACACACATCCAAAGGATCTCCTTCTCTGGCCCCATCTGCTCTGCGATGTTGCCCACAGAGCGGTTTCCAGCTCACTGTTTCCTGATGCCCCCGGCTAGGAAGCTGGGCTGCAGTGTCCCTGAGCAGTTGCACACTTTCTGCACCAGACAACTGAGCCCGCGGGGCTGCCGCCACCACTCACCCGCAGGGACCCCGAAGTGGGGTGGGGAGAGGCAGCAGAACTGCATGCCACAGCATCTCTTTGCGTGTCCTCTGGCTAGAGGTCCCCCCTTTTGGAGTTTTCCCCGTCTGTGTTTGTCCACACTTCCAGGATTTGGGCTGCCCTGAACTCCAAGTCAGGCCACATGGAAGGAACCATCCCGCCCCCAGCAAAAAGGAAGCTCACCACCTTATGGGTCATTGTTCGAGCCTGATGTCTCTACGCATCTGTCTGCTCTTATTTACTTTTCAGAGTTCTCCAAGAGCTGGTTTTTATATTCTGTCCAGAGGTTTTAGTTGCACTCAGTGGAAGAGGTAGGGTGGAATGTGCTTCATCCATCCTAACTAGAACCAGAACCCTAAGTCCTGCCTGGGAGGCAGAAGGCTTCCAGAGAACCTGCGCCCTCAGGGCGCGAGACTGGCAGAGACGACAGTGGGGCACTGGGGCGGCGAACCCACCGAGTCACCCAGCGGGGCGGACCGCGCAGAGAGCCAAGGCGCGCTCCCTCCGCTCCTGGGAGGAGCCTGGAAGTGAGCGAGGGAGGGGCCAGGGCCGGAACGCGAGGACACAGCCAGGGGGGGGGGGGGGGGGGGGGAGGGGGGGTATGGGGTGGGGACCAGAGGCCACATGGGAATGCAGGCACCACAGCAGAGTGTGACAGGGGCTCTGTGGTGCCAAGGCCTGCGGGCATGCGGTGGGGGGCGCGGGGGTGCTCCTCATCCGGAACGCCAGGAAGGGTCCTTGTCGGGAGTGCCAGGCGATCCTCATCCGGAATGAGGTGGGGGGGGGACCTGGGGGGGCGTTCTCGTCGGAAATGCGGGGCGGGGGGGTTGGTCCTCGTCGGGAAAGCGGCGAGGGGAGAGGGCGCAGCGGGGCCGGGGTCTGGGAGCCGGCGGTGCGCACGGGTACCGAGGCCCCGAGTCCGGGCCGGGATCGCCCAGCGAGCAGGTGCACCCGCTCTGGCGGAGCGCAGGGAGACGGCGCCGGGCACCCTGACGGCCAGGACACTCAAGACCAGCACGACGTCCCGGCGGCCGAGGCTGCGAAGGACGGCCAGGGAGGCGGGAGGAGAGGACCGCAGCGCGGGGTGCGCCCGGCCTCAGTTTTGGAAGAGCGCGAGGCTTGCAGAGCAAACGTAGTGGGAGTGCGAGGACCAGGCCTGGCTGCGGAGGGTCTGGGATCGAGGCAGGCAGAGCCGAGAGGGTGCGGGAAACCTGTGCAAGAGTTTGGAGCCCCGCAAGCAAGGTCCTGCGCCGTAGCTGAGGGCTTCGTGGTGGCGGCAGCGATGCTCGCTCGTGGGAGTGCGCGCGTGTGCGTGCGTGTGCGCGCTCCTGTGCGGGTGCGCGCTCGTGGGCACGGACCCCAGGGCGTCGGAACAAAGCCGGGAGGGGCTGCGCGCAGGCTTCCCTCTGGCTGAGCCTGCCCTCCCCGGGAAGCGCGGAGCCTCCGCGTGTGCACGCGGAAAATGAGCCCAGAACACCTGTCTCCTGCCTCCTTTGTCGATTTGTGAGCACCCCAGGGGATGCGGGCAACGGATTTTGGGAAGCCCGCGAGTGTCGGTACAGACGCGGCCGAGTTGTTCCGTCCCAGATGGGAGGCTTCCTTCCCCTTAATCCAGCCCCTTACCGCCCTCACCCGGACACGGCGAGCATGGTGATCCTGAGTCCGTGGCTCCCTTGGATTTTGGATGTTGCGTTTGGTCAGGCTGTCTTTTGCTCCCGAATTAACAACGAGACTCCCTGGCCTCAGTGTAAACAGAAATTGGCTTTCACGGTTTCACCTGCAGAAATGCAACTCCAGCCAAGGCGCAGGTGCGAGAAGCTGATGGATGTAGGTCTCCCTCCCGAGGGCACCAAGGAGAATTCTACTCACTGCGCTGAGATTCAGGCCGCAGGTTTGTGCAACTTTCTTCTCAGTATTGTTAGTCGATTTTCGAGGATTTCTCGTTAAATTTTCTTGGCTCAGTGGGCACCAGATAACACTGGAAGGTGAAAACCACATTTTCCTATCGTGTCTTTTGAATAAGTACCCTTCAGAGACAAGTTGGAATGATGTTTTTCTATTAGAGCAAGAAGAGAAACGAATTCAGATCCATGAGAAAGAATTGAAATTAGCAAGACTTAGAAATTACAATTAAATAAAGAACAATTGGGTGATGAAAGTTCTTTAAACGATGAAACTTTTAATCTCCGATTGTCTGTAATTTTAATAAAGCTTTTTAATGGAGACAAAGAGGCGATTTTACCTGAAAATCCGGAATAATTTACATTGTAACTTTCAACCTGCATTACCATAACCTTTCAAAGGGACCAGCTGAGTGTGTGTCTGGTAATCTCCTCCGTTCAAGTCCGGGGCATGCTCATCTGAGGCTGTGGTTGGCTCTTGGGGCACAGTCCCCTGGCCCTGGGGAGAGGAATCCAAGCTGGAAAGGGTGCATTCAAGCAGTGCTGGCCTGGGCAAGAGGTGGGGGTGGTTTTCAGCCCTCTGTGTGCCTTGTTCTTCTTGCCCTTCTGTTCCGGAATCAGCCCCCCTTCCCTGCTGTATACGTGCCTGGCTCCCTATCCATCCCGCCAGGAAAGCAAACCTCAGTGCGAAGGATCACGGGGGTGGGATGAAGGGCTGGGGTGAGGGTGGCAAAGAGCAGGGAGTGGGGGCAAGTCTAACCAATCCAGAAGGCCAAGCATTATTTTTATAATCCAGTAGGAGACGTCTTAAACAAAGGGCCGATAGCTACGGCGTTGGGATCTGCAGCGACCGTCTGCTCTGCACAGATCATTCATGACACCGAGTCGACCCAGAGCGCCTGTTGACCTCAATCTGAGAGGGGACCAGGCAGTTTCCTTGTCAGGATCTATCATAAAGAGACTTTTCTGGCAAGTCTGTGGCTTTCTGCGTGTCTTCCAGAATCAGAGAATCTCCCCGATCCGGGTAAGGTGCAAGCATCTACCCTGAAGTGCTTGGCCAGTCTCACCTGCAGGTACACAGGCGAATTCAGCTCCCACCCCGCCCCACTTTGTAAAGCCTCCGACTTTCCTGGGGTGGCCGGAACAAAGCACCCCGGGGCCGGGTGGCTTAACAACATGCTTTATGTCACAGTGAGGGAGGCTGGGAGTGCAAGATCAAGGTGTGGGCAGGTCGGTTTCTTCCAGGCTTGTGGATAGGCTGCCTTCTCCCCGTGTCCGCATTCACTCTCCTCTGGGCACGCGTGGAAAGAGACCCACCTCTGGTGTCCCTGCCTCTCCTGAGGACACCAATCCTACCGATCAGCACCCCCCCCCCAGGACCGCATTTAACCTTAATTACCTCCCACGGGGCCCCATCCCCAAATACAGTCACAGCGGCCTGGCACCCCGCCCCCATCCTTGTAAAGGAATCAAAATGAGTTCGCTCCTTGCCGAGTCTGAAATTGCACCAGGTTAATTTGTCGCACGAAGAAAACTTTTTTTTTTAAAGATTTATTTATTTATTTATTTGAGAGAGCGAGAATGAGAGAGAGAGAGAGTACATGAGAGGGGGGAGGGTCAGAGGGAGAAGCAGGCTCCCCGCCGAGCAGGGAGCCCGATGCGGGACTCGATCCCGGGACTCCAGGATCATGACCTGAGCCGAAGGCAGTCGCCTAACCAACTGAGCCACCCAGGCGCCCCATGAAGGAAACTTTTATTTGCAGCAAATAAGGAGAACCCCGGGGAATGGCTTCCAAAGCCCTGACTCCCTAAGTGAGGGTGGACGGGTTCCTTTGGTTTAGGGTTAGGATGAATATTTTGATAGGGAAGCCTTGTCATCCTAGGTAGAGGGGGGCTACAGTCGTGCACGCACCTGAAGGAAACATGCCTGTCCGTACATTGTATGTTAGTAAATGGGGCTTGGGCTTCTCCCTGGGCGGAGATTTTAGTATTATAATGAGGTGAAGGTGATTGTAGGTCATTCCAGAGGTGACTCCAGGGTCCATCTGCGCAGGCGTGCATCTGCTTGAGCTCAAAGGGCCTGGGCGGTCCGGCTGGTCCAGGGCAGGGGTGGGAGGGGGGTGGTGGGGGAGGGGGGGTCTCATCAGGAGAGCCACCATCACCTGGGGGGAGGTGGTTTGGGGTTTCCTTTGCCTGAGTTGAGAGGAAAGCCGGAAAGAAGAGCTTAGGGGAAAATGTAAGACAAAGGTTAGTGAGTCCAAGCAGGTGGGCAGTCAAGGCCAGGTCTTGGGGTCCAGCAGGTGACATCCTCACACCTCCTCCCTTACCAGGCGTGGCTTCTCCCCCTTCTCTGTTTCTGTAGGGATGTCCACATTCCTTCCTTTCTGGCCTGGTGGGGCAGCAGGAGGCCCTTGTGTTCCAGGCTGCATGAGTGCTGTGGGCAGGGGTCATCGACGGGACCTGTAGCTCCAGCAAGGGAGGGGGAGACAGGCAGGGGAAGGGGGGGCGAGCCTCCAGAGAGAACTCTGCACACTGGCCACTTTAACTAGTAAATGCCCCACCTCCATGGCTCGGCACAGGGACATTTGTGTCCCGATCACGGTGCATCCACTGAACGCTCCTTGCTCAGGGGGCTTTGCCACATGTTGGGGAGGGTCCCAGGATCCTTCCATCTTTCCCTCCTACTGTATAGGGCCTCTCCTGGAGAGCGGGGAGGTCCTGTCCCTGTGCTTGAATAAAACCACCTGCATTGGGGAACCTGGACTGGAAAAGAGAAGTGCCAAGCTCCCCACTGTGGAAGTCCTGTGGGGCACCCACCTCTTAGCAGGTGCTGTGCTCTGTGGGAGGGACAGTGGCTGTCCCTGCCTCACGGGCCTGGACAGCTGATTGTCTTGCTCACCCTGCTGCGGCCTAGTCTGCATCCCTCTCCTCCCCTACCCAATCCTCTTTTATTGTTATTATGTTATTATGTACACCTTGCCGCTTCTTCAGGGCTCTTTGGGGTCCTAGGGAAGGGGAAGGGAGGGGAAAGGACAGAGGTGGGTGAGAGGAGCGCTGTGTTGGTTCACAGCCTCGGGGCTTCGGGGGTGAGACCTGAGACCTGCCTGCTCGGAGCTCAAGGCCAGGCCAAGACAGGCAGCCCTGCAGATGGGCAGGCGCGGGTGTTCGCGCCGGGGAGAACAAAGGCAAATGAAAAAAAAATTAAACTTCCTTACAACCTAGAGCCCATTGACAAGTTCTCGGGACAGGCAGAGTGACCTTCCTCCAGAAACTCAGCTGCCTCAATGTGAATACTCTGCTAGAGGCAGAAGGCAGCCTTAGCTTGACATTAGCCTGAACTCCGGGATCCAGGATTTGGAAACTTCCTTTAGCTCTACCCACCTCCCCCCCACAAGGTATATGTTAGCAATCATCCCCCAATCATATGGACCCCGATATACATCTGAAGGGTCTCATGACTAAGGGTTTACTAGACTGTAGTAAATGACCTTGTCCTAACCACAGCTAGCCCCTCAAGGTCCTGGAAACCTTACTTCCAAATCCCTTAGAGACTCACGCTGTCCCTAACCCCCTCCCAACTTGAAAGTATATACTCAGTCACCCTTCATGACCCCCCGTGCAGCTCTTTCTATCCAAGGGTCCTGTTCCTGTGCTTGAATAAAACCACCTTTTCTGCACTGAAGATGCCTCAAGAATTCTTTCTTGACCCTTTGCTCCCGAACCCCAACACTTTACATCATAAGGAGCAAGGGAACTTATACTTGAGGCTTGTTTTGGGTGCCCCAAGATGAGATCTCCTCTCCACCCCCAAACCTTAAAGTTTCTTTTTTTTAAAAAAGATTTTATTTATTTATTTGACAGAGACACAACGGGAGAGGGAATGCAAGCAGGGGGAGTGGGAGAGGGAGAAGCAGGCTTCCCACTGAGCAGGGAGCCCAATGTGGGGCTCAATCCCAGGACCCTGGGATCATGACCTGAGCCAAAGGCAGACGCTTAACGACTGAGCCACCCAGGCACCCTGAACCTTAAAGTTTCTAAAGAGGCCTTAATGGGGTTCAGTCGCGTGCACCCTATGGATGGTCTCAGCACCCATCCCTCTCTCAGGACCGTGTCCTTGGGGCAGCCTCTGGGAGCGGAGGAGGCAAATGGGATGCACGTTCCCGGAACAGGGAGGGAGTGAGGAGTTTCCAAAGGCCGGGGTCCAGCTGGCTGGTCAGCCGGCGGTCACATCCTCTGGATGACTCCTCCAGCCAGTTGGTGCTCAGGTCGTGACCTCTGTGTGCACGTGTGCGTGCCCATCCCTGTGTGTGGGGGTGCCTTCAACACTGTGGTGAGAGCAGGAAGGTGCTCGGGGCCGGACTCCATGGGGTGCACTGTGTCCGCCTACCCCAGCAGGTAAGCTAAGCAGCAGCCGCTGGGGAGGAGGCCTTGGCTTTGGCTCCCCTGAGTAGGGCTTGAGCAGCCACTGCCTGATGTCGCGGGAGTCAGGGTGTGACAGTTTACAAAGCAGGTGACACCACATGAAGAAGGAAGGTGGTCAGGAGTCGGGCTCCAAGTGCAGACCCGTCCAGGCACCGTATGTTTAGGTGAGCCTGGCTGTGAGCTGGGAGGAGATGGGTGGTGAAATGCACTAAAAAAAAAATCATGTATTGACCTGAAATTCACATAACCTAGAATCGGCCATTTGAAAGTGACCTATCAGTACATTCCCATTGTTGTACAACCCTCGCTTCTCCTTCGTTCCCAAAACATTTCCTTCACTCCACAGGCAAACCTGCAGGGCACCCGGCTGGCGTGCGACTCTTGATCTCGGGGTCCTGAGTTCCAGCCCCATGTTGGGCGTAGAGATTACATAAAAATAAAATTTTCAGGGCGCCTGGGTGGCTCAGTCGTTAAGCGTCTGCCTTCGGCTCGGGTCATGGTCCCAGGGTCCTGGGATCGAGCGCTGCGTCGGGCTCCCTGCTCAGCGGGAAGCCTGCTTCTCCCTCTCCCTGCTTGTGTTTCTGCTCTCGCTAACTCTCTCTCTGTCAAATAAATATATAAAATCTTCAAAAAAAGAAAAGAAAAGAAAAAGAAAAAAAAATCTTCAAAGGGAAACCCACACCTACTTAAAGTTTCTCTGATTGGTCCCTCCCTCCCCAGGCCCTGGCACCTGCCAGCCTGCTTTCTGTGCATGGATTTATCTATTCCGGATGTTTCCATCCATGTGGAGCATCCAGCATGGGTCATTTCCACACCATTTGGCTATTGTGACTAGTGCTGTGATGAGTATGAGTGCACACGCTCTTGTTTGAGTCCCTGCTTTGAATGATTTGGGGTACATACCTAAGACCAGAGATGCTAAAGTGTACTTTTAGAGGGGCGCCTGGGTGTCTCAGTCAGTTAGGCATCAGGTTCTTGGTTTCCGCTCAGGGTGTGATCTCAGGGTTGTGGGATCGAGCCCCGCGTCAGGCTCCGCGCTCAGTGCAGAGTCTGCTTGAGATTCTCTCTCTTTCCCCCTCTGCACCCCCCTCCTGCATGCACGCACGTGCTCTCTCCCTCTGAAATGAAATAAAATGAAATGTACTTCTTGAATTTTGGAAAACTGTTATGTGTAGCGACCCATCCTCATGGGAACATTTGTGCTAGGAATATGACACTCGTGCGTTCTCCCACGAAAGCAGGGCATGCAATTGTGCATGTCTACGCAAAAAAAAAAAACAAAAAACAAAAACTGTTACAAACGTAAAATGGAAAAACACACACACACACACACACAAACCCATAGCTGGGGGCTTTTCCTTGTACTGGAGTTTTAAAAAGATGGGGACAGTCCCTGTGATGTAAAGCGTTGTGTTGTCTGTGGAGGGAGTCAGAGTAGCGAGGCTTAGGGAACAGGATGGGGCTGGAGGGCTGAAGGCCAAGGGCGGTGGGGCACGCTGGCCTGTGCGCTGCGCCCCACCCCTGCCCGGGCCAGCCTTCCCTCTAGTGCTGCGAAATATGTAACCGATAACAGATGACAGTTTTTAAACCAGGTTCTTTTAAAAAATAGGTTGATGGGATAATTGAGTAAATCCCTTTGCTGAAGCCTGTGACCCTGTTTCCTGTTGCAAAAGCCACTGATGGAGCATTCTCGGCTTGTGCAAGTCGCTTTAGGGCATGGAAGACCACAAGGTGCTGGTTGCCTGACATTCCCCTGACCACAACTGGGGGCAACAGGAACCCGGGAGCCTCGGCCTCTGGGACGATGGAGCAACCTATGCCCCGCTGAATCCAGCAGGCTGCTTGACAAGGTAACGTGTGCAAGACTCACCCGGCCCAAGGGACCCACAGGCTTGCAGAGTCTTGCCAGCTCCGAGAAGGTGCCAGAGAGCCCCCGCCGTGGCTGCTCATGGCGCTTGGCCATCAGCCTTTCTCCCAGGGCTGCAGTGATCAAGGGCAGACGGGAGAGAGGCTGGCCCATCCTGTCTCAGCAAGTCATCTAGGGTTTGCTCACCGGCTGGAGGGAAGGCTGATGGGACCCCTGCTGAGCCTCCTTCAGGAAGCACGGACCCCTTGGGGGACAGCCCGGCTGACCTTGAACTTAACCACCCCTGCTCTGTCCGCGGGGAGACCCACGCGGCTTCCATCTCTTTTCCCTCTGATTCCCTGCCAGGGGGCCTCCAAAATGGAAAAGGTTCTGGTTGATGATTCGTGTGATAGCTGAAGTGTCGGGGGCTGGGGGTGGGGGAGGAAGAATTCCAGGCAATTCACATCAGGGCCGAGGGGGTCCGCGTGACCGTGAGCGCTGCCCTGCTTCCCGCCGCTCGCCGGAGCGCTGTGCGCTCTTGGAACCGTGTGCGCACGCGGGAAAGGGCCCCAGGCTGCTCCCAGTAACCCAACCCTCCCAACAGTGGGCAGCCCGTGAAAAGGAAAGGTTTCTCAACAGAACAGAACAAGAGGGACATTCGATGCCCGCCGTGCTCAGCCACCAGTAATCTGTCTTGCATCACTCACTTTTGTTGGGATTGACTAATGCGCGCCCGGCCTTCGCCCGGATCTGCAGATATAAGCCCGGGCTTCTCTGGCTTCCTGACTGAGAGGAGGAGGGCAGGCATGGGTACGGCTGGGCGCCAGTTTGCAGCCCTGCTCTGGAAGAACTGGCTCTGCAGACTCAGGCATCCGGTGAGTGCTGCAGGCCTGCCCCGGGATTCCCCGGGGAGGGTGAGGCGCAGGGATCCAGGAGATGGAGGAGATGCAGGGCTAATGTGGCCTGCCTGCCCCACCCTGCAGGGAATTGGGGGGAGGCTGCCTTAAAGGCCAGAAGAGCCGAACTGTCACAACCAGTCTGCACCGTCTTGTCAGAAAAGGGCTAATTGAGAAAAACTCTAAAAAAAAATTAAAGGTGGAATTTGAACCATAATTAGTGTTTCCGGGCCTCTGCAGATGCCTCTGGTGGAAGGCACAAGGGCCTAAATACTATGTTACAGGTAAGGACCCCATGACCCCAGAGCTGGTATGGTCCATCCACTCACTGTTAATTCTTGGCTTTTTGGAGCCCTATCCAAATGATACTGCGAGGCGCTCCTCAGGGGTTTGGAATGGCTCAAACCAGCCTTGTGCTAATGTTACATAAACACCCTCTAAGTATACGTTTTAACGATGCAGAAATAGCCTGCTTATCACTCTGGCGACCTCTGCTTTATTTCTAACTGCGCCAGATTAAAATTAACACATACCAATGTCATTTCCAGCAGAAATAGATCTGCAGTCGTTTCTACAGACTTCGCAGATTTTTTTTTTTTTAAAGATTTTATTTATTTATTTGAGACAGAGAGAATGAGAGACAGAGAGCATGAGAGGGAGGAGGGTCAGAGGGAGAAGCAGACTCCCCGCCGAGCAGGGAGCCCGATGCGGGACTCAATCCAGGGACTCCAGGATCACGACCTGAGCCGAAGGCAGTCGCTTAACCAACTGAGCCACCCAGGCACCCGACTTTGCAGATTTTAAGGCCCACACAGCCTATGGGGTTTTCCTGCTGACCCACTCTTCTCTTTGAAGACATTCAGTAACTGACACTGAATTTCATTTTGCCGATTTCTCATCATCCAGAACATTCTTGAGACCTTGAAAGGTGTTTTCTTTCTCCTGCAGGGGCCTTCAGGATTCCCACGACTTTGGTGGGAAATTTGATTGCACCAAAGTTTTAAGATCAGGAACCAACAAGCGAGGCTTCTGGTCTTTATTGTTAGTACTTGGGGTCTGCGTAGGTGTTTTTCAATTTATGAATCTATTTTACTGACGTATAGGTTTTGAGGAACTGAGCCTATGTTTCTAAGAAAGAATGTCTCCGGGTGAAAGTTAATTGGCCAGGTACCACAATTCCTGCTTTTTGTGTATCAGCTCAGGGGGGCAGGGACCAGGACCGTCTACCCTGCAGCCTCAGGTGCTTTGATGGTTTAAACATAGTCATGGTGATTAATGCTGCTGAGATGAGCATGCTTATCAGATAGAAATACACAACTCATTGATTTATCTGGCGACGGCTCATTTTAAGTGCTGTCCTGCATCCCATCCTTCTTTGCCTTGTTTTTCTCTGTAGTATTTTTCACCTTACAACATACCACCAATTTCCTTGCTTGTTACCTTCCTCTGGAGCCCGCCTGGCTATCTCAGATCCCCGGGAGCGGGGAGTTTTAGTCTGATTTGTTCGCCGATAGATTCCCTAGCGCCCAGAGGGTACCTGGCATGCAACAGGTGTTCAATAAATATTGGCTGAAAGAGCAAAGTAAGAAAGGAATACAGGATTTATGGCATCTCTGCTGGGTGCTAGATGCTAGGTGGCCAGATAAACGTGTACCCTGCCCTCAAGGAGCTGGAGCTCAGGACCCGGAACAGCAGTGGGACAAATTACCTGTTTAATGAGCTCCTTCTGGGGAAAAATCCTACAGGTGTCCCTGCACAAAAGGGAAATGATACTTGCACAAAGGTATTTAGCACTGCACTGCTTAGATGAGTAACATCACAGGGCGTAGACACCACAGGGTCTAGAACCGATGTTTCCGTAGTAAATAAGGAGCGGGCACTGTTCGTAGGACGAACACACTGGAAGGAACCATGATCAGGGAAATGCAGATTGAAATCTCGTGCCATTTTTATATTTTCTGATCTTATATATGTGCAATTTTACATTTCATTGTATTTTATTATTGTAGTTCTTTTACTTTTTAATTTTTTCAGAGATTTTATTTCTTTATTTGAGAGAGAGAGAGAGAGAGAGATAGTGAGAGAGAACAAGAGCGGGGAGGAGGGGGGAAGCTGGTTTGATGCTGAGCAGGGAGCCCAATGTGGGACTCGATCTCAGGACCCCGGGATCAGGACTTGAGGCAAAGGCAGACACTCAACCAACCAAGCCACCCAGCTGCCCCTGTTGTAGTTCTTTTAGAAAATGCTTTATTATGGACACTTGAGACAGAGAAAAATAGAATAGTGTAGAATGGATGAGTAATACCTCTCATCTTTATCTTCATACTTAGCTTCATAGATTGCTGACTTTCTATTCTTTTTTTTTTTAAAGATTTTTATTTATTTATTTGTCAGAGAGAGAGAGAGAGAGAGAGAGAACAAGTGGGGGGAGCAGCAGAGGGAGAGGGAGAAGCAGGCTCCCCACTGAGCAGGGAGCCCGATGCGAGACTCGATCCCAGGACCCTGGGATCATGACCTGAGCCGAAGGGAGATGCTTCACGACTAAGCTACCCAGGCGTCCCTGACTTTCTATTCTTCTTGGGGGAAAAATGACTTGAGATTTTTTTTTTTGACAGAGAGAGACACAGCAAGAGAGGGAACACGAGCAGGGGGAGTGGGAGAGGGAGAAGCAGGCTTCCCGCCGAGCAGGGAGCCCGATGCAGGACTCGATCCCGGGACCCTGGGATCATGACCTGAGCCAAAGTCAGATGCTTACCCTACTGAGCCACCCAGGCACCCTGGATGCACATAATTTATTTAAACGTTTCCTTATGCTGGATAGTCAGGTTCCTCCTTGTTCTTACTGTTGGGCATGACATCTTTATTCTGCATGAGGGACACATCTTCTGCTAGGTCATTTCTCTTGAATGAATTTCCTGGAGCTGGTTTCTGGGTCAGAGGCGAGGGCACTGGCTGGGCACGTCCAGAGCAAGAGCCCCCAGGAGCGCCCACCTAGGCCGTTTCCAAGCAACCTGGCCAACATTAGCAAATGGCCACTGGCCACATGAATTTATATATGTGCTTTTGCATTTCATATTAACTGTAAATGAATCTGATGCATCGCTTCTCACTTTAATAATTTAATAAGAACAGCAAGAAGAAAGAATGAGATATCTCCTTGTTCTGCAACTTTGGGGGGTTTCCGTGTTTTGTTAGGAGGGGCCAACCTGTCACCCATGCAGGTGGATGGCACTGCTCGCCCAGTCTGCCCCTCAATCGCGGAGTGGAGACTGTTCTCGGAGTCTCCTGTGTGTCTTAAAATCAAACTCTCTGCTCTGCGTTTCTAGTTTCCCTCTCCTTTAATGAAAACTGTTGCAAACCTTTGGGGTTTGGTGAACTTTTATTGAAGCCTTGGGCTAGTGGAGGGGGGCCTGGAGCATTTGAATGTAAGGACAGCATTGTCCTAGAACATCCGTGGTCCACTCCCAACTAGGGGCCAGAGGGGGCTGACGGAAATCACAAAACTCCACCAGCCACCTATTCAAAGAGGAACCCACTTTCACCTGTTGACAGACCCACTCCTAACCCAGAGCCCTCCCTGCCCATGAAGCACTGTATTCTCGCTTTCAAGGACCACGTATGTGGCAGAATGCACACTTGCTTCTAGACACAGACAAGGGTGATGGGGTCTTCACCGGAGCTGGCTCCTTCTGGCCTAGCTCCCAGGAAGCCCCGAGGCTGAGTTAGCTCCACATCCGTGGGCTCTCCACTCAGTGCAAAGCCAGACTCGAACTTGTCCCCGCTCCCACAGGAGAGCCCCTAGGAAGCCCACCCCAACCCCGGGCTGAGTCCCTTAGGGCTGGTCCTTGAAACCACCATCTGGGAAACCCCTCTTCTGGTTTCACACATGAAGAACCAATTCTCAAGCCAAGCTTCAACGACTGCAGACCTCGGAGCTGTTGTATGTATGTGCGTGTGTGTTTTCCTTTTATGAGATCTTCGAGTTTTTGTCCACCCCTGCACGTAGGTGCTACCAACCTAACCTAGTGTCCCAGCATAATTTCCCTTTGGAAACAACATGCTGGCCATGATTCTGTATTTTTCTGACCTTGCAAGAAATTTTAGCTATCAAGTCCCAGGAGTAAAGTAGGTCTTATTTCTTTTGGAAATTGTTTCGGTCTTAGAGACTGATGCTGGCTGGTTTTGTATA
Organism: Neomonachus schauinslandi; assembly: GCF_002201575.2. NCBI lineage: Eukaryota > Metazoa > Chordata > Mammalia > Carnivora > Phocidae > Neomonachus > Neomonachus schauinslandi. Next base: position 2,420,547 of record NC_058414.1, read on the forward strand.
ATTACAACTTACCGATTATTTGTTGCCAGATTCGCTATAAAGGTCTACAAGAGTGTTCATTGGAACCGGAGTGTCAAAGGTTCAGAGCTGACCGCTTTGCTAGGCAGGTTGGAAAAAAGATCAAAGGTTGGCTCCTGGCAGCATGCTATAGTTGTATATATTTTTTTTAAATAGCAGAATAGGGGCGCCTCGCTGGCTTAGTCGGTGGGGCACGTGACCCTAGATCTCGGGTTGTGAGTTCGAGCCTGCTGGGTGTAGAGATTATGTAAAGATAAAATCTTCATTTTTTAAATTTTAATTTTTTAAAGATTTTATTTATTTGAGAGAGTGTGAGCGCATACAAGATTTGGGGAGGGCAGAGGGAGAAGTGGACTCCCCACTGAGCAGAGAGCCCCACTTGGGGCTCGATCCCAGGACCCTTGGGACTATGACCCAAGTCAAAAGCTGACGCTTAACCGACTGAGCCACCCAGGTGCCCCTAAAGATAAAAATCTTTATAAAAATATAGCAGAATAGCTTTATATTAGAGGAGATGAGACAGTTCAGAAGTTCAAACATGAACTCTATGAACAGACAGATGTTGGAAGTGCTACTGAAGGGGTCATAGATATAATGACCTCCACGTGGTTTCGTGGATGAAAAATTAAAGAAAAGTCACTGCCGTGGAATCTTGGTGCTGAAAAGAGGTGGCTGAGATTCATTTACCACTATTTTCTCGTTGGGAGGCTGGATTTGTCAAAGCGAGGCCTCCCCTGTCGCCTGGAAGGCAGTTGGGGTGCCTTGGTGCCGGCCCGGGGAAAGTGTCTCGGTCTGCGCGGGCTGCCTTCGCAAACCCCACAGCCAGGCCGGGCCCGCGGACACCCACCATCTCAGATCCGAGTCTACAAGCCGGAGAACAAGAGTGTCTGTGGTCCACCTCAGAGCAGGGGCTGGCGGAATGATGGTGAGCTCCTGGGCGGAGGGAAGTCCCCCACAGTGGGACCGTAAGGAAGAGCAGGCTCTGGCATTTTCCACAGTCTGTCCATGTCCGAGCCCAGGACCTCCGGCCTCGGTGGGCTCTGGCTCCTCAGGAGGCCCTGGGGTGCTGTCACGGTAGGACCTGGGCCTCTCGAGCCAGGTCCAGGACACAGCCCGCTGGCCCTTCCTCGCCCCAGATGGCAGTCAGGGTGGCAACAGCCCTCCCTCCTTGCTAAGCTTGCACTCAGCCTCGAATGGACAGCGTGTGGGGCTCTGACTGTTTGGATGTCCCTGGGGTCAGGGCATCTTTGCTGCCTGCCTCTGAGCAGTGACCCCCAGGAGACCTCCACCCATGCACCCTAGAGCTACAGACCAGGCATTGCTCCCAAGATGGGGAGAGGGAGGCAGAGTGTCCTTGGACCTTGCCACCGTCCCCAGCAGTGACAGGCAAATCCACGTGTCCCTGCAAACAGCCCTAGACAGCCTACACGGCGCGCTCTCCGTTTGGCTGGCACGCTGTCTCCGGCAGGTGAGCAGGTGAGCAGGTGAGCCGGCGGCCCTGAGCCCCGGCAGGGGGTGGGGGGGAAGCTGGCCATCACTGAAGTTCACTGAGGGTCACCGAGGGTCACTCAGGTATGTCTCAGCTTACTCAGAGCAGTGGTCCAGGAAAAGCGGTTCTGAAATCGAATTACTGAAAAGCAAACCTCATTTTGTATCTTTAGAGGGGGGCAAGCTGTGTGGGTTTGTTTGCTTTGTTCCTGGTCATAATCGTGATGTCAGCAGGGCCTTTTCTTTCATTTTGATGGATCTTCAAGTGCTTCGGATTCCTCCGAGGTCTCAGGGTGCTCGGGATGGAATAGAGCGCCACACAGACCAGCTCTGAAGGGCAGTGGGCACTCTTTCTGTAAACAAAGTGTTTTATCTTATTCACAGTTTTGCTCACTGTGGGCGTTCTGCTCCACATCAAGGCCCAAGTTTAAGAATGCAAGAATATCCAGTCTTTTTTTTTTTTTTAGATTTTATTTATTTATTTGAGAGAGAGTGAGCACAAGCAGGGGGAGCAGCAGAGGGGGAGGGAGAAGCAGGCTCCCTGTTGAGCACGGAGCCCAATGAGGACTCGATCCCAGGACCCTGGGATCATGACCTGAGCAGAAGGCAGACGCTAAATGGACTGAGCCACCCAGGCGCCCCTAGTCCTGGGAGATTTTATTTAGAGTGGTGAATTTGTGTGGCTTCCATGAAAAACAAAAACAAAAACAAAAGCAACAATAACCAAACAACCAAAAACCAAAAAGCAGAGCCCTCTTCCTTTCCGGACAGGTGTTTCTTCCTTACTCAGGAATGTGGGTCTTACTGGGAAACCTGGAGTTTCCCTGGTTTATTTACTTTGACCTCAGGTAAGACTGGGTTTCCAATGACAAGGAAGGTTAACCAAACCAAACCCAACCAACTTCCTGGTAACGATAACCCCAGAGACCAGGGACAAGGGGCACCTCAGGCTTGTTTTACGAGGTTGTATTGGAGGCCCCGGCTGTGTCCTGGGGATCATGTAAACTGGGGAGCACATTCATTTTGTCACCCTGGGGCTCTGAGGTCAGCTCTGCGTTTGCCACCCAGCTGCGTCTGCCCCCCTTGCCTGCCACCTATTTCCCGTGGCTGAATCACCGCTCACCCGAGGGAGGGACACCACTGCGCCCAGTCCCACCTGGTTACTGGTGTTCTGGAGCAGGTAGCTGGGGCTTGTCCCCACGTGGGGCTCACAGGCACGTGTCCCCCTGTGGGTTTGAAGCTGGAGCTCCTGGCAGAGCCTAACCTGTGCACCTGAGAGCTCCCGTTTGGAAAACAACCACTCCTTAGGGCCGAGGGGGAAGAGGCAAGGAGGTGTGTGTCCTCCACCCATCCTGTCCTCTGTCCCAGACTTAGGGATCCCGTCCGTGTGTGGGACTCGCAAGGCTGCTAGGAGGGACCCACATGGAAGGTCAGACAGTGTTGTGTGTGCCCTCGGGGCGGGGGCGCCTGGGAGCACGGAGTCTTTCCTTGGCCCCAAACACAGAAATGTTAGAATAAATTCCACACAGTGATATGTCTCAGCCGAAAGGCACTCACACTACCTTCCATTGCTACGAGTCATGCTACCCGCCGACCGATTTCCTTTCAGAAGGGATGTGCAGGTCACATGGTGCCAACTGGTGTGTCTGGTGCTGTGTCCTCTTGGCCCATGGTGGTGGGTGCGTGTGGTCTCTGCTGGCTGACTTCATCCACGTCCAGTGGCATATTAAGGTTTATTCAATCTTCTCTTTTGAGAGGTTACTGTAAAAAGGAACATATTTATCTGTATTTTCCCTCATATAAATTGCCCACAGGGGCACCCATCCAGCTCAGTTGGTGGAGTGTGCGACTCTTAAATCTTGGGGTGGTGAGTTCGAGCCCCACGTTGGGGGTAGAGATAACTTAAAAATAAAATCTTAAAAAAAATAATAAACTGCCCATCAAATTCTTTTCCAATTTTGTAATTAGGAGGCTGGTGATTTTCTCCGGTGTTTGTGTGTGTGTTTTTTTAAGATTTTATTTATTTATTTGACAGAGAGAGACACAGTGAGAGCAGGAACACAAACAGGGGGAGTGGGAGAGGGAGAAGCAGATTCCCCGCTGAGCAGGGAGCCCGAATGCGGGGCTTGATCCCAGGACCCTGGGATCATGACCTGAGCCGGAGGCAGATGCTTAACGACTGAGCCACCCGGGAGCCCCTGCAAGAAGTATGTTTTATTCACCCACGGTTTGATCAACAGTCTACTTACGTCTAGTTTCACTAGATTTGAATTTACTCTGGTTTGGACTTCCATCCACTTGTGGTTACTCTGTGAAGCTTTAGTTTATCTTTATAAAAATTATATCCGAATTCAGGGGGTATGATCCGCCCCCCCCCACCCCAGGCCAATGGCTCTTCTCTGCCTTGTGGTACCAAAAAGGTTATTTTGCATATATTTTGAAACGTGGTCGAGTCTGTTTTTGGACATCTGCAGTAGGTGCCATATGAATGTTTAATGCATGAGCACTGAAAGAAAAGCAACTGTTATTCAATATAAAGCTTAAAAAGCCATAATAGTAAAGAACAAACAAGGGAAGCGAGAGAGCTGGTCCATCTCTTTCCATCCCAGCTAACTCTGCGGCCAGCATAAAGATTTGCACGGGCTCTCTTAGGGAATTTTGGATGCTGATGGAGAGGTCCTGGGTGTCCCAGCTCCGAAAGGCAATGGATGACTGAAAGGCAATGGATTGAGGCCAACTGGGCTGATGGTTGCTATTTGGTTTTGACTCGGGCTTTGTTTGGACCTGCTCTTGTTGCACTGTTTTATGGCTAGGACCTCATAATACTTCTGGGAAAGTCTCCTCTTCCGAGAGGCTGGCATCCGGAGGCCCATCCGCCCCAAAGAGACACAATAGAATTTCACGCTCTCTACAAAGCCCTTTGTTTCCAAAGATCAGGCAGGAGACTAATTACATGCTTTGCTTCAGCTTCCTTGATATTCTAAACTTGTTGTGATGTTTTCCTCCTCGCCCAGCCAGTGGGTCTCATGACCACCTTCTCCCTCTGAAAAGCTCTTTCCTCTTGATTCATTGGTAATTTTAGTTTTTGTACTGGGGGTGTTTTATTCTTTGTGGTTTTCGGTTGTAACCGAAACCATATGCTGCCCGAGCAACCTGGAGGATTTAAGGATGTGTTTAGTTAAACTCAGCCTGTAGGATGTTCCGTTCAAGTCAGATGGAAAAGGATTTATTTCATGCACAGGCCTGAGGTTCAGTCCACGTTCCATCACAAATTAGTTTGAGGATACGGAGCAAAATAATGATGATTTCTGTCTCTGATGTGGAAAATTGGCACAAAGTTACCTACCTCGCTGGTTGTTGGAAGGCTAAAATAATGGATGAGCTTGTAGACGGTCCAGGGCTCTGGGTAGGATATGAGGACAGGGCTTGGTTGTCCTCATGTGGGCGTCCCCAGAAGAGTCCCACGCACGGGATGCGCACACGTACATGTTCTCCATCCTCCCAGAAAAAGACCCGGCCATGTGTGTTTCCCCAGTGCCTGAAACATGCTACACACTTCCGGATGAATGAATGCATGAGTGAATGAACGAATGAAAAAGTATATTGACTTTAGAGGTGCTGGGTGGCTCAGTCAGTTAAGCGTCTGCCTTTGGCTCAGGTCATGATCCTGGGGTCCTGGGATCGAGTCCTGCGTCAGGCTCCCTGCTGAACAGGGAGCCTGCTTCTCCCTCTGCCCCTCCCTCCCCACTTTCTGTCATGCTGTCTCCCAAATAAATAAATAAAATAAAAAAAAGTACCCTGACTTTTATTGCTCCAGTGCACAGTAATTTAATGATCCGTTCTCCTATTTTTTTTTTTTTTTGCATGACTTCCATTTTTTTTTCATTCACAAATAATGGAAGCATTGTTGAGGACACCTCTTTTTTTTTTCTTTTAAAGATTTTATTTATCTGAGAACGTGCGAAAGCGAGAGAGATCACAGAGGGAGAGGGAGAAGCAGACTCTCTACTGAGCAGAAAGCCTGATGCAGAACTCGATCCCAGAACCCTGGGATCATAACCTGAGCCGAAGACAGATGCTTAATGATGACTGAGCCACCCAGGCACCCCCCCTTTTTTATTACATTGATATTTAGAGACCACAATATGAGTGCTCAGATTCTCACTGTTATTGGATTAGTCTTGAGGCCTTTGTGGTAAACTGAGTTGGAAATGTGCATTTTTATGTATAAAATATACCGTAAGTTTATACAGATACATCCAATTTGAAAGCCATTCTACTTGAGCACACCTCTTGATTCATGTATGTAATTACCTTCTCAAAAACGATTAGCTTGAACCTTTTTTGTTTTTGTTTTTATTTAAAGATTTTATTTATTTATTTGTTTTAGAGAGAGCGAGCGAGCACATGAACAGGGGGAGGGGCAGAGGGAGAGAAAATCTCAAGCAGACTCCCTGCTCAGCATGGAGCCCGACACGGGGCTCAATCCCAGGATCCTGAGATCATGACCTGAGCTGAATCAAGAGTCACATACTCCACCAACTGAGCCAGCCAGGCGCGCCTGTAATTCTCTTTTTGTATTTCTATCACTTGTTGTTTTATATTTCTTGAGGATATTTAATAGGTTTATAAATGCATACAATTATTGCATCTTCCTATCGTAGCACGTCTTTTATTATGTAGTGATCATTTTTCTATATCTGAGAATGTTGTCTTAAAGCCTCTTGTCTGATTTCACCAGCTAATTTTAATATTTACCTTGTATGTCTTTTTCATCTCTCTCTTTTTTAAAGAAATTGTTTTATTTTATTTATTTTTTAAGTAGGCTCCACACTCACTGTGGGGCTTGAACTCACGACCCAGCCATTAAGAGTCAGTGAAGAATCCCATGCTCTACTGAATGAGCCAAGCAGACACCCCTCTTTTTCATCTCTTTAGTTCAACCAGTCTGTATCCTTATATTCTAATTTTATCTGTTCCAAATAACATGTAGTTTTAACTTTTTTTTTAATTTATTTTTTTTAAAGATTTTTTATTTATTTATTTGTCAGAGAGAGACAGAGAGAGGGAACACAAGCAGGGGGAGTGGGAGAGGGAGAAGCAGGCTTCCCACTGAGCAGGGAGCCCAATGCGGGGCTCGATCCCAGGACCCTGGGATCATGACCTGAGCTGAAGGCAGACGCTTAGCGACTGAGCCACCCAGGCGCCCCAACATATAGTTTTTTTAAATCAAGCCTGAAAATCCTTGTCTTTCAAACAGTGAGCTTAATCCAAGCATTTATTGAAATCTAAGCCTATTATTTGCAAGTTCCTTTAGCGTTGGTCTCTAGTTGAATAACTTGATTTCTAATTCACTGAACATTTTCTTTCACCATCATTCTTGAGAGGTCATTTCTCTGAGTATGTAATTCTAGATTGACCGAATTTCTCCAAGCAATCTACAGATATTTAATTATCTTCTGGTTTCTTGCTATTGATGAGTCCTTGGCAAGTCTAACCATTCCTCTGAGGTAGTGTGGCTTTATTTCTTGAATTGCTATTGAAATCTCTTCTTGGACTTAGTTGTGGTGAAGGTTTTAAAGTGGATTTGTGTTTCCTGGTAAATTTGTATTTCCTTTATCAATGGATTTGTGTCTTTTGTATGTTCTGGAAAATTCTCAGCCATTTGTTATTTGAATATTGCCTTGCCTGCCTTCCCTCTATTCCCCTCGAGGGGACTCTCCTCTATAACTGAATCTTTTTTTTTTTTTTTTTAAAGATTTTATTTATTTATTTGTGAGAGAGAATGAGAGAGAGAGAGCACATGAGAGGGGGGAGGGTCAGAGGGAGAAGCAGACTCCCTGCCGAGCAGGGAGCCCGATGCGGGACTCGATCCCAGGACTCCAGGATCATGACCTGAGCCGAAGGCAGTCGCTTAACCAACTGAGCCACCCAGGCGCCCTCTATAACTGAATCTTACACTTAAAGATTCAACTTATGACTTTGGTCTTCTCTTTGATTTATTTTTTGTCCCTCTCCTTGTCCCAGTTCTTTGGAGATCACTTTCTGGGAGACCAGCAATGCAACAAAAACCCATGTTCTTGTGGCAAGAGTCCTGTTGTTTCTAGTCTGTGTGTTACCTGAAACAGAAATGATGTTACTGGAATTTAAAATTTGTCCCATTTTTATTTTGGCTGGATTTCATCACCAAGATTTTCCCCCTCGACGTTCATGGTCAATAAATGATCTGTGTTTTTTCTTTTTATGATAGAGAATATATGTGTGTTGGTTTTCACTTAAAGGCCATTTTGGTTGGTTATCATGTTTTTATCATACTTCCTTTTTGAATATCTCCAATCTTGATGCATTGGCATCAAGCACTGAATGTTATTGGGGTATACTTGAGGCTGGACTGATTTTTTCCCTGCTTGTTAGTGAGTTGGTTTTTTTCTTCCCCTCTGGATACCTGTGGTATTATTCCTTTACCTTTGGAGTTCAATAGCCATGGTTCAACTATAGCTTTTTTTTTCCCCCTGAAATACAGCATACTCTATCAGTCTTCAGATAAAGTCTTCTCCTTTTCTAAGAAGTTCTCCTGTGTTCTATATCTGGGCATAATTTTTGTCATAGTTGTTGGATTCTCTACTTCAGGGACGCTCTTTGTGTTTATGGTCCTACCTTTAAAAGTGTTTTAAAGAAAATCACTGTTCTTTTCTCAAACTGTTTCTCTAATGCAGAAATCAAAATTTAGTTGGCATTTTTTCTCTTTGTGTGGTTTCTAAATCATTTAGAATTCCATGATGATGATTTGGTCATTGCTACGTGTTCCTTAGATCTGCAACCTCTCTTTTCATTTACCATCTTTTTTTTGGAGCTCTTGTTTTCTGAATGTTTGTTCTTATTAAATTGTTTTCCTTTATGAAACAGTTGTGAAGAGATTCTTCATTTTCTTTGTGTTGCTTACTTCCCAGTCATGCTTTATGACTTTGGTTTGCTTATTTGTTTCTTTCCCTCCAGAATGTTTAGACAACTGTTTTGCTCTTCCTTTTAATCTGATTCATCCTTGGAGAGCTCAGCCAGGTGTTATATTTGTTCTTGACTCTCTTTCTGTTAAATCTGAGACCAGTTTGATTTCTCCTTCAAACTCTATCGCGATCTCTGAGCACACCCTCTATGTGCCGATTTTCTGGGCAGGAGGGATGGTTGGAACAAGAGTGGAGATGAGTGGGGGGCTCACCCCTCAATGAGATGAGATGCAGACATTATTACACCAGATGGGCTCTGTGCTCTGCTTTGGGGTTCTCATGTTCATTGCATCCAGTTGGGGAAATTGTTCTCTAACTCTGGATTCTTTCCACCTGATTATGTGAAGCCCTGGAAAATTCTCCAACAGTCAGGCTCATTGCTCACTTCTCTGTTGCATTTATTGTCCCCAGCCACAATTCCCTGCCTCCTGCTAGAAGAAGGAGAGAGGCGACACCTTTGGAGTGCTCACCCCACAGATGCAGGTGTCGGGGAGGGTTCCGGGATTGCAGGCTGCAGCATTACAGCTTTGGAGTTGCTGGGCTGAGTCAGGACTGAACCGTGGTGGGTTCGCTTGATCTCTAGAGACTTGTCTCTTGGCATTTTTGTGGTTTTTGTATTATAGAAAGACGAGTTGTCTTTCTCCTCCACCTTCTTTTCTTTTTCTCCCCTCATTTTGTCTGGGAGGAGAAAACGTCTGTAAGGAAGTTTCAATATTTTACGTGTGTGTGTCTGCGTCTGGAGAGTTAAGGTCTCGGTGGATGCCACTGCCTTTCAGCTGTGTGTTTGGGAACCCAGGAGGGCCATCCATGGAAGTCATGGTGAGGGCCACTGCGGGATGTGGACATTGGTGTGCAGATCTGGGCACTTCTGCCATCTCCTGGTGGGAACTTCCCCTCCTGGGACTCGACTGTGTGGTTGTTGGACTGGGTGATGGCTGTTTCTCGAGCAAGGATGGGTTCCCCAGCTGATTATTTTTCTTGAGAGCCTCGGACAGCACGAGTGCAGTTTGTTTTTGTCTTTCCTAGTGCAGGGAAGCCACTCCTGGTGGGCCTGAGGTGTGGGCCATGGTGGGAAGCATTCCCATATAGCAAGGATGGGACTAGAAATGTCAGGCAAGACTCCAGGATAACGAGGACACATGAGAAGAAAAACATGATACAAAAAATGTGATGAGAAAGAGCAGGCTGCCTCTGCGAGCTTCCAGAGAAGTAGTCTCATGAAAGGAGGTGATTCACGTGCCCACAATGGGCAGTGACACAGCAGAACCGGGTGTTTTGATACTTCACTTCTGAGCAGAGTTATTTCAAATTCGGAACAATGGAAGATTTTTCCCACCTGCGTTTTTCAGAGCGGCCAGTGATTGGCTTGTGAATAAAGACCTGAGATACAATTTTTTAAAGTTGAACCGGGGTTCTGTTTTATTTCAAGATCTCCAAGAAACTTCTCGATTATACGATGTAGAGTTGTATTTTTTTGACGATGTTATTTCCATTTGAAACGAGATTTCCCATTGATTTAAGGACTGGACAGGTAAATACTTGTAGCTTCACAGCTGCTTAGTGCCTGGTTTAATTTGGCCACGACAAGGTCCCTGAAGTGATGGTGGTCTTTTTGTGTAGGAAGAAAAACACCAAGATGCTAGAAATAAAAAGAGTGATATATTGATTGCATCAGGGATTTTGACAATAAAAAGGCAAATAAGACACTGGAGGAAATATTTGCAATACTTTAAGCCAACAAAGGACCAATTAAGGAATTCCTTAATTCAAAAAGAAAACGGGGGGAAAAAAAAGAAGAAACAGTGATGTACAGATCAGTAGAAAAAAAAAGACAAAAAAAATGCATCGAGAGGGCTCTGAAATAGTAAGACCCCCTCTTTAATGTTAAACCAACTATCGTCAAGCTCTCAACCTGCGGAATATAGAGTTCTGTTTGTGTGTTACTGAGTGTCTAGCCTGTCTCGTGTCTGACTGTAAACTTTTGTAATATATGTATATATACATAAAATAGAAACATGGACAGAAACGGGGAAGAATAAGGAGTTAATGGACAAGGAATTATTATATACTAACCTATGAAAAAATGCTTGACCTAAATAATTAAAGAAAAATGATCAGTTTGATAAAACATGGACTGACATTGAAAAGTTTGTTAATGTCAGGTGCTGCTGAGTGTGTGATTGGAGGGAAGAATGGCTGGTCTAGCTTTTACTGAGGGCATGTTGGTTAGCTATCCAAATTAAAAATCATACACACTTTGACTCAATTATCTCATCTGGCAATGGTACTCCATAAATATACTTAAAAAGTCAGCCAAACATTTGCAGAAAACTCATGATAGTGATGTCCCCAAGCAGAAAACCTTCTAAGTTTCCATAATTAGGTGATAGGTTGAATAAATTAAATTCTACAGTAGATTATTGGGCACTCTTTAAAAACAGTAAGGTAGATCTATAAGTGCTGATATGAAAAATTGTTTCCAAAAACATTAGTTATGCTTATATATTTCTTAAAGATTTATTTATTTGAGAGAGAGAGAGAGAGAACGAGCATGCAAGGGGGAGGGGCAGACAGAGAGGGAGAGAGAATCCTAAGCAGATTCTACACTGAGCCAAAACCAAGAGTTGGATGCTTAACTGACTGAGCCACCCAGGTGCCCTGCTTATGTATGTTTTTAAAAATGATTCAGAAAACTGTTCAGAGATATTATCCTTTGGGAGAGTGGTTGTATTCTTTCTGTACTTCTTGAATTTCCTAACCATGCATATATGTAATTATTTATAACATCAAAAGTTGTTATAGAAGTCTTGGGTCCAAACCATTTTCTGATTTCTTTATACCTCTCTGTCTTAAAAAAATGGCTATCATGTTATTTAAAAATTTTTAAACCAAAAAAATTAATTATGTATTTATTCTTCTTAATGCTATCAAGTCATTATTGACTTTGGGGCATGCTTTCTGTCTTGCACATTTATATTCAGCCAGAATTAAATAGGGAATCCTCCTCCACCACACCTCTACTCCCATACTTCAGGAAATGATCATTTGTTAACAGAGAATGAACAAGATGACTTGAAAGAAGTGTGGTCTTCTGAGTGTTCTTGACCTCTCTTTCTGGTTTAATTACCATCATTTGAGCAGAGGGTGGCCTCCTGCAGATGCTTTCCCTCTTACCAGACCGTATGATATTGGATTCAGTGATCGGTCAGGAACTTTTCATAATGATGCACTTTCTGACACAAGCAGTGTTACCTCATGAACTGTTTCAGAGATGGTGATTTCTTTAATTACAGTGGGGATTGAAACCTTTTCCACCTGTGTTTTGTCTTTATGGCTTTTGGCCACATACACCCAACCCGGACGCATTTAGATGCTGTTTCCTTACAGGGAAGAATTGGGACAGGCAGCTCAAAGAGCAAAGGAACTGAAGAGACGAGAAGTTCATTTTGGTTCAAAGCGTTGTAACTTGGAGCCTGAAATAACCATCTTTAGTTACTGAGCATCCCTAACTTCCTAACCTGCAGATTTTAGGTTTTTGTTCATGCATTATTGAATGCCTAGCCTGTTTTGTGTCTGGTTATATACTTTTGTATTTGTGGAATGACAGGAGAGGGAGTCTACAGGAGAACATTATCCAATGTAGAATCAAAAGAAGAACAACGACAGTAAGAATAATCTGGTGATAATTGAGGATTTTCTCTTAGTTTTTCACTGGGCTATACCTTGGGTGTTTCTTCTTTCTTTCTTTTTTTTAAAAGATTTTATTTATTTATTTGACAGAGAGAGCAAGAGAGCACAAGCTCGGGAACAGTAGGAGGGTGAGGGAGAAGCAGGCTCCCCGCCAAGCAGGGAGCCCGATGCGGGGTTCCATCCCAGGACCCTGGGATCATGACCTGAGCCGAAGGCAGACGCTTAACCATCTGAGCCTTGGGTGTTTCTTTCTTAAATAAATTCCATGTATCAATGGCAGTTCCTTTTTTTTTTTTTACTTTGAAAATTCAAGGCTTTGCAAATTATTACAATCCTTATCTGTAGCTCTTTCGTTGTCTGTGTGAGGAGATTTTACTCCAATAATCTGAATTTTAGGAATTTGTTCCAATCTCGAGAAAGTAATTCAAAAGAAAAATTATTTATACATAAAAAATATTCGTTGATGGAAGAATGGGAATTATGGTATACCCATTTGGTAAGAATGTTATGCAACCCGTAAGATGCTAGTTATGAACCTCGTGTGGAAACACTAGAAAATACTCATAAGGGGCACCTGGGTGGCTCAGTTGGTTGGTGTCCGACTCTTGATTTCAGCTCAGGTCATAATCCCAGGGTCATGAGATCGAGCCCCACGTTGGGCTCCCTGCTCAGTGTGGAGTCTGCTTCTCCCTCTCCTGCTCCTCCCTCTGCTCATGCTTTCTTTCTGTGTCTCAAATAAATAAGTGAATAAGAATCTTAAAAAAAAAAAGAAAGAAAATACTCATAAAAGAAGGTCTGTGTTGTGTGCCACCATCGTCTCTGGGAAGATGTCTGTTTGGATGGAAAAGTCAGGAATGTTAAAGGAATTAGAAAAATATTGGGCACCTTGTTGGCTCAGTTGGTTGGGTGTCTGACTTTTGATCTCAGTTCAGGTCTTGATCTCAGGGTTCTGAGTTGGAGCCCCGTGTTGGGCCAAGCGTGGAGCCCACTTAAAAAAAAAAAAGGAAAAGAAAATAAAAAGAAAAATAGTTAACTTATTGGAACGTGAGAAATATGAATGAAGTTATTTATTTAATTTCTTTAATGTCATGAAGTCTACCATAAGTAAGAATGTGGAGAAAAAAGAAAGAAGAAGACACGCCTTTTGGGAGAAGCATAAGGAGCTGACAGTCATGGGTCTGGATGTGGTGATGAATGAACTGGGCGTCTTCTGTGGGCCCCGTCTCAAATAGTGTTCTCAGACATGCACCGTTGGGATGATGATGACCTCCTTCAAAGGAGGCCTGACTGGCCAGCGTACCATCCTTCAGGAGAGGGGGCGACCGTCACACTTTGCAATTTATTCAAGCTCTATTTTTTTTTTTTAAACATCTTCTGCAGGTCCTTTCTCTTGCTGAATTCTTTTGGCCATGTATCCTGTTCATGATTCTGACAGTGCTACGCTTTCAAGAACCTCCCAGACACAGAGATGATTGTAAGTTTCACTTTTGCTGTACTTTTTTTTTTTTTTAAAGATTTTATTTATTTATTTGAGAGAGAGAGAATGAGAGAGAGCACACGAGATGGGGGAGGGCCAGAGGGAGAAGCAGACTCCCCACCGAGCAGGGAGCCCGATGCAGGACTCGATCCAGGGACTCCAGGATCATGACCTGAGCCGAAGGCAGTCGCTTAACCAACTGAGCCACCCAGGCGCCCTGTACTTTTTATATTACAGAGCTCTGGAGAAAAGAAGTGCAGCTCTCTTTCCTCTGTTCTTTATAGACTCTGAATTCTAAGTGGAATGAATGAATATTTATTGTAATATCATAATAGCTATATTTCTGGGGCATGTGCCAGTAAGCATCAATTTATATTTTTTTCTCTTAAGAATGATATTCACACATGTCTGCTCCATCTAGCAGATAGATTTATTCCTCTAACTAAACTGCCTTTTGGGCATATGTTTATATGCTATTATAAATATATAAAGAGTAGAAGAAGAAGTAAAAGTGAGAGATATAGGGGTGCAAGTGGGAGATACATTTCACAGTTTGCCAACATGATACTGATGGCAATGGTAGTTATATGGTGGTGGGGATGGTGGTGGGGATGACAGTGATGATAGTGATGATGAAGATGATGGAGATGATGATGATAATAATGGTGGTGATGAGAGTGATAATGGTGATGGTGATGATAGTGATGATGATGGTGATGATGTTGGAGGTGGTGATGGTGATGATGATGATGTCATGATGGTGGTGATGGTGATGATGGTGTTGATGGTGGTGATGATGATGATGATGGTGATGATGATGATAGTGATAATGATGATGATGTCATGATGATGGTGATGGTGATGATGGAGTTGATG
>NC_058414.1:2435109-2527832 GCF_002201575.2 Neomonachus schauinslandi
TTGATGGTGATGATGATGATGATGGTGATGATGGTGATGGTGATGATGGTGATGATGATGGTGATGATGGATGGTGATGATGATGATGATGATGGTGATGATGGTGATGATGATGATGATGGTGATGATGATGATGATATCATGATGATGGTGATGGTGATGATGGAGTTGATGGTGATGATGTTCATGATGTCATGATGATGATGGTGGTGACACACTGATAACTCATTACTGATTAACTTCCTCTGTTCCAGGAACTTTATCAGAAAGACTCTTTTGTTTATCTGGTTTGAAATCTCAACAGCATTGCTGCTTGAGAAATGGTGGTCTGTTTTCTTTCTACCAGATTTATGCCACCTGAGATATGGATAAGGTGGTTAATTCTGAAAATGTTACATGAAAAAAGGATTATTAAGGGATGGGCTTTATCTAGGGGCGCCTCGGTGACTCAGTCAGTGAAGCGTCTGTCTTCGGCTCAGGTCATGATCTTGGGGTCCTGGGACCGAGCCCCGTGTCAGGCTCCCTGCTCAGGGGGGGGAGCCTGCTTCTGCCTGCCACTCTGCCTGCTTATGTTCTCTCTGTGTGTATGTGTGTCAAATAAATAAAATCTTTTTAAAAATAGCATGCCGCTATCCAAAATAATTCATTTATTGACTCACTTGACAAATGTATATTGATGGCCGGCTGTGTCCAAGACCTTGCTGAGGATGGAGTAGTGGACAAGGTGTTTTCCCTGTCCTTATAGAGCTTGCTGTTGGCCCAGACGATTGCAATACAGTGGCAAAAGTGTCACAATGGATTCTGCAGAGGGGCCATGTGAGCCCAGAGGACAGGTGGCCAACCCATGTTCTGGAAAGGCTACCGGGGAGTTGGCCTGTGAAACTTTGTTGGACTAAGGTGTGCAGGAGAGGACTGATCTGGGCAGAGCAAGCAGCATGGAGAGAAGTAGAACTAAAAGGAGTTCCTTACAATTGAGAAGCAGGGATGTGGCTGGAGGAGGACACAGGTCAAATCCATCAAAGGCTTTGTTTGATGCCGAGAAGGGTCAGCTCGTAAGGGCTAGGAGGAGCCGTGGACCCTAGAGCATTAAGGCCGGAGGGGAAGGCCTAAGTCAATAGTGGCAAAAATGTCTTTGAGTGATTTAGTTGTCAATAACAGAGCATTAAAAGAACAGCACAACATCTTGCTAGTTCAGTCCTGGTGGCCACACGGGAAGAGCAGCCTGTGAGGTTCCTAATCTAACCACTTACACCCAGTCCTTAAGAGTTCATCTGACTGTGTTCATCAGGAGCACCGTCCAACAAGGAAGTGGCGAGGGGAGTCCTGCCAGTGCTTCTCAGACATTGGTGCAGATGGCCAGGTCTTCAGTCTTGGAGACAAAGAGCGTCCAAGACTAGAGTCCTCACTCTCTGACCCGCTGAGCACCCACTGTGGTGACCACCATTCCTGACACATGTCCCTGCAGGAGGGAGGACACAGAAGTCATACTAGGAAACATGCCTTTTATTACTAGCTGTGCTATGACCCCATATCTCTGTCTAGTCTCCCACCTAGCGCACTGGGCCTTGTGTTAGCTAAGAACTCCATTCACCCCTTTAGCTTAAAAGCCTGTTCATTCATTTTTCATTCATTCATTCATTCATTAGCTTGTTCATTCATTCATTGATTCACACATCCAAAGTTTAGTGACTGTCTTCTGCATACAGAGCATCATGTTGAGTGAACTCTGGGCATCATGGGTCTCCAAGTCTTGGAGAGTATGATCGTTTCCCAGACCAAACTAGATTCATGAGGAAAGCCTTCCACCAAGGTTCTGTGAGCTGCCTCCTGTTAGATCAGTCACTTCCAAGTTGCCCGTGGTCCCCAGCATCTCACCCATTGCTGTCCATCCACTGGGGGCGTGGAAGGTGGGTAGGGCGGCGGCATGGATGAACCGCACTCAATCGAGCCAGGTGCCTTGTTGTGGCAACCTTTGTTCTGAAAACCCTTGGCTCCTAGCCAGTTTTCTTAAACTTCTTTGTATTATATGATCTTTAACAACTAGGCTTAAATATTTAAGAATCTGAGGTGTACTAGACTGAACATGTGCAAACTAAAAACTCCTAAATCTTCATATGAGATGGGGAGAGGTGTCTACCCTTATTCTTCCCACCTGCGCCTTGTTTATGGATCACTGTGCCTGGAGGCCTGGCTGGGAAAGGGAGACAGGAATCCAGCGACCTGGTGAATCTTGCAGCTCAATGCCTTGAAGTGTGAGTGCGGACCCGGGGGAAAGGTGCTCCATATGAAGGCCTTCTTCCTTTCTTGTCTCCCTCTCTCTTTTCTTTGGGTGCTCAGACCTTTATTTTTTTATTTTTTATTTTCTTAAAGATTTAATTTATTTATTTGACAGAGAGAGAGGGAGAACGCCCAAGCAGGGGGAGCAGCAGAGTGAGAGTGAGAAGCAGACTCCCTGCTGAGCAGGGAGCCTGACATGGGGCTCCATCCCAGGACCCCGAGATCATAACCTGAGCCAAAGGCAGATGCTTCACCGACTGAGCCACCCAGGTGCCCCCAGACCTTCAAATTAACTACAGGATTAATAATATAATAACACCATCTTAGATACTACCCTTCTGACAAATAGGCATTAATGTCTGGTCCCAGTTGTATGGACTCATTTCTTCCTTGCATTGACACTCAGGTTTTTTGCAAGCCCGGGATCTGCCCAGCCGAGGTGTCTTCCCCTTTGTCCAGGCCCTTCTTTGCAACACCGGGTCGACCTGCAGGAACACGAGCTACGCGGGGCCGACGGAGTACCATTTACGGTAAGAGAAACACAAGCATCCTCTTCCAAATTCATGCGAACAGGCATGATGCTTTTAAGAAAGCCTCAATAATTTGGGAGAGGGCAGAGAGCATACACATTACAGAATTTACAGTTACAAGAAAATCAGTTGTGTTAAATGCAGAGTCATGGGAGAATGTCTCCAGCTAACGACTGGTTTCGGTAGGAGGTCTTTCCACTGCTGTTCTTGGAACCACAAAGTGACTGCTGATTTGCAAATGCCACTCACATGTAAGTTTGTTTTTTGTGGATTAAAAGTCTGGCTTCAAAATTACTTGCTTGGCCAACTATGAATTTTGGTGCCAAATGCGGCCAAACCAGTGTTTGTGTGAGAGCTATCCCCGGGGGTTTTCCTGCTGGGCGATTTCTGACCGGGATCCTGTTCGTGGCTGAGGTCAGGTGAAAATGGTGGTCATTTACCACCTTCTTATTGACTTACATGGGGCAAGTGACACCCCTATTTGGCAGCCTGGTGGGGGGGGGGTCTGTCGGCATTGAAGACCACACAGAGAAAGAGCCTATGTGTTTCCAATGAGAAGAGTCAGAATAAAGGGGGTTTGACTTCAAGGATCCTGAATGTTCTAGAAGCTTCTCTCAGCAGAGGTACAGATGAAGGGAAGGGGCTAATGGTTCAGTAGTGCCAGGCATGAAGGATCTGGGTTTGGTTTCATCTGCACTTCCCGGCGTTGGATAATCTAAGACATTGGACTGTAAAGGGTGGTAACATATCCGATCTTCGTCTTTCAACTTCCAGTTACAAGAAGAAAACTGGAAGTTTCCAGATCATTTTGGACACATCAGGTACGATGTTTATCCATGGTGCTTTAGAGATATTTTTGAGATAGGTAATCTAAAAGTACGATGTCAAGAAAATTGTTTAGAAACCGTCTGAAGTCATAACCCTGAAATAGTCATTGGTCGTTTTGTGTGTGAGGCAAGTATAAAAGTATAAAAGTGTAAAAGCCTCTTTCTGGGAAGTTTAGGAGGGCTAGAGCTTGCCAGCATCTCTGCCCCGGGGCCCCCCCCATCTGTCCCTCCCTCAAAACAGACTTTGAGGTGCTGTCAAAGTATGAAAAGTTGGGCTTTCCCCCCAAACCATGGCCTTGTTCCTGTTTACTTCTGGGCATCTATGCACGTTTCTCGACCTTTCTGAACCTTGGGATCTTGCTTACCTGCCTCTAGTGTCGTGAGTTTGGAGGACAAAATCTCTGAGACACCTAGCACCATGCATGGCCTGGGAGTGATACCGAATTCTTATTCCTCTGCTGTAACCATGAGAGGCTGTGGTTCCTCATCCGGAAATAGCTATCCTCTTCCCCCTGTGCCCCTGTGCCCCCCACTTCCTTACCCCCATCTCACTTTGCTGAAACTCAGGGATTCTCCCAAACCTGCTGACAGTTTCACACCCCATCCTGGGGGCCTGCTGTGCCTGGCAGGGGCAACAGGAAGCCTCGGATGTCAAGGCCAAGAATGAAATGCCTCTCGGCATCTACAGGTGCCCGAGGCAGAGGTCTGACAGGTGCAAAGTGAGGCAGGAGAAGACACTTGCAAACGGTGATGGGGACACACGCGGGGGAGCAAGAATACCACCTCGCTCAGCTCCAGGCTCCGAACTGCCACTTGACCCGGCTGCTGGCTTTTTCCCATAGAGATTCAGTTGTGAACTCCCTTGACCCTCAAAGCCAGGCAAAGACTCCCTTCCGATCGCTCTTGGGGAGCTGGCTCGTCTTACACATATCGGAGAGCCCAAGTGTCCATTTCAGTCTCTTTAAACATTATCACGGTGAATTTAGTGTGTGAATTTCCGCGCCCTTTGTTATGCCCTGGGGAAAGTTCACTTTGGGCAGAAGTCCCACATTTCATCTGCTGTAGGACATGAGTATGAAAATCGACTTCCTTATTCGTGGCTTTGTGGGGAGGTTGCCCTTGGCTCTGGCAGGAGGATCTCAGGGCTCCTGCGTGAGTCATTCCTGCAACCAGATTAAGGCACGTTCTCACACGGCGTCAGGAATCATTCCTGTGTTTTTAAGGCAAAGCCTCGGCACAAAAGCAAATCTCATGCGTGTGTGTCTGTCGCCCCCTTTTCTCCGCGGGCAACCTGCCGAGGCTGGTGGACACCGAGCACCCTGGGACTGTCTTCACTCTGGCGTAGGGTGCCCTGCCCTCCCGTGGTCCTCACTGCCTTCCCGTCGGCTTTGTCCTGTTTTTTCCTTCTCAGGTCCGCCCCGAGCCCTTGAGGATCCCCTCCTGTCCCTCCTGCTCCGCGGTCTGACTTCCTGTCGCTCCTCCTGGCTTCTGGGTTTGCTGCATGGGCTTTGCACACTGTCCTGAGTGTCGTCCCCGTTTCCATCTTACCACTTTTGTCCATCCCAGGGTCCTTTACAAGTAGCCGAAGCCTCGATCTCCTTCCAAGACATCTAAGAGTTCCATCCTTGTCCCTTAAACGGATGGAGGACGCGGGAGACGTCCAGGAGGACACAGGGGACATCCAGGAGTATGGGTGCTCGAGAGGGAGTTCAGGAGGATCCTGTCCATACTCACGGCCCCATCTGTCCTTCTGCGATCACACACTTCTGTCTCCTCCCCCTTCATGCTGTCCCCCCTCCAGCCTTTGCAGGGTCAGGCTGCCCCTTCTGTGGCCCTCCTCCCTAGGACACCCTGGCCCCCAGGCAGCTTTCCTCGTGGCCTTTCCATGGCATGTGGTGTTAGGAGTGGTTCCTTCTGGACACTTCCCCCCCCCCGCCCCCCCCACCCCGGACCTGTTCCACCAGACCAGGGCTTCTGGGGTTGATCCTGTTCCAGACTCTTCAGGTTCCCCTCCGTTCGTGGACTTGGACATGAAGGGGCACCGTTAGTGTGTTCAGAGATGGGAGCATCAGGACGCTCTTCTCGGTGACACTGATGTCTTCCCTCGCATGCCCAGCTGGAGGGTTCTGGCCTCTGCACTGACGGACCCTGCATTTTCTCGTTTTTTTCTATTGGGCTGCAACCGTGGTCCTGATTTCCGCTTCTTCGTCGCCTTCAGGCCCCTCCTTTCTCCTTTACAGATTTCTCTCTCAGGAGCCACAGAGGAAAGACAAGTCCGCAGGGTCCTGGGGGTTATTTCTAGGCCCCTTTCTGGAGCTTAGCCAAGAGCGGGCTCAGCACCAGTGGGAGGATATCAGCCTGAGTGCTCAGGCCACCTGGCCCACCAGGAAGTGCTCCCTATGACAGGGTCGCCCCGATGTCCCTGTGTACCCCACACAGCTTTCTGGCGCTGCTCCCTCCCCTGAGCGCTCTCTGTGCCCAGCAGAGCTGCCTGTCAGTGGAAAACACGAGAATGTGGGGCATCAGGTGTGTTCTGCTAGCTTTCATTTATAAATTTCTCCCCCAGTAAAACTTGTCTTATTTATACACCATGTTAATATCGCAGTTTTTTTTTTTTTTTAAGATTTTTTATTTACTTATTTGAGAGCGTGAGCACACAAGCGGGGTTGGGGGGGTTGGCACGCAGAGGGAGAAGCAAGCTCCCCACTGAGCAGGGAGCCCGATGCGGGGCTCGATCCCAGGACCCTGGGATCATGACCTGAGCCCAAGGCAGATGCTTAACCGACTGAGCCACCAGGCGTCCCCCGTGTAAACTTTAAAATCAGCTTGTTTATTCTTACAAAGAAGCCTGCTGGGATTTTGATTGGAATTACACTGAAAATAAAGCCTTATAGAAATTTAATGCACATACCATAACATTGACCCTTAATTAAGGTATGCAATTCAATAGTTTGTGGTGTATTCACAGAGTTGTGCAACCATCCCCACAATTTTAGAACATTTTTCATCATTCCAAAACAAAAAACAAAAAACAAAACCATCTGCATCCATTAGCATTTACTCCCCATTTTCTCCCCGTCTCCCCCAACTCCTAGCCTACGCATCCACCAACCTGCTTTCTGGCTCTAGAGATTTGACTGCTCTGGAGATCTCGGAGACGGAATTAGGCAATTTATGGGTGTTTTCGTAACTGGCTTCTTTCACTTGCTGTGATGTCTCGAAGGTTTGTCGCAGGGGGCAAGTGTCAGTCCCTTCATTCACATTCAGTGCTGACCATATTCCGTTGTGTAGCTGACCTACATTCCGTGCATCTGTTCGTCAGCTTATGGTCCTCTGAGTTGTTTGTACATTTTGGCTATTGTGAATTACACCGCTACGAATATGGGTACGCAAGTTCGTATAAGTATGAACTTCTGTTTTCGTTCGTCTTGGGTATATGGGAGGTCAGATGGTGACTCTGTGTTTAATGTTTTGAGAAACTCACTGTTTCCAGGATGGCTTCACCTTTTCCCCCCTCAGCTGCGGTCTATGAGGGTTCAGTTGATCCACATCCTCCCCAGTACTTAGAGTGTAGCCATCCGGGTGGGTGTGATGTCTCTTTGTGGTTTTGATTTTCATTTCTCTGATGGTTACTGATCTTGATGAACCTGGCCATTTTTTTTTTTTTTTTTTTTTTTAAGTAGGCTACATGCCCAATCTGGGGCTTGAACTCATGACCCTGAGATCAAGAGTGGAGCTCTTAACCGACTGAGCCAGCCAGGTGACCCTGTTTAAAAATTTTTTAACATGGACAGTCACTGCTAGTGGCTTTGTAATATATCCCTTAGGATTTTTTGCATACATGATCATGCCATCCGGAAATACAGTTTTATTTCTTGCTTTTCTTGCCTGGATGCTTTTTCTTTCTTTGACTTAGAAAATGTAATGTGTTCTTATTTACCTACTTTCTCTATGTTCAAATTTAGGTAATTGATTTTACACCTTTTCTAATGTAAAGATTAAAAGCTTCGTATTTCTTTCTGGATACTGCTTTACGCCGTCATAAATTTTGATATGATGTATTTTCATTTGTAGTAAGTTCAAAATATTAACTGAATGCCACTCGTGTGTTGTTTGTAGGTCAGATGTTTTATTTCTAAACATTTTAAGATTTTCCTTAAATTTTTTTTTTAATTGATTTTGAGGGAGGGTTCTCAGGGAGAGAGAGTCTTTTTTTTTTTTTTTTAAGATTTTATTTATTCATCATGAGAGACAGAGAGAGAGAGAGGGAGAGAAGCAGGCTCCCAAGGAGCAGGGAGCCCGATGTGGGACTCAATCCCAGGACCCTGGGATCATGACCTGAGCCGAAGGCAGACGCTTAACCATCTGAGCCACCCAGGCGCCCTCCTTAAATTTTTTTATTACTGATTTTATGTAATTCCACTATGGTCAGAGAATGTTAGGTGATTTAGGTCTTTTTAACTTTGTTAAGATTCTTTTTATGGCCCTAGCCTATGCTCTCCTTTGATGAATATTTAACGTGAACCCGAAGAAATGATTTGCCTTCCACTAGTGGGTGGGATGTTGTGCGAGTCTTCAACATCTTTACTGATTTTCTGTCCACTTGTTCTATAAATTAACAAGAAAGGAACTGAAGTCTCCGGTCATAATCGTAGATTTTCCTATTTTTCTTTTCAGTTCTATTGGTTTTTTCTCCGTTTACTTCGAAGCTCTGGTGTTAGCACACACACGTTCGGATTGTTACATTTTCCTCATTGACTCATTTCACGTGACCTAATGATGCTGTGCAATGACGTATATGATGCATAGAATGTGTTTTATTATATATGCAACAAATAATATGCATAATACACAAAATATTATAGAAGGATATGGAATCTCTTTCTCCCTGGTTATAGTCCATGTTTTGAAGCCTGCCATGTTTGTTATTTATGTAGACGTTGTCGTTTTCTGTGGCTTACTGTCTCATGATAGATCTTTTCCCATCTTTTAACTTTTTGGCTGTCTGTGTCTTTACAAATTTACAGTTTAGACAGTGTATAGCTGGTTCTTGCTTTATTATCCAGTCTGACAATCTTTGCCGTTTAATGTATGGACTGTTCATACTTAATATATTGGATTTACGTATCGGCACTTGCTTTCTGCTTTTATTGTCTCGTCTGTACTCTGGTTTTCCTCTTTGTTGCCTTTTATATGTAAATGGAGTATTTTTTTATTTCACTTTCTACACTATTGACTTATTAACTCCAGCGTTTGGCTGTAGTTTTCTAGTGACTTTGGCCATTTCATACTTGCATATGTGTATCTGTAGGAGTGATTTCTAGAAGCAGAATTGCAAGTCAAGAGATGAATACATTTTTAATTTTGATGGTGTTTTCCAAATGCTCCTTTATGAGGATTGTAATAGTCTGCCTTCTGTCTTCCAAGATTTGAGGATAGCTTTTTCCCTGTGGTGAGACCAGGAGAGGTCTGGTTGAACTTCTATATTTCTGTCAGAAACTGATGAGAAATGATGTATCAGTGAAGTTTTATTTGCCTTTTTCTTATTATGAGGATGTTGAGCCTGTTTCTATATCTCCATGTATAATTTATACTTATTTTCCTATGAAATATTTGTTCATGTCCTTGGTCCATTTTTTCTCTTGATTAATTATTTTTCTTCTTGATTTCCAGAGGCTCTTTACATATTAAGGAGTTAAACCCTTTGTCATATAGGTTGTAAATATTCTTGCCTGAATTTGTCATTTATTTTTTGACTTTTTTTTTTTACTTTTATCTCGAAGTGATTATAGACCTAAAAGAGTTATAAAATAGTTTATTGAGTTCAGTTTCCTCAAATAGTGACATCCTCTGTAACTCTAGTACGATATCAAAACCAGGAAATTGACATTGGTACCATATTGTTAAGTAGACTATCGGTCTCATTCTGTTTTCATCAGTTTTACACCCACTCATTTGTGTGTGTGTGTGTGTGTATTGCTATGCAATTTGATCTCTTGTATAGATTCATGTAACCACCATCACAATCAATATATATCTTGATGTGTTCAATCAATATTGTATTGGTTTGATTAATCCCCATGCTCTCCCTTTATAGCTGTGCTCACCCCTCCGTCCTCATCATGTCCCCAGCAAGTTCTAGTGTGTTCTGTACCTCCATACTCTTCTCCTTTGGAGATATAATTATATATAAATTATGTTATGTATAATTATACAGAATTTAGAAAAATTTATGTAAGGTTACATAAGTTGAACTACATAGAATGTAACTTTGGAGACTGGTTTGTTATTTTCCACTGAGTATGATGCTCTTAAGGTCCATCTGTCTTGTTGGGTGTGCCAATTATTCATTCTTTTTTTTTTTTTTAAGATTTTATTTATTTATTTGCCAGAGAGAGAGAGCACAAGCAGGAGGGAGCAGAGGGAGAGGGAGAAGCAGGCTCCGTGCTGAGCAGGGAGCCCGATGCGGGACTCAGTCCCAGGACCCTGAGATCATGACCTGAGCTGAAGGCAGACGCTTAACCGACTGAGCTACCCAGGCGCCCCCTAACTGTTCATTCTTACTGCTGAAGAGCATTGAAATTTATGTTTCAATAGAAGTTCTTTTTTTAAAGTTATTTTATTGGTAGTTTTTAAATAGCTGAAATTTTTTCTGTGTCCTTGAAGAAGTAAGGCTAGTAAACAGAAATTTCTTACACCCAGCGCCAAAGTGTCAGGTCTTGCTGGAACAGTCTCTTTCCATTAATATTTTGGAAGAGCTTTATGAAGCGATTAGAATTTGAACGAACTGCTGGCTTTCTTTCTTTTCTTTCTTTCTTTCTTTCATTTAAGATTTTATTTATTTGAGAGAGTGAGCGAGATCACAAGCAGGGGGAGCAGCAGAGGGAGAGGGAGAAGCAGACTCCCCGCTGAGCAGGGAGCCCGATGCGGGACTCGATCCCAGGACCCTGAGATCATGACCTGAGCCGAAGGCAGACGCTTCACCAACTGAGCCATCCAGGCGCCCCTGGATCTAGTTGTCCTAAGAAATAATTCTAATTCTGTAAGAACCGGTCTTATTTGTGAGCTGAGGAAGATTGGCACAGATGTTGATAGAAACACGTATATTGCTATATCTTGCTTGCTTCTCCCTGCAGCTCTTATGCTGAAAACAGGTCCTATCCCCGTGTCGGGTGTGTTTGCTCTGCCCGTCATTCTTATTTACAGACAGCTGGGTGCTGGACTCTGGGCTGAGGTCTTCCACACCTTCCCTCTGCTGACCCTCCACCAGCCCTCTTAGGGGGATAATATCAGGGTCCTGTTTTAAAGAGGATTTTCCGGGGTGCCTGGGTGGCTCAGTTGGTCAAGGGTCCCATTCTTGATCTCAGCTTACATCATGATCTCAGGGTCATGAGTTTGAGCCCTGTGTTCCACACTGGGCATGGAGCCTACTTGAAAAGAAAAATGTAATAAAGAGGATTTTTCAAGGGAGACACCACCTGAGAAACACTCTTGACCCCAGGGGAACCCTCGCTGGGGAAACTGAGGGGTGGGCCTGAGCACTTCTCCCACTTCTGAGATCCTCAGGCCCTTCACTGGGAAGGAAGGTGTGAGCATTGATTGCTAGGGTAACCCTTGGTTCCTGGTCTTCTGAGAGGGCAGTTTCATTAGGGCTCTGAGGGCTGAGAAAGAAGTTCAGTCACCTGGCAAATGGCCTTTTCTTTCTTTCTTTCTTTTTTTTTTTTCTGATTATTTTGTAAGTGGCCTTCTCATGTGTGTCCTGGTCCCCCCACCCCCTACAGCATTCTATACCTTGCAAGGTCAAACATCCCTTGAGAACAGACCAAAGACACACCTGGACTCAGGAAGGTGGAAATTGCTGTCTGCCCCAATCCTGTTACAGTTCTGGGATTTCCCTGGGGCACGCTCGCTTGCTTGCTCTCTCTCACACCTGCACACACTCGTGAGCACACACACACACACACATCAATATGTAATCTGGGATTTTCTATGTATTTTTTCTGCTGTAAACATTTCTCACATTAGTAATAGTTCATAATCTGGTCTTATGGACAAGCGAGGTAGTTTTGAAATAATAATTAGAAGAAGAATGTAGGCGCCTGGCTGGCTCAGCTGGTGGAGCATTCGACTCTTGACCTTGGGTTGTAAGTTTGAGCCCCATGGTGGGTGCAGAGATTATTTAAAAATAAAATCTTAGGGGCGCTGAGTGGCTCAGTTGGTTAAGCATCGGCTCAGGTCATGATCTCAGGGTCCTGGGATCGAGTCCCAAGTCGGGCTCCCTGCTCAGCGGGGAGTCTGCTTCTCCCTCTCCCTCTGCCCCTCCCCCTGCTCATGCTTTCTCTCTCTCAAATAAATATATAAAATCTTTTTAAAAAATCTTAAAACAAAGAAAGAAATGAAAAAGAACACACAACCAGTTCGTCATTACAGGTAAACTTGCCTTGAATTACAGCAATTTCTATAACGTGCTAATTTGACGGGTTCCCAGGAGAGCTTCCAGGGTCCTTTTAATCCTTCATACAGAAATAATAAGTGCTTTCTTGTGCTTTTGGAATTCCGACCCCTTGGAGGTGAAGGCCACCCTTTAACAGGTGACGTTTCTGTGGGGTGTTGGTGACAGGTGACAGATGACAGCCTGTGCGTGGCTGGGTGGGTCTGGTCCTGGCTCAGCTGTGTCTGTGCTCGCTTCCAGCAAACGCACTTTGACTCTCCGGGCCTCATTTCTAAGTGGGCTCTGACCCGAAAGGCCTTGAATTGGTTTTATCCATTGGTCAGTGTTGGATCTGTTCTTTTTTTTTAAAGATTTCATTTATTTATTTGACAGAGAGAGAGAGAGAGACAGCTAAAGAGGGAACACAGCAGGGGGAGTGAGAGAGGGAGAAGCAGGCTCCAGGACCCCAGGATCACGACCTGAGCTGAAGGTAGACGCTTCGCAACTGAGCCACATGGATGCCCCAGTGTTGGATCTGTTCTGACCTCATTAGGGTTAAATGACTGTGACCGAGGGAAGGGTCACACAAGCCTGGTCATTATCTCAGGGCAGATTTACCTGTGACAAATGTTGCTTCGTGGTCACCATGTTCTCTAATTTGTAAAGTACAGGAATTGGGATTGAACAAAATCTAATGAGCTCTGCTGCCTCCTAGTCAAGAAAAATGTCCCCCAGTTTTAATTGTTTTTTTCTCTTGGACGTGCTGCCTGCGATTGGACACCTGGTCACGTCAACACACTCCTAGCAGTTTGTGACATGATTTCCTATTTTATTTTAAATCTGCTGTGTCTTATTGATTAAAAATAAGTTCCCGCTGAATTGGAGACTCTCTGTAGACCGAATGGCCAGTGTAGATTCCAAAGGTGGCGCGAAGGTTCTCTCTTACTTACTAGTTAAAAAAAAAAATCTCCCTCCCTCCATAGGTGAGATATATAAGGGTAAGAAGAGGTTAGGGTAGCAATTTGCCCTCATTTTCCAAGTAGAATTGCACGGTGTCGTGCATTTTCCTATGCATGAGGTTAGTCCACGCCCACTGGTGTCTGACCTCTGGGAGGGGTGGGTTTCCAGTGGGGATTTGCAGCCCGAGCTGGGAGGCGGCGCCCACCGGTTTCCCTAGTGGTCCCTCTGTTCGCTCCACTCCGACCACCCCCACGGGACCCACCTTCCAGGGGACACTCCTTCAGAAGCACGTGTGGTTGTGCATGTGACTGTTCTCCTGGGATGCGTCCTGGTATTTTTCTCTGAGGTCACTGCTCTGATGGACGGTATTGCTTATGTATTTTATGTCTTTTGTCCACTAGCAGTGAGATTACTCAGAGCTAAAATAAAATCAAAGGCAACTAAAAAACCCAAGGGCTTATTTCTCCCAAATGTGACAAAGGGAAGGGATACTATGTTTAAAACCTCAGTAAAGAAGACAGTGAACATCCTAATCGAAAATGGAACAGAAGCTTGAATATCCAGACCCCCGCAGACCCCCTCCTCACTGTAGACTGCCCCCCCTCCCGGGAAAGGGCTCTCTGGCCTTTGTCCTGGTGTCCACGGGGCATCGGGAACACCCCAATGGGACACCTCACATCTGCCCCGCACAGCTGTCCTGCTATTCTGGGGCAGAGACCCCCCCCCTCCCACCGCTACCCTGCATGTCCTACATCCTTCCTTCTCCCGAGATCCCCCATCTTCATGCCCGAGATTTGTCCTATCAGGCGTGCAAGACATGCAGACATGGAAATCAGCCCCTGGTGAGCCCTCTGCTGTCTCTAGGAATTGGGTCACCCTGGGAGGGGGTTGGCAGCGGTCAGCAAGGCCCAGGGGTCAAAGCCTCAGAGATACAGAGAATAAAAGGGTGTGGTGTCACACCCCTCTGGTGAGTTCATTCAAGGTCCTCTCCGTCCACTTCCAGAGGGATGTGAGTCTGTCCACCTCTCTCTTTCTCCAAAGCCTGGTTTCACCTTCTGCCCCGCACCCACAGCCAGAGGGCTCTTCTAGAATTGAAAGGAGACCCTGTTGTCCCTGGCGGAGCCTGACCCAGGATGTGCTGTGTGACAAGTGCGGAGTAAACCAGACACATGGAGCCACTAATGCACAGATATGGTGGTTGAGCGTCACGGATGATAGAGTGAGGACAATGTTCTAATTTCCAGTTGGCGGAGATTTTTGTAAAATGATCATTTCCCTTCTGGATGAAGGTCACGGAGAGAGGGTTCTGCGGGGTAGTTGGTGGAGGTGTAAACACGTGCCAGGTTAGTCAAGAGCATGTAGGCACGGGGTCTCGAGAACCTTAGAAACACCCAAGAAACGGGATCCTGTGCGGAGCGTCCTTGTGATATTCATTCCATTTATTTAAAGTTCGTCTAGGTTCCAGGCTGCAGCTGGCCGTCATGAGAAGGTCAACAACCTGGCCTTCCTGAAAGAGATACAGGACCTTGCTGAGGAAATTTGTGAAATCTTGGACAAGGCAAAAATCCTACAGGAACTGTGGGCAGGAAGATCCAAGGCTCCAGGCAAGTCAGTCTCTACCTGTCAACCCCTTGCCTGGACACGGGCTGAGCACCCAGAAGGTCCTTGAAATCCTGTTTACGCATTAGTTTGCCTTATGGCATCAGGCTGTGGGATGGTGGGGCTTGGAAAGAGGTCCATCCTCCGTGCAGGAGGCCCAGCACCTGGGGCTGGTTGCGAGGCCAGATGTCTACTCCCTCCTGCCCGGGAAGGCGCTGTGAGCGGGTGCAACCTTCAGAGGGGCTTACAACCCATCCTTGCTGTCTCTCTGCATCACACGCACATGCACATTCTCCTGATTCTGTCCCCCTCCCTCTGGCTGAGTTGGATTGGTCTTTCAGTGTTAGTGATGCTTTAAGGTCCTTGAGGATTATCTTGCTTTGCAGACAAACCTTTTAGCCTATGGGACCAGATATGTCTGTTCCTTACGAAGCATGCCCATGTCCTAAGAGGCTCCGACTCTTATTTATCAGTCCATGACAGAGAAGAAGAATCGGATACGGAGCTCATAGAGCCTGGCTCATCAGTGGGGAGGCTTGGGCCGTGAGAGAGGCCGCATCTCGCCTGCCCCCAAGCCTGCCCTGGCTGTCAGCTTGAGTAACGAGCTGGAGCCCCAGCCCCCCTGTCCCCACTCCCTATCCCACTGTCCGCTGCCACGTGCTATTAAATTTTAGCTGAGCTAAATTTGAGTTTCAGGGAAACAGTAAACAAGTTTTTAGTATAAGCATGTCTCCAAGATTATGTACTCATAGTGAAAAAGTATCTGTTGCTTACCTGAAATTCAGGTTTCACCGGCCACCCTGTGTTTTTATTTGGGAAATCTGGCGACTCTAAGTACCCACCTCAAGTGTTTCTTTTTATTTAACTTGTATCTTTTCATGGATTATGTACAAGGGAATGGAACGAAGAGCCTGATTGGAGAATGGACAATGAGGTGACACCTTGTGTTATTTCTGAGCGAGAAAGCAGCCCTCGTCCAGGGCAGGGCAAGGCGGGGTGGGTTTCACAACCGACCCAAATGCATCCGCAAAAGACCAGAATCCCTTCAGACTCCGAGTGATGGAGTTCTTATATTAGGCACTATCATGAGCTCATTCTACTTTTATAAAATGTGGTGTTCACATGAGGTTTTCAATATTCAGTGAAACTGATTTTTTTTTTTTTCTGAATTAGGCTCCGCGCCCAGCGTGGAACCCAGCGCAGGGCTTGAACTTACCACCCTGAGATCAAGACCTGGGCTGAGATCAAGAGTCGGATGCTCAACTGAATGAGCCGCCTAGGCGCCCCAAGAACTAATATTTTTTTTTTTGAGAAGAACTTTTATCTCTACTTTGTTTTCAGTCTGTTGCTGTTTGAGCCACTTTTCATGTGTACGCACCAGAGAAAACCCTTCACACTTGACACTTCCTGACACGGTTGTGTGGGTTTGCCACTCCAAGTGGACTCCAGTGGGTGCTCTATCATTTAATTCAGTTCTGATGCAACCACCCGGTGTGACTCACACCCCATGGGTTAGGGGCTCCGTCCCCTGACTGCCCTACTTCAGACCCCCAATTCCAAGTAGTGGGTTCTAGGCACCCACAGTTTTATTTGATTTGACTACAAATTGGAGATTCCCATGACCCCCTCCTGGGGTTTGATTAATTTGCTAGAATGAC
Source organism: Neomonachus schauinslandi (assembly GCF_002201575.2). Classification (NCBI taxonomy): domain Eukaryota; kingdom Metazoa; phylum Chordata; class Mammalia; order Carnivora; family Phocidae; genus Neomonachus; species Neomonachus schauinslandi. The sequence continues at coordinate 2,451,392 of NC_058414.1, forward strand.
CCATAGAACTCTAGCTGGCTTACTGTTTTTGCTTTGTTTTGTTTTTTAAGATTTTATTTATTTGTCAGAGAGAGAGAGAGCACAAGCAGGAGGAGTGGCAGAGGGAGAGGGAGAAGCAGACTCCCCACTGAGCAGGGAGCCCGATGCAGGACGCGGTCCCAGGACCCCGGGATCATGACCTGAGCCGAAGGCAGACGCTTAACCGACTGAGCCACCCAGACGCTCCTTTATTGTTTTTTTTTTTATAAGATATTGTAAAGGGTACAGAGGGACCGCCAGATGAAGCATATAGGTCCGGAAGGGTTCTTCTGTGCCTGTTCAATTGGGGTGCACCACCCTCTCAGCATGTGGATGTGTTTACCAACCAGAAGCATTCTGAACCCCATCTTTTGGGGTTTTTCTGGTGGTTCCATTAGATTGGTATAACTGATGAACTCAGTGGTCATTGGTGATTAGCTCAATCTCCAGCCCCTCTCCTCAACCTGGAGGTCAAGGGGGTGAGGCTGAATCATGGTCTTTTGGGGGGACCAGCCCCCATCCTAACCCTATCTGGGGGCCCCCAGCCCCCAGGCATCTCATTAGCACACAAAAGACACTCTTATCATTCCAGAAATTCCCAAAGTCTTACCGGCTCTCCTGTCAGGGACTAGGAACCAAGACCAGATATAACAAAGGAAGCTCCTGTCACCCCATCACCCCAGAAATTCAAGGGCAGAGACCAGTCTGTATTTCTTACCGTGTCCCACTGTGACTCCACAGAGAACCTGAAAAATCATAACTTTGCTCTTCTTGGCCTCTTTGAGTTTTTTCTTTCTTTCTTGCCCTGCCAGCTCTCTGTCCTGTCCTGAGGACTCACAATGCCTGAGGCATCAGAGATCGATAGGGTAATCAATACTTTGTTGGCCCATGACTGAGATTTGCTTGACCAGTTAAGTCATTTTTCCGGGTATCCAGTCAATACACACTTGCTTTGCAAATCCAGAGTGACCGTGTCCTTCAGACTTGTTCCCCGGTTTGGGGTGTCCTCGAGTTTTGCACTGGGATTCGTGATAGCTGGCTTGATTTTAGAACTAAAACAGGGGCCTGGCAAATGCTTTCTGACTGCTTATTGAACTAACATCTGAAATCTCTTTTGTTGTAGATTCTTCTCCCAGCTCCAGTTTTTTAGCCGTAAGTATTTTAACAAAAATCTGAAACTTAGTCTCCAGAGACTTAGTGGTTAAGTTCAAAGCACTGGTTTTTATTTTCTTTTTCAAATACTTTTTTTTTTAAGTCATCTCGACGCCCAACGTGGGGCTCGAACTCATGACCCCAAGATCAAGAGTTGTGTGCTGCATCAATTGAGCCAGCCGGGTGCCCCCAAACACTTCTTTCCAGTGATTTGATTTTAGCAACAGTGTATTTGGGACAGCCAGAGTCCCTCAAGAGATGGGTTGAAAGGCGAATTTTAATTTTCTCAAGCAAGACTCTGGCCTGGGCCTGCTGAGGGCTGGAACCGTGGACGTGAGGGCCCGGAGCCCAGACCTGGGCCTGTCCTCCCAGAGATGCCAGTGGGGGTCGGGATGTGACTCCCCTGGGGGAGGTCGGTGGCTCAGGGCTGCTCTGGAGGCCCCCGCTCGGTTTTCTCTTTGCCATAGCTGGTGTGTGGTGTGGAAAACTCAGGCGTCTAGAATGTTCCAAAGTCTCTGTACCAATGCCAGGCGCAGATGGGTACCTTCTGGCCAAGCCAGCCATGCTGTTGGAATATGCGTTTTCTTCCTGTTTTTCCCACACACCCCTTTGCAGTCCTGCCCTGGCACCCAGCCTTCCCTGCCCTGCTTACAAGGCTCATTTTTTTTTTTTAATTTTTTTTATTCTTATGTTAATCCCCATACATTACATCATTAGTTTTAGATGAAGTGTTCCATGATTCATTGTTTGTGCATAACACCCGGTGCTCCATGCAGAATGTGCCCTCCTCAATACCCACCACCAGGCTAACCCATCCTCCCAGCCCCCTCCCCTCTAGAACCCTGTTTGTTTTTCAGAGTCCATCGTCTCTCATGGTTCGTCTACCCCTCCGATTTCCCCCGCCTCATTCTTCCCCTCCCGCTACCTTCTTCTTCTTCTTTTTTTTTTTTTTCACAAGGCTCATTTTTAAGCAGCTGGTTTATGGCTTCAGTGAGATGGATTCTATCACCCCTTCCTCACACCTTTGCCTGGGGAGGAAGCCCTTCCCACTTCTACCCACTGGAATACACATTTTTAATTTTTTTTTTAAAAGATTTTATTTATTTATTTGACAGAGAGAGACACAGCGAGAGAGGGAACACAAGCAGGCGGAGAGGGAGAGGGAGAAGCAGGCTTCCCGCCGAGCAGGGAGCCCGACTCAGGGCTCGATCCCAGGACCCTGGGATCATGACCTGAGCCGAAGGCAGACGCTTAATGACTGAGCCACCCAGGTGTCCCCGGAATTTTTTGATTTTCCTTCCTCCAGACCAAGGCTCTATGATTGTACCATGAAAAGCAGAGGTGGGGATAGGGATCTTTGCGGGGAGAGAGTCCAGTATTTAATTATTCACATTGTGCTTCCATTACAGTTGAGTTCTGTTGCGCTAACAGAAAACCCTCAAATAAGAGCAGATTGTCCATTTTTGTTCCTGTCTGAACAACTACTCATTTATTGCCAAGTCCCAAAATCGTAGATGGTGGCATAGCTTGTTACAAAATCAGACCTTTTCCTCTCTGTCCCCGCCCATAACTTCACAATATTTAAAATCCCAACCCAGGGGTGCCTGGGTGGCTCAGTCATTAAGTGTCTGCCTTTGGCTCAGGTCATGGTCCCAGGGTCCTGGGATCGAGCCCCACATCGGGCTCCACGCTCCACAGGAAGCCTGCTTCTCCCTCTCTCACTGTGTCTCTCTCTGTCAAATAAATAATAAATAAAATAAAATCTTTAAAAAAATAAAAAATAAAAAAATAAAATACCAACCCAACGGGATGATCTTCAAATCTTGTCTGTTCAAAAGAGTGACATGCCAGGCATGCGTCTCTACCACCTGAGGTTCCGAAAGCCAACCTAGCCTCACTGTTTCTTCAATCATGAACGACATGAAAGGGGGGAAACTCTTGGTATTTTTTCCTAACAGATGGATCTCAGTAAGACCGAAGAGGTGATCTCGAAATTGGAAAAACTCCACCAGCAGCCTCACATCTGGAATTTTCTACTTCTTCTGCCGAGACTGTACGCAAACAACATTCGAGTGGAAGACCGCATCCGTGGTGGGGCACACCTCCTCCAGGCGGCTTTGAAGTAAGTGTAGAAGAGAAATCTAACCAATGATAGGTGTGTTGGGTTTTCTTCTCACTTTTTCATGGGGAAATCTGTATCTCTGCTTGATCTCTTGTTCGATTCAAGAAAGAAATGGGGAATCATGGCACCCTGAGATGGCTGGGACTCTTGCATCTCTGTGTCTGTTCCTTCCCTACCTGTGTGAATATTTTATAAAAGGACAGTCATGTTGTCCAGAGCCCATTCTCCCTGATTTAGGCAACTTAACGTTACATCATTAATGTTTCGTACATTCCTGTTGTCTTTTTTTTTTTTAAATTTTAAAAATTTTATTATGTTATGTTAGTCACCATACAATACATCATTAGTTTTTGATGTGGTGATCCCGGATCCATTGTTTTCGTATAACACCCAGTGCTCCATGCAGTACGTGCCCTCCTTAATACCCATCACCGGGCTAACCCATCCCCCCACCCCCCTCCCCTCTAAAACCATCAGTTTGTTTCCTGGAGTCCATAGTCTCTCATGGTTCGTCTTCCCCTCTGAATCCCCCCTTCATTTTCCCCTTCCTTCTCCTAATGTCCTCCATGCTATTCCTTATGTTCCACAAATAAGTGAAACCATATGATAATTGACTTTCTCTGCTTGGCTTATTTCACTTAGCATAATCCCCTCCAGTCCCATCCATGCTGATGTAAAAGTTGGGTATTCATCCTTTCTGATGGCTGAGTAATATTCCATTGTATGTATGGACCACATCTTCTTTATCCATTCGTCTGTCGAAGGGCATCTCGGCTCTTTTCCACAGTTTCATTCCTGTTGTCTTCAAGTGATCACTTGAAGACTTGAAGATTATTTTTTTAAGATTTTAATTTTAAGTAACCTCTATGCCCAACGTGGGGCTCGAACTTATAATGCCGAGGTCAAGAGTCACATGCTTCCTCAACTGGGCCAGTCAGGTGCCCCTTCAAATGATCATTTTTAATGGCTGCTGTTTTATTTTATTTTATTTTATGAATTTATTGTTTTATTAGAGAGAGAGAGTTCACGAGTATGGGGATGGTCACAGGCAGAGGGAGAAGCAGACCCCCTGCTGAGCAGGGAGCCCCATGCGGGACTCGATCCCAGGACCCTGGGATCATGACCTGAGCTGAAGGCAGACACTTAACAGACTGAGCCACCCAGGCGCCCCAAGGATCAGAAAATTCTAAATTTGAACATGACTTTCCAAGTTCTTATGAAGGCATATCTGTCAAGGGAGCATATTTTGACAGTCTGTCGGTTTGATTTATAACCTATATATTTGAATATAGTGGGTGTGCTTTCTCCCGTACCCTTGCTCTAAATCCTGAATATGTTAGCACAGGCAGTGAGTGGGCTCTTTGGAGAGGGACAGAATATGAAATTAGAGGATGTTGCTGGCGGCTGTTGAACCATATCAGTTCCAGCATTAATTTTACTTCTGTATTTTGCTTTGGTGACACAAGGTCAAGAAAAACTGCGTGCCGTGAACTATACTTCAATTAAAAAAAACCCCACAAAAGACAATTACCATTCTTCAAAAAAGAAGATCGGTATTAGATTTAGAAATAAGTATTTGCGGGGCACCTGGTGGCTCAGTCGGTTAAGCGACTGCCTTTGGCTCAGGTCATGATCCTGGAGTCCCGGGATCGAGTCCCGCATCGGGCTCCCTGCTCAGCGGGGGTCTGCTTCTCCCTCTCCTTCTCTCTCTGCTGCTCCCCCTGCTTGTGCACTTGCTTTCTGTCAAATAAATAAATAAAATCTTAAAAAAAAAAAGAATGTGGTATTGGGCAAACTGATAATTTATTAATGGTCTATCTTGTCATCTTGGGATACCCTTCATCACACAGGGATACCTTCAGAGATTTTCCTTAAGGAAAAGCTACAGGGAAATAACCTGTCTGATGCATAGCTTATATATTGTGGGTCTCTTATTGCTAAAATTTAGGCATATTCCTCTTCAGTTGAATGGATTTTCTAGTTTACAGGCTTAATTATTTATAATTATACTTAGTACAATTACTTATAAAATAAAACATTTAAGTACTTATTTATTTTTAATTTTTTATTGTTATGTTAATCACCATACATTACATCATTAGTTTTTGATGTAGTGTTCCATGATTCATTGTTTGTGCATAACACCCAGTGCTCCATGCAGAACGTGCCCTCCTCAATACCCATCAACAGGCTCACCCATCCCCCCACCCCCCTCCCCTCTAGAACCCTCAGTTTGTTTTTCAGAGTCTATCATCTCTCATGGTTTGTCTCCCCCTCCGATTTCCCCCCCTTCATTCTTCCCCTCCTGCTAGCTTCTTCTTTTTTTTTTTTCTTAACATATTATGTATTATTTGTTTCAGAGGTACAGATCTGAGATTCAACAGTCTTGCACAATTCACAGTGCTCACCATAGCACATACCCTCCCCAATGTCTATCACCCAGTCACCCCATCCCTCCCACCCCACCCCCCACTCCAGCAACTCTCAGTTTGTTTCCTGAGATTAAGAATTTCTCATATCAGTGAGGTCATATGATACATATCTTTCTCTGATTGACTTATTTCGCTCAGCATAATACCCTCCAGTTCCATCCACGTCGTTGCAAATGGCAAGATTTCATTCCTTTTGATGGCTGCATAATATTCCATGGTATAGATATACCACATCTTCTTTATCCATTCATCTGTCGATAGACATCTTGGCTCTTTCCACAGTTTGGCTATTGTGGACATTGCTGCTATAAACATCGGGGTGCACGTACCCCTTCGGATCCCTACTTTTGTATCTTTGGGGTAAATACCCAGTAGTGCAATTGCTGGATCATATGGTAGCTGTATTTTCAACTTTTTGAGGAACCTCCATACTGTTTTCCAGAGTGGCTGCACCAGCTTGCATTCCCACCAACAGTGTAGGAGGGTTCCCCTTTCTCCGCATCCCCGCCAACATCTGTCGTTTCCTGACTTGTTAATTTTAGCCATTCTGACTGGTGTGAGGTGGTATCTCATTGAGGTTTTGATTTGGATTTCCCTGATGCTGAGCGATATTGAGCACTTTTTCATGTGCCTGTTGGCCATTTGGAAAACATTTAAGTATTTAAAGAATAACATGAACACAATATGTACGTGCACTCCCTGGAGCCCCTTGTTTTGTGAAACAGGTTGGCGACCACTGATCGTGCCCCTGACATCCTCAGATGCATGGGTTCAGACAGTGGGGGATTGGGGTGCTCGCTATTCCAGGAGGGCACCTCTAGAGTTTAAACTGATGACCTGAGCTTGAAGCAGCCAGGCTGTCTGCCCATGTGCTCTTTGGAGGTGATAGCACCTTGGACCCCGGCCGGCCTTGCCACTGCCCGAGTGAGCATTGATCCCTAGTCCAGAGAGTCAGGGTCACATTTGAAGCCACGGTGAAAACTGGTAGGTCTGTGGTCTGTCCACATCCCGCAAAGGGCTGGGACCTGGCTGGTAGGTCACAAGTAAGTCCGAGTCTGTTGCGCTCCGTTTTGCTAAGCCAGCTCATGTTGCTTTGGTTTTCTTTTGGTTCCAGTTCCTTGGCAACTTTGGAAGATTTAGATTGGCTGCCACTCAACCACACTTTCTCCACCGTTTCTGAAATTGTGCTGAATGTGACCATTTCGACGCTGACATTTCTGCAGGAGCATGGAGCGGCCACCACTGGTATGTGTACCCAAGGGCTCGTGCGAAATTTCAAGTGTTCCCCTGGTTACGTTTATCGACAGCCACCATACAGCTAAAATGCTGTTCAAAAAATGATGTAATGAACATGTCAAATGCCAGAAGGAATCCATTGTTTCTGTTACTAAAAGGTGGTAGTAGACTGAAAATCTGGAATTCAAACTTGAATTTGACTCTCTACCATTATTGAAATTCTGTGGCCACTGCTCATAAATGGGTTATTTTTAATTAAAAATAATTGATTTTAAAATTCTTTTATCTGATGTCCTTGAAGGTTAGACCTGTCATTGGTTCTGTGATTTGAATCTTTCTTCTCTCCTCTGCTCCTATCTGGAAAAAAATATATATTTTTTTAAAATATTTTTTTATTTTTAAAGATTTTATTTATTTATTTGACAGAGAAAGACACAGCGAGAGCAGGAACATAAGCAGGGGGAGTGGGAGAGGGGGAAGCAGGCTTTCCATGGAGCAGGAAGCCCGATGCGGGACTCGATTCCAGGACTCTGGGATCATGACCTGAGCCGAAGGCAGACGCTTAACGACTGAGCCACCCAGGCACCCTGGAAAAAAATATTTGAAAAATAGGAAGGCTGGTGAGAAGAAGCAGATTGATGTGGATTTAGAAAGCCCACGAGCTAAACAGACAAACCCCTTCCACAGGGAAGGGGATGGAATTCCTTAGCTCTATTCTTGACTCACAATATCCTTTCTTTCTTCATTGAAGATTTATTTTATTCTATTTGATGTTGACAAATAAAATTGCATATATTTATATTTTTAAGTTTTAGTTATTTAAGTCATCTCCACACCCAACATGGGGCTTGAACTCACGACCCCAAGATCAGGAGTCACACGCTCCTCAGACTGAGCCAGCCAGGTGCCCCTAAAATTGTATGTTTAAAGTGTACAATGTGATGGTTTGAGAGAGGTTTACATTGTGCAGTTGTTACCACACTGGAGTTAATGAGCCCATATATCACCTCCCATAGTTAGTTTACCTTTCCTTTGGTGAGAATACTTAAGATCTCTTAGCAAATTTCAAGTATATGATACACTATTATTATTATGGTAGTCACCATGCTGTACATTAGATCTCCAGAACTTATTCATCTAATAACTAAAAGTTTGTACCTTTTGACCAGTATCTCCCCACTTCCCCACCTCCTAGCTCCCTGTAACCACTATTCTACTCTGCTCAGGGTATTATTTCTTGAATTGTCAACTGGACCTGAACATTTTACTTTTAATTCTTTCTTTCTTTTTCTCTATTTCTGTCTCTTTCTGTAAGGGAAATTCAGGGAGCAGACTGTGGACTTAGAATTCATACACTCATCTATCCATCATTCATCCACATATTCATCCATTCATCCACCACCCACCCATCTGTCCACACATCCATCCATCCATCCCAATATCCATTCATTCATCCATCCATCCACCTACCCACCTATCACACATCCATCCATATACCCATCTATCCACACACCCACCCATCCATCCACCCATCTATCCACACATCCATCCATCCACCCATCCCTCTATCTACCCACCCACCTGTCCAAACATCTACCCATCTATCAACCCACCCACCTGCCCATACATCCATTCATCTGTCCCCTTACCCACCCATTCACCCACCCACCCATCTATCCACACATCCATCCATCCATCCATCCACCCCAGCATCCATTCATTCATCCATCTATCCACCTACCCACTCATCCACACATCCATCCATTCATCTATCTACCCACCCACCCACCCACCCACTGACCCACCCATCCATAATCTACCCATTCATCTATCCCTCCTCCCACTCATCCATCCGCACATCCATTCATCCATCTATCCATCCATCCTTTAACTCATTACTTATTGAGTACTTTCTATGAACCAAACATTGTCCTATGAGTGGGAATAAAAAATGAAGTGATACACAGTTCTCGCTCTCAGGGAGGTCCTGTTTAGTACAGGAAAGAGATGTGTCAATAAAGAAAAAACAAAGCCCACAGAGTAGGGATCTGGCATCTTTCTCTGGAAGAGCGTCGAGGAGAAGTTCTGAAGGATGATTCTAGTACATCAAGGACATGAGGGAGCACTGCCAGGAAGAACTGTGTGTGAAGCTCCCGGCTTTGGCAAGGGCGCCATGTGTTTTATGCCTAGTGTGCCTGGGGCAGTGGGCGATGGCAGGAGGTAATCCAGAAAGAGATCCCGGGCCAGAGCACTGAAGAATGCTGGAGCAGCAGTTAGACCTGCATCGTGGGAAGACATTCTGGTGGAGATGTGAGGGCTCGACTGGGGGGCAGACAGGCCTGGAGCCAGGGGCCCAGGATCACATTCTCTCTGCCTGCCGCTAACTCTCGAAGTCTGTCTCCTGACCTATTTCATGAGGTGGTTACACACAGGTTTCTATCCCTTCCAGATTTTTCTGCCTCCTTGGAACCACCTGACGTGACACCCTCCATCCCCCCACTCACACCCAGGTTCTTCCTGATGCTGGTGACTCAGCGTAGGGAGGACCCCCCTCAGCCCCACTCCGGGTAGGAGAGTTCCTGTCCTCTGAAGCTCTGCAAGAGGGAAGACTAGTCATTAATGTTGAATTCGCTTCTCCTGCGGGTGATTCCAGTGGGAACCACCAGTCCTTACCCTCAGAACAGAGCCTCCCCAGTGACCTCCGTTGCAACAAACTCATCAGGAAGCTCAAGTGTTCCTATATGATCCAAATTACAACAATCCATTTACCTTACAACTGGAAATAGAAGTACAGCTAAGAATGTAATTAAAATAAGCTATTTTCTATCAATTGCCAGAGAGTCAGGGCTGAGGAATACAATGACAAAGCACCTCGAGGCGACTAAAAATTGTCCTCGTTTCTCTTGTCTCCAAGAAGAATCCCTTTGCCTAACGAGCAGATCATGGCATGTGAAGGGGATTGGGACGTGCCCTGTCAGTGACTTGGGGCCAAGGACCCGGGCATGTTCTTCCTTGAAGTTGTTAATTCCCATGGTCTGAGCTCTGTCATTCAGCAGTGAGTTTCCGGGCCCCGTTGTCTCTCGTCCTAGTTTTATAGCCATCAGTGACTGGTATCACTGTTGCTCCCCTCCTTTCTAGAATTCTGTGAGTAATCCCGATACATTCTGAGAGCAGTAGGGTTTAACGGTTACAACGCAGGGTCAGGGATCAGATCTGGGTTTGAGTCATGACTAAAGCCCGCGTGACGTTGGGTGACTCTCGATGTCTGCTTCTTCTCCCTGCAAAGAGGGTAATTATTACACCGATCTGGTGTGTTGTGGGGAACTCAGCAAGACCTGGCGAGGGAAATGCCTGGCCTGGGCCTGCCTCTTTGACACAACACAAATGCCAGTTTAAAATCTCAGAACCAGGGGCGCCTGGGTGGCTCAGGCGGTCGAGGTTCCGACTCTTGGTTTCGGCTCAGGTCCTGATCTCGGGGTCGTGCAATCGAGCCCCACGTTGGGCCCTGTGCTCAGTGCGAGGTCTGCTTGGGATTCTCTCTCCCTCTGCGCCCCCCTCAAATAAATAAATAAATCTTAAAAAAATAAAATAAAATCTCAAAAGCAGACCTTGTCCCCTTTATGCAAAGACAACTCAGCTGAGAGCAAGGAGTCTCGGATTTCTGGGATCTGCCCCATCTTCAACACCTTCCTAAAGTTCCCTGTGGCTGGGCCTTCATTTGTAAGTGGCAGGACTGTACCTTTCCTGTAGACTCACAGCATTAATTGAAGGGTACCGAGAGGGGCTCCCAGGTGGCTCAGTCGGTTAGGCGTCTGCCTTCAGCTCAGGTCGTGATGCCAGGGTCCTGGGATCGAGGCCCACGTCGAGCTCCCTTCTTGGCGGGAGCCTGCTTCTCCTTCTCCCTCTGCTCTCCCCCTGCTTGTGTTCTCTCTCTCTCTTTCTGTGAAATAAATAAAATCTTAAAAAAAAATAAGGGTACCGAGAGGTCACGCAAGTGAGGATGGTTTTGTGGTCCTTCGCACGTGTGGACACTCAGCAGAGGTTTATGGATCACGATCTGAAACAGTCTAGCTGCTGGGATTTCAGAGGAAGGCTCACCTTGGAATTTGTAAGCTTTTAGGTTTGCAATCGTCAGGCCATGTTCACAGAAATTATGTCAAATCTCGGGGGAGGGGGGTCTCGGAATTATATTCTGCACGAGCCATTTCCAGGTGGCGTTACTGGGTTTTTTGGGCACCTAATGAGTTTTATACCTTGATTAACTCTGTTAAGGGAACTTTTATCTATGACCTTAAATAATTTTTGGAAATGCGGTTTTATTTTTATTTTTATTTTAAGATTTTATTTTTTTATTTATTTGAGAGAGAGGCAGAGATAGAGCAGGGGGAAGAGCAGAGGGAGCGGGACGAGCAAACTCCACGTGGAGCGCGGAGCCTGACTCGGGGCTCGATCCCACAGCCCTGAAATCATGACCCGAGCTGAAATCAAGAGCCGGACGCTCAACTGACTGAGCCACCCAGGTGCCCCGGAAATGTCGTTTTAAAGACTGCTGTATTTTCTGCTCTGAATTTACTGCAATTTATCCTTTCCCCCCATGCTAGACGCCTCATGGGTTTTAGTATTTAATCAGTATAAAACGAATGCAATAGCGTTGTTGTACATTACCTCTTCATGCATCTGGTTAGGTTTCTCAAGAAAGATTTTTTAGAAGTGAAATTGTGGGGCTCAGTGATTTGAATTTCATAAAGCTCTTGAAATACGTTGTCCTAGTCCTTCTGGAAACTCTGCAGTCATGAATACTGGGTGCCTGGGGTCATCCTTCCAAGCTCTGCGGCATCCGGCAGTAGCTTCTGTTTGCTTCTCCGACCTGATTGCGTGAATAGCATTTGGTCCCTGTTTGCTTCTCCTGTCGGAGAGAACAAGGCACCGTTCTCTGAATCGTGTGGCGCATGTTGTCACGTCAACTGACGGGTGTAACTCACCGGTTGCTTTGCAGAGTCCAGATACAACCTGTCCCTGCAAGAGCTGGTGTGGGATCCACAGACGGTCCAGGCTGACCTCAGATCCCGATTTGGTTTCGATGACCTTCATGCAGAACAAATCCTGAATTACTCAGCTCAGCTGCAGGAGGTATGCGCTCCTGATGCTTCTCACGCTTTTCCCTTGAGAGTGCTCCTCTGGGGGTGCCCCCCGGGCAGGCGGGCAGTGGGATGGGAGAGGCAGCAGGACAGAGGGTCCCCCGCGAGCATCGGAATGCTTGGACTGGTTTGGCCCTTCTAGAAGTGAATTCGAATCTTGAAATACCCTTCCTCTTACTTGGTCACTGTATCCCAGCCCCAAAGGCGGTTTGGAAGTTATAGGAATAATCAGTAATTCTCACTCCCGGCACCTGCAGTGGGTCCGGATGGGAGCGAGGGGGCAAGAGTGGCAAGGCTCACCAGATAGGAGCCTCCCTTTCCAAACTGTATACAATAAATGGGTTGGACGAGCTGATCCCTGGAGACCCAGCTCGCCGCTGCTACTCCTGAGGTTCTGCAAGGGTCTCTATCTGCACGTTCCCCTCTTGTCACTTCTGTGAGTTTGCGCCACATTACATAGAACCTTTACCTTGGAAGGGTAAGTATTTCAAGATTAGAATTCCAGGGACGCCTGGGGGGGCTCTGTTGGTGAAGCGTCTGCCTTCGGCTCAGGTCATGATCCCGGGGTCCTGGGATCGAGCCCCGCGTTGGGGTCCCTGCTCCGCGGGGGGGGGGCGGGAGGGGTCTGCGTCTCCCTCTCCCTCTGCCCCTCCCCCTGCTTCTGCACGCTCTCTCTCTCTGGCTCCATCTGTCAAATAAATAGATGAAATCTTAAAAAAAAAAGATTAGAATTGCAAGGGCAATGGTTGGGGAAGAGCACAGAGCATATGTTACAGGTGTGAAGTCCTCTGGCTGCTGGAACACGTTACCCCCAGCCTGGTGGCCCCGCATGACACACGTTTATTACCACACAGCTCTGGAAATCGGAAGCCCCAAACGGGTGTCCTGGGGCTAAAACCAGAGTGTCTGCGTTCCTTCTGTAGGCTCCAGGGAGGTGCTGTTTCCTTGCCTTCCTAGCTTCTAGAAGCTGCTGTGTGCCGTGGCTCAGGTCCTCTCTTCCCTCAGGCCAGTGACGATGGGCTGTTTTTCTCATGAGGCTCTGTTGCCTTCCCCTCCCTGGTGTAAGGAGCGCTGTGCTTTCACTGGGATGTGGATGGTCTCCCCCTCTTGGAGTCTGCTGGGTAGCAACCATAACTCACCTGCCAACGCAGAACCTACTCATAGGCTCTGGGGATTCGGAGGTGAGCCCCTCAGGGGGACCACGACCGTGCCCCCCACCCGCATGAGGCCCCTCAACAGCCAGCAACAGCAGAGCCTCCCAGGGCCTCCCCCAGTCCCGCCTGACTGTGGGCACTGCCATTCCGGGCCTTTGCATATGCTGCCCCCCTGGAAGAGAGAAATCTCTCTCGCTTCCTTTCTCCACTGCCCACCAAGAAGACAGATACATCACGGCTCACATCCCCGTGGGACCCCCATGTCCTCCCCCCCTGTGACCTGTCACAGGGCCATCGCAGGGAACCTGACCGAGTCGTGTCCACGTCTTAGAGACCGTGCGAGTCCTGTGGGGAGGGACGGGGCCATGTTTCCCTCACGGGATACCGTGGCTTTGTGACAGTCACCAGTGTTAGTTCTCTGTGTCCTAAAGGAAGCTTCCAAGGAAGCTGTGGGCGTTAATGCTTTTTGGCTGTCGCCATCCATAGAGGTTCTAGAACATGGTGCCCAGTTACTGTAAATCCGGGTAACGGGAACGCGGTTCGTTCCCACACACATGGAAGTGCTTTTACAGAGTAGCCGCAGAGGAACTGCGTGTAGAAGTTCATTTGGGTCCAAATGTCAAACCGTTTCTGACCCACAAGTCCAGTTTGACTTGTCCCAGCTTCCTCCATCTTTGGTAACTGGAAGAGGAGATGTTTCTGGCGAAGCAGCTTTGGGGGTGCAAGGTGCCAGGTGAACTGGGCTGGCCCTCTGTCTGCTTTTGCCTGGAGAGTGAAAAAGCAGAATTTGATTCACCCTGTGTCCTCGACCCAGAGAAACTGCTGTTTCCACTGCTTGTGGACCATCCTGAAACACGTCATTCCAGAAGGCTTCCCTCCACACCGGCCACATAAGCGACCCTTTATCAGCCTGTCCCTTCTCCTGTTGTGCAAAGCCTGGAGCTCCTCCTTTTTATTTTTTTTAAAGATATTTATTTATTTATTTATTTATTTTAAAAGATTTTATTTATTTATTTGTCAGAGAGAGAGCACAAGCAGGGAGAGGGAGAAGCAGGCTCCCTGCTGAGCAGGGAGCCCGATGCAGGACTCGATCCCAGGACCCTGAGATCATGACCTGAGTGGAAGGCAGACACTTAACCGACTGAGCCACCCAGGAGTCCCTTTATTTATTTATTTAACAGAGAGAGCGAGAGAGCGAGAGAGGGAACACAAGCAGGGGGAGTGGGAGAGGGAGAAGCGGGCTTCCCGCAGAGCAGGGAGCCCAATGTGGGGCTCGATCCCAGGACCCTGGGATCATGACCTGAGCCGAACGCAGACGCTTAATGACTGAGCCCCCCAGGTGTCCTCTGGAGTTCTTCCTTTGCCAAGGTTGTGGTATTATTCTCAGAAGGGAACATTATAGAAAAAAGCAGACTTGTAACTATGCTCCCTCTCATTGGCAGATTCCCACAGAGGAGGCCTTGGAGCGGATGGTGTGTTCCATCTTGTCCGGAACCTCCGAGGATGAAGCTGACCAAGAGGGTCACGCCGGAGACTGTCACCCCCGCTGGTCCAAGGCCAAAGACTACCTGGTGCACGCGGTCAACTGGCTGCAAGTCTACAAGCAGGTGCCGTCCCGCAGCGAACCGCTCAGCCTGTCCGCACCCATCTCTTTCCTCCCCATCTCTCATACTTTGATTTTATTGATTTTTAGTGTTTGATTTCTTTTTGGGAAAGCAGGTAACATGAGGTGTAAGTATGCACTGTAGTATTGCGAGGAGGGGCCTGGGCAGTTGCAAACCCGAGAACCTGTTCCCTTTCCCCATGCTCCTGTTCCCTGTTTCATTGTGTGTCCTTTCCAGGGACAAGCCCTGGGAGCCCCACGTCCTGCCCATTAAGTGTCCTTCTCCCGCGTGTGACTGCCGGCCTACCCTCACTGGGGCCTCACCGCAAATGTCCCTGGAAAGCTTGTCTTACACTGAGATGCACACGTGGCCATGGCAAGAATCATGGTCTGTTTTTGTCATGCGGGGTTTCCACGGGCCTCCTTGGACAACCTCCTCGGGTGTTCAGATGCAGGGGTTTGGCCCTCTGGAGCTCTTGGGGGGCCATTCAGCCTGTCCCTTCACTCTGGTTTTGACAAGAAGCATTGTACTCAAACAGTAACTGATCTAAGGGAAACAGTGAGAAAGATGCTGTGGCCCGTTTTCGTGGATGTGCTGGTGTGGCAGGGAGTCCCAGAGTGATTACGTAGCCACAGGCTGGAGGCCACCAGGGGGTCTGGCTTGCTAACAGCAAGGTGCTTTCCGGGGAGCTGTGGGTACGGTGTGAGGCAGAGCCTGCCTGACAATAATGCTCCACTCATTTTAGTGGACGTGATGTCACCTTTTCCTCAAAGGACATGTACTGACCAAGGTCAAAATCTCCAATCGTAGATAAAAGATTATCAAACTCAACACCGAAAGAACAAATGATCCAATCAAGAAATGGGCAGAAGACATGAACAGACATTTTCCCAAAGAAGACATCCAAATGGCCAACAGCACATGAAAAAGTGCTCAATATCGCTCGGCATCAGGGAAATCCAAATCAAAACCTCCATGAGATACCACCTCACACCAGTCAGAATGGCTAAAATTAATAAGTCAGGAAACGACAGATGTTGGCGGGGATGCGGAGAAAGGGGAACCCTCCTACACTGTTGGTGGGAATGCAAGCTGGTGCAGCCACCCTGCAAAACAGTATGGAGGTTCCTCAAAAAGTTGAAAATAGAGCTACCATATGATCCAGCAATTGCACTACTGGGTATTTACCCCAAAGATACAAATGTAGGGATCCAAAGGGGTACATGCACCCCGATGTTTATAGCAGCAATGTCCACAATAGCCAAACTGTGGAAAGAGCCAAGATGTCTATCGACAGATGAATGGATAAAGAAGAGGTGGTATATATATACAATGGACTATTATGCAGCCATCAAAAGGAATGAGAGCTTGCCATTTGCAACGACGTGGATGGAACTGGAGGGTGTTATGCTGAGCGAAATAAGTCAATCAGAGAAAGACATGTATCATATGATCTCACTGATACAAGGAATTCTTAACCTCAGGAAACAAACTGAGGGTGGCTGGAGTGGTTGGGGGTGGGAGGGATAGGGTGGCTGGGTGATAGACATTGGGGAGGGTATGTGCTATGGTGAGCGCTGTGAATTGTGCAAGACTGTTGAATCTCAGATCTGTACCTCTGAAACAAATAATACATTATATGTTAAAAAAATAAAAAGAAGAAGATAGCAGGAGGGGAAGAATAAAGGGGGGGAATCAGAGGGGTAGACGAACCATGAGAGACGATGGGTTCTGAAAAACAAACTGAGGGTTCTAGAGGGGAGGGGGGTGGGAGGATGGGTTAGCCTGGTGATGGGTATTGAGGAGGGCACATTCTGCATGGAGCACTGGGCGTTATGCACAAACAATGAATCATGGAACAGTGCATCAAAAACCAATGATGTATGGCGATTAACATAACATAGTAAAAAAAAAGTTTCCTATAAAAAAAAAAGATTATTACAGAAATGCAGGTGTGATTGATCACTTGGTGGGACTAAAATGATCACGGGGTGGTGTTGAGCTGGCTGGCACCAGCGTGGTCGGGGGGACACCTCCGCTTTGTGCATCATCCGGGTAGCCTGCACCCGTGGTTAATGCACGGTGATTCAGCGCACCCACGTGCTCATCATGCTTTTGCTCGCACCTTGTGATTTGGGCAAAAAGCATCTATGTTGGTGTCATGTTGATGATAAACCATGATGTTGCTTGCCTTTAGTATCATCATCCCCAAGTCCATGACGAAGAACCGTAACTAGCAACCATGTGTTCGTTATGATAAAATTGTGAAGTATATCAACATATTTATGCTGTCCCAAACACGTCAGTTTAGTCTTTAAGGCATATGTCACTGGTTTAGTGATGTATGTTGTGGCCTTCTCTCTCTGTCTTTTTTAAGATTTTATTTATTCTAGAGAGAAGGAGGTAGAGAGTGTCAGCCGGGGGGAGGAGCAGAGGGCGAGGGAGAGAGAATCTCAAGCAGGCTCCCTGCTGAGCGTGGAGCCTGACACGGGGCTTGATCTCACAACCCTGAGATCACGTCCTGAACTGAAACCAAGAGTTGGACTCCCAACTGACTGAGCCACCAGGCGCCCTGCCTTCTCTTTTGCAAGTGGCAGTGGGCGAAGGAAAGGGAAACAGCAGCCCAATGAAAACGCACCGTGCATCCATCGACGTCATTTTTAATCTTTCTTTTTTGAATAGGAATCAAATCGTACAGCAGTTAACAGACATTTCAATCTGGCAACATCGTAAAAATTAGGGCTGTCTGTCCTCTAGAATGCTCTGTTACTGTGTCTCATGCAAATGTTCTCATGTTTACTGCGTTACTGTTAACAGTGATGTTTCCGTTTCTGCACGCGTAGGTGTTCGAGCGGTGGTGGAAGGGCAGCATGCTCCAGCAGGTGCTCGCCGGGGCTGCCCGCGGACTGGAGGCTCTCGGCAATGCGTTTGTGGAAGAGCGTGAGCCACGGCAGGTGGTGGAGGCTCTGTATGCTGTGCTTCGCATCCTGAATGAGAGCTTGGCGGCAGATGGCCCCACCGACAGCCATCCGTCTCCCAAGACGTAAGGCGCATCCTCCTGTTTGATTACTGGTTAGGCTTGCGGGCATGAATGTTAACGAGTGCATAATGAGATGGTGAGAGAAAAATTCATAAAACCGCGGCTAGACAGTGGGTTTCCAGTCAGTAGCTGGGAGACTGCAGGCTGGCGTAGTGGGGACCATCCCGAACCGTTTGCCCCAACCCGATGTCTGTTTTTTTTTTTTTTTTTTTTAAGATTTTATCCATTTATTTGTCAGAGAGAGAGAGAGAGCACAAGCAGGGGAAGCTGCAGGCAGAAGGAGAAGCAGACTCCCCGCTGAGCAGGGAGCCCGATGCGGGGCTCGATCCCGAGACCCTGGGATCATGACCTGAGCCGAAGGCAGACGCTTAACCCACTGAACCACCCAGGCGCTACCCCTATGTCTGTTCAGATGTGGACAACAATCCGGTGGGGAAACGTATCCGAGAAGGGGGTCAGCCTTCTGGATTTCAGACATAGGTTTAAAAGGAACAAAACCACTTTAGAGGCGCTTTCATGGTTGTTTTGAAATTTTGTATCGTTGAAATGTTTGCGGAAGGTCCACAAATACTTTAGAAGTGGGAAAAGGTACAGCTGGTGGCCTCTCCTTTTTTGAGATAAGCCGAATGGATTCCCGAGTGGTTGGTTCTGTTGCAATACTGGATCTTCTTCTTCAGCGGGTACTGCCCTTTGCAGGAACTGGACCTCATTACACCCCTGAGGTGTAGGCTCTCCTTGGAAGCCAACAAAAGGTTTCTCAGTATTTTCTCAAAAGGGTCCATCTCAAGCCACAGGTCTTGGGAGCTCTTGCTGCTTACCCAGCATGAAGGGAGAATTGTGTCGTTAGAATTGCATGGGGTCAGGTCGTGTTCTTAGGGCACACGTGACATCGTGACATACATACATACATAATTGGAAACATTTCCAACTCCCTCGAGTTTTCTGGAACCCGGTTAGGAAGGAGGATCTTGCTTCTGAAGATCTAGTTTCCTGTGTTATCTTAGAGATTGCCCGGGTGCTAGTGATGGAGGAGGTCACCTTCAGGACCCTACAAATCTGCCACACCCCTGCCACTTCTGCCCAGGGGACAGAGAGCCCCGGGGGACTCTGGCTCTCAGCTCCTCCAGGGGTCGGGGATGTGAGAGACGGCACCCCCTCAGAGGACCTGGTGTGGGTGACCCAAGCTTCCCCTGCCCCCTGCATACTTTCTGCCCACACTCAGGGTGGGAAGATGGGGGGGTCTTCCCCCAGCTGCTGTGTGTGCTGGGCCAGCAATGGGCCCCTGGAGCCTCCCTTTCTCCTTGCACCCACTTCTGTTCAGGGATACAGACAGACAAGCAAATCTGTGGCCGGTGCACAGGGATCTGGCCTCTGGGTTTCTACCTCCCCACGCTGATGGCATCTCTCGGTGGCCCCCGAGGCCTTTGCTGGTTATCAAGCCCTTCGTCTGCTGCTGACTCCGAGCAGGAGCCCCCAGTGGCCCCGTGTCTTCACCTCTAAGGAAGGAAGGACCCGCCCCCCCCCTTGTATGGCTGGCAGGGAGACCCCAGGTTGAGAACTCCCCACGCTTAGCAGCTGCTCACAAGCACTGCCCGGTCCCTCACGCCTCCCACGTCTCACACCTCCCACGGCATCTGCATCTCCCTCCTCAACTCACCCCCATCCCTCCATCCCGCTCACTGAGTTTCCTCCTCGGCCGTCCCCTCACACGGACCTTCCAGATTCAGTTGTGCCTTGTCAATCCTGTGTTTTCACAGCGGCTTGTTTCCCGTCTTCGGTGTGGACGCAAGCCCCACCGCACAGCTGTCATCGTGGGTGGCCGCGGCTCGGGTCCCGGCGCTGTCCCCGGTGCTGACACCTGCTCGGCCGCCAGACTCACGTCCCCTCCTGGCATCAGCCGGTGCATCTTTCTTAGCGCTCGCTGTCATTGTTATTTTAGACCGCGTCTGCCCCTCCTGAAATCAGCCACTCGCTTGCCCGCGGTTGCTCCGGATCCTTGTGCTGTCCACAGTGCCCTTGGCAGGGAACTGCTGGCCCAGGACACCACACTCATTACTTCTACCCTGTTCTGGCCGACTGCTCACACCTTCTCTCTTCGAAGTCACGGCTTCCAACCGGAAGCACAACCAAGGCTTCCTTTGGTCCCGAGGATGCCCGTCCTTAGAGGCAGGCGTGCTCGTGGTGGCTCTGTTCTTGCTGGACCTCCCGCAGCAGGACGATGAGAGGCGGGAGAGGCAGGCCGGTGTGGGCACGGGGCCAGGCGGGGGCCAGGTGCCACCTGCCACTGGACACCAGCCTCGGGCACCTTGCGTGGCTGTCCCCTAGCAGCATCTTCTGGGTCTCTCCTTGCAGCTCACTTTCTCTCCCTGGGTACAGGATTCCATGCACTTGCATAGACCGCCCTGAGGGTCTGCATTGTCGTGCTGGGGCACTTGCTCCCACAGCGTGACCCCCATCTGCTTCTTCGCTCGCGCATTCGGTTCCAATTTCAGCTCCTCTCGTTGCAGAGCCCTTGTCTTTCCTGCTGCTCTTCTGGGTTGCTCCCTCCCTCTTCCTGAGTCAGGTATCCTCCTGGGGCAACAGGGAGCCTCTGGGGTGGGGGGGGCAGCTGCAGCACCCTGGGGCAGTTGGACAAGCCCCCCCCCGGTGACTGCCTGCCCTCCCAGGGGACGTGGTCCCTGTAGCTGCTCAGCTGGGGAGCACCTGTGCCTGAACGAGTGGACCCCGTTTCCCTCACCTCCCCGCCCAGGGGCTGCAGGTTTCCAACTGCCTGGCCGGGCGTCCTTCTTGGTCCTTGGAGAATCTTAGAGCTGCTAAGTCACCTTTGATGGGTCCCGCACCCACCACTCACAACGTGGCATTTGGAAACTCTTCTTAAAATCTCTTCCTGTGCCCTCAGGTTACTGCATCTGCAGAAGTTGGAGAATGTTCTTTGGGACCTGCCCCCGTGGTGGCCGGCTCTGAAGAGATTGCTTCCGCTCCTCGGGGCTCTCAGGAACGCGATAGCCCAGAATTTGCGTTTTGTGCAAGGTAAACTAGCTTGGTCTTTGCTAGGAGCCAACGTGAGATTGATTGAAAGGCGGACTTCAAACTGTGTGACACCTTTGTTGAGCTTGGAGGTAGTTGGCACCGTGCGTTTTATGCTCTGCAGGGTGACTCGGTGTGGCGGGGCGCGGGGGCTTAACTGCCGTCACCGTGAGCGTAGCCTCCTTCTGGGACCAGTGACATGAGGGGCAGTTTCCCGCCCAATGGGTGCGACTCCCATTCACATGCTCAGCCCTTGTGTTCAGATCGGGCCAGAGCGTATCCCTGGATGATCATTCTTCTGCTCCTTCCGTGGGGCGGGGACAATGCATTCCTCCTCCTTTCCAGAAAGCCCTTCTTTGAACCTCCACTGACTAGTGGTGTTACTTCTTGGCCCAAGGTGACACCACATGGGCTGGAGGCTTCTCACCTTTTCGTGGTGGAGAGAGAAGAAATGAGTACGGATGTCCCTTTGGAGTGAAGCTCTCCTGTCTCCACGGTGCCATCCTCATATGTCTCGGGGAAGCCTGAAATGATAGTGCAATCAATTTTCTCCATTTTGTTCTCTCAGGAAGATCATAAAATGTCTGATAACAGGTGCAGGTTTTCAGAACTCACTGTCCTATGCACGGCCTCGTGGAGAGGTCAGGCTGGGAGTAGCTTTAGGGAAATAGTAATGCATCAGTTTGTTGACCTTACAGAAGTGCTCACATGCCTGGAGAGATCAGCTAACAGCTCCAGACTGGGCGGACCCGACCAGTTGCAACCGGAAAAGGATGTGCTCTTTCGGTGGAAGCAGGTAAAGCATAGCATGGGGTTATAAATCAACAGGTTTGATAAAACATTCAAGAAGCTCCTGCAATCTTCAGTTTTGCCCCTGCTGTGAGCTGTGCAGGCAAAATGTGCCAGCAAAAAGGGCAAGTTTCGAAGAGCCTTGTCTTATTTTGAAATTCGGACTGCTGCTGAGGTCTGGCTGTGGCTCCCCAGCCCATGGGGGGCGAGCGCAAGCCTCTCTAAGTCACCCCTCCTGCTCTCCTTCACCTTTCAGCTCTTGGTGAAGAATGCTACGGATTGGCCTCTAAATGTGAGCTTGCCCGGGAGGGAGGCTCTCCTGTGTTTTGGGAACCCTGGCGCCTGGGAGGGCTTCCGAGGGCTGACGTGTCCCCACGACTCCTCCAACAAGACCAGCATTTTAAACAAGCTACTGAGGTCAGCAGAGGACGCGGTAAGTGGTCACCTTCTGATCTCATCCGCCAAGACCAATGGGCTTATTTTGAAGGTCAGACCCCATACGGAATCCCTGCCGCCCCTGCTCCGTCCCTCCTGTCTGGCCACACTAGGAGGCCGTGTGGCACCCATCCAGCCAAAATCTCCTCGACAGCAAGCGGGTTTCCCCTTTAAGAGCACCCCAAACTTTCAGACCGTGCCCCTCTGCTGTCCTGGTTTCTGGGCTCCCTGTCCTCTCCATCCCTGGCTGCAAATGTCACGAAGGGTGGAAGAGTATCTTTGGGCATCAGTCAGCTTGGAGCCAAGAGGTGCCGGTGGGCCTGCTCTTCCGTGTCCCTGACCCTTGCTGAGCACTCGAGAGCGGGGAGCAGTTTGTTAGTAAAGATGACGATGTCACCTTTGACCCGTATTTTTCTCACCGAGCGCTACAAATTACAGTACTGTTCACCTTTCTGCTCCGTATTACGGAGTTTCACGTATTACGTGTTTTATTTCTTAGCTTCTCGCACTCCCAGCTAGGGTCAGGCTGGAAGGGGCCGGTGTGTTTCTGCTGTGTTTTTTTGTTGGAGGATGTGGGTTGCAGCCCAGCCCGTGGTAATTATGGGAACGGAATCACAGGACTGTGACTCCGAGGAGGCCGGGTCCAGTGGGGGCCGCTGGGGGACTAGCCAACACAGATGGCCTTCACACCTGCATCCCTGCTGCTCGATTGCTGGATGAGCCTTGATTTGGAGATACAGAGTCAAGTCTAGGACGGTCCCTTAGGTTCTCAGAGGCCCACGGGGCAGTCAGGAGAGTCCTTGGGACGGGAGACTGGGCATGGGTGTTTCAGGGTGCCGTACCGTCCTCGCTAAATGTATCACAAACAACGTGTTCTTCTCCTGTCCAGGATCGCCTTTTGCAAGAGGTCGTCACTGGGTGCACAGATGTGCCAGTTTCGGGACCCGAAGGGCTTCTGGGCTGGCAGGAAGTGGCGGTGCAGCTGGTGGACGTGGGCCTTTCCTGCAGGCGGCTCTGCCAATGGCCGGGAGCGGCCACCTCACCCGGGGACCGTGACCTTGCTGGTGACTGTAAGGACCAGCTTGCCACAGCGCTGTAAGTTTGTGTGCGGCGGGAAACTGGTGAATAGTTGGGAGCCAGGTGATCCCGGCCATCTACTAAAGCAATGGATCCACATAGTATATTCCTATTTCTAGTATATTCTATTCCTAGGGGGAGGCATGATTTTTTTTTTTTTAATCTAAGAACAAGGACTGACCTATTTGGTACTATTGGAAAGCATTTAAAAATGCAAAATATCAGGGGCTCCTGGGTGGCTCAGTCGGTTGAACAACCTGCTCTTGGTTTCGGCTCAGGTTGTGATCTCAGGGTCGTGAGATCAAGCCCCGAGTCGGGCTCCACACTCAGCGCAGAGTCTGCTTGAGATTCTCTCTCCCTCTGCCCCTCCCCCTGCTCGTGTGCACGTGCACTCTCTCTCTCTCTCTCAAATGGATAAATAAAATCTTAAAAATAAATAAATAAAAATACAAAATAGTAAACAAGCCCTTTAAAGGTTTACCATTGACTTAATCTTTCACAAGCTTCTTGGCCTCAAAGTTGATTTCATATTACGTCCTTTTATTTTCCTCTTTCTGTTCTCTTGATTTGTTGCGTCTTATGTTTCATGTGTTCCCGTGAATGATTCTCCCTCATTTTTCAAATCATGGGAATTCGTGGGAATTCGTAAGCAATCAAATACCTAGTAAGACAGCTATTGCCAAGGTTCTAATTTCTGATGCAAATGACCGCCGGGTCCCCGTGTATGTTTGCATGTAGATGAATTCGTAACGATCCATCCCCTGGAAAACCACGGTTAAATGCGAGCTTTCTCTGGATTCTCTTTGATTGCAGGATACTTCATGCACTAGGAAAAGTACAGTTGTCCCTGGAAGAAACATCCTGCTGGAAAGGCTTCACAGGATTTATCAGGAAGACCTGTGAACTGGTCCGCTATGTGAACATGCAAGGAAGCGTCCAGAACGGTCCGTCTGGTAAGTTGGTGGTCTTCACCGCGGGAATGTGGGGGCTGCTTCCCCTTCCATGCGTTGTTCATGAGAGACGCCCCTATTTAATGATGAGGAGCTGGAAGCAGAGACTCACCAAGTATATTTGCCATTGTGATGCCCACAGTAAGTTACTGCTGTCTGTTACGGCAAGACCACCCAGGGGTCCTGGTTTCACTGGTTGTCCCAGCTGGTTTTTACCAGCGACCACTTTTCTCTCAACCTGTTCTGGTTTGGCTGATAAACACGTGCCTGTACGGACCAGGCATGACGGACCCTGAGAAGTCCCGAGGTGCTGCATGTGGGGCCTTGTCAGTCCTGTGCTGTTAGCACAGGGGGGGGGCAGCACCCCCAAGTCGAGCCAGCTCCCCTCTTCCCATGCCATCCTCAAAACCAAAAATCCCCTCAAGTTCGAACTGTACAAGTTTGCAACAGCCTGATCCACAGGCAGTCATTCTCTCGTCCCAAAGGCCCTCTTCTCTGAGAAGTTGCTGCCAGGGTTCGACCCATGTTTGTGACTCGTCCTTGTCGAGAGCTGGTCGTCTGGGTCTGGGTCTCCTTGGGGACCGTGCTCGCTCTGGGTGTGCTGTGTGCTGTGTGCCCTTCTGCTCTGTGGGGTACCAGCTTCCCCTCGGAGCACCTGCTGCTTCGACTTGGGGTGGGGAGGGAAGTTATCTGTTCTTGCTCCGTGGCCACGTCCACTTAATCTCGCTTCCTTCTTTCTTCCTCAGACTGCTGGGGTTTTTATTTCTATTTTTTTAGTTTTTATTTAAATTCCAGTCAGTTAACATGCAGTGTAATCTTAGTCTCAGCTGTACAATATTGTGATTCAACACGTCCCTACATCACCCCGTGCTCATCACGACAGGTGCGCTCCTTCCTCCCCATCACCTGTTTCCCCATCCCCCACCCACCTACCCTCTGGTGACCAGCAGTGTGTTCTCTAGAGTTCAGAGTCTGTTTCTTCATTTATCTCTCTCTCTTTTTCCCCCTTTGCTTTTTGTTTTGTTTCTTAAGTTCCACATGTGAGTGAAATCATATGATAATTGTCTTTCTCTGACTGACTCATTTTGCTTAGCATAATACTCTCTACTTCCATCCACGTCATTGCAAATGGCAAGATTTCATTCTTTTTTGGTGGTGGAATAATACTCCATTGTATATATATATAGCACGTCTTCTTTATCCATTCTTCAGTCAGTGGACACTGGGCTGTTTCCATAGTTTGCTGTTGTTGATAATGCTGCTATAAACATTGGGGACCATTTCCAGAAACCATTTCCAGAAACATAGGCGACAAAGAGTGACATTCAGCATCAGTGAGAAGCCTGGGTTCAGAAGTCTCAATAATATTGACAATCACAACATTTGTTGTGTTTTGTATGAATTATTTCATCCAATCCTCACGTCAACCCTTGAGTTGGGGTCTGTTTTGACTTCATTTTCAGATGGGAATATCGAGGCTCACAAAGATTAAATTCTGGCATAGACCACAGAACTCCAAGTGTCAAAGCCAAGACACATGTTGGAGGTCTTACTCCGGAGCCTGTGAGCTTCACTTCCGTCTGGACGGTCCCCACTGGGTGCATCATGCTGCCTAAAGGCTTGTCGGTTACGGAAATACAGCTTGCCAGAGAATGGAGTTTTGCTGATCTCTGTTCTGTACATTTGTTTCCTCTTTCATGGATTTTCCTAATTTGTTTCCTGTTCCATGAATTTCTTCTTTTATTTTTATTATTTCCTTCCTTCCTTCTACTAAATACAGTTTGATGTTCCTTCTCTAGCTTCTTGATTTTCAGATTTTCTTCTTTTCTAATAGATGCTTTTGAAGTTGTAACATTTCTTCTATGCACAGCTCTAGTATATTCCACAGTTTGATATGTCATAGTTTTATTACCATTCTGTTCAAAATTTCCTGGTGTTTGTTATGGTTTCCGTATATTGCTTAATTTCCACTAACATCTGGGGACATTTCAAGTGATTTATAAAGAAAACTCTGAATTTCTAGCCTATTTTAGTGAGAGAACATTCTCAGTGTTCAGTCTTCGGAAGTTATTGAGATGTGTTTATGGCTCACGTGGTCAATTTTGGTAAATGTATGTGCTCTTCAAGACCGTATCAATTCCGTCTTTTTGGGTGTAGTAGTTATATATATTAATTAGGTCAAGTTTGTTAATCATCCACATCTTACCTATTTCTTACCTGCCTCTTTTACAGACATAGATGAGTTAAAATTTCCCAGTGAGATGGTAGATTTGTTTGTTTTCCTTTTAGCTTTATCAGTTTTGCTATATGTCATTTAAGTTACTTTATTAGATACAAAGAGTTTAGAACTGACATATATTATTATTTTTTAAAATTTTATTTATTTATTTGACACAGAGAGAGAGAGAGAGAGAGCACAAGCAGGGGGAGTGGCAAGCAGAGGGAGAGGGAGAAGCAGACTCCCTGCTGAGCAGGGAGCCCAAAGCAGGACCCGATCCCGGGACCCTGAGATCATGACCTTAGGTGAAGGCAGATGCTTACCTGACTGAGCCACCCAGGTGCCCCTGATGTCAGTATTAATGTTAGTATTAGCTGGAGTCTGGATGTTCAACTAGGATGCCACCATGGTTAAGTTTACTCCCAAGTATTTTATTATTTTTTTAATATTTTTTTTCTATTTTGTAAATGGAACTGTTTCTTTAAGTTCCTTTCCTTTTCTTTCTTTTCTAAAAAAGATTTTATTTTTAAGTAATCTCTACACCTAACGTGGAGCTCAAACTCAGGACCCTGAGATCAAGAGCCTTGTGCTCTACTGACTGAGCCAGGCACCTCTTAATTTCCTTTTCATATTATTCATTGTTAATATAGAAAAATACAACTGATTTGTGTGTGTTGATTATGAATCCTGCAGCTTTGCTGAATTTGTTTGTCAGTTCTAAAAGTTTTTTGGTGGAATATTTAGAGTTTTCTACGTATAAGATAATGTCATCTGCAAACAAGGATAATTTTACTTTTTCCTTTCTTATTTGGATAGTTTCAATTTCTTTTTTTCTTTGGTTGCTGCGGCTAGAACTTCTAGTACTGTGTTGAAAGAAGTGGGAAAAGTGGCATCTCTTTCTTTCTCTTTTTTCTGTGTTTTTTCCCCCCCTCCTTTTTTCCTTTATTGTATAGTCTGGATAGTTATCTCTGACTTAATTTGTAGTTCACTCTTTCTTAAGAATGCATTTAACGTACTATTAAGCTTATTCATTGACTTCTTGTAATAAGTTCTAGAGTTTCAATTTCTAGTGTTTATAGTTTTTTTTTTTAAGATTTTATTTATTTATTTTTGAGAGAGAGAGAATGAGAGACAGAGAGCATGAGAGGGAGGAGGGTCAGAGGGAGAAGCAGACTCCCCGCGGAGCAGGGAGCCCGATGTGGGACTCGATCCTGGGACTCCAGGATCATGACCTGAGCCGAAGGCAGTCGCCCAACCGACTGAGCCACCCAGGCGCCCCTATTTTTTTTTTAAGATTTTATTTATTTGAGAGAGAGAATGAGATAGAGAGACAGAGAGCATGAGAGGGAGGAGGGTCAGAGGGAGAAGCAGACCCCCCGCCGAGCAGGGAGCCCAATGCGGGACTCGATCCCGGGACTCCAGGATCATGACCTGAGCCGAAGGCAGTCGCTGAACCAACTGAGCCACCCAGGCGCCCCATAGTGTTTATAGTTTTTAATTAAAGTCTGTGCTGGTATAGCTCCAATAATTTGATCTCCCGAGTGTCTGTTTCTATTGTATGATTTTCTTCTTTGTATCACTTTTTATGTTTTATATGTAGTTGTTTTTGACTCTATTCCAGACATTATATATTAAAAATTGTGGAGATAATTTGATACTGTGGATGTTTTCCATCCTTCAGATAGGCTTTTTGCTTGTTTGCTTGCTTACTTGCTTGTTCGTTTCTGACAGGCAGTTGGCAGGGTGGGGGGGGGGCATGTCACCTTAATTCAGCCAGAAGTTGACTCCTTTTGTTTTAAAAGCATGGTGTCAGTGTTTGTGAGATCTTATGTGTTTGTCGTCTGCCCTCACTGCTAGAATGCAGCCCTTTGGGGTCCCAACCTGAGGCTGTGGTGTTGACCAAAGACATTTTTTCCTTGGTTGGCCCTGAATTCCAATTTATTTCCTACTCTGGTGAGACCGTTGAAAGCTCTGTTCATTTTCTCAGCCCTTGTTTCTGCTTTTTGAAGTAGAAATTGCCTTCAATGGAAAAGTGGCTTCAAATGCTGGGTTTCGTCTCACCTGCCTTCCGTCTTCTGGATCCTGGCCCCACAAATACTCTTGGCCTTGAAAGCTGTCTGATGCCTTCAAGGATTTTAAAAATATTTAAGATATATTAAATATCTCCTCTAGGTGTTTGTAGTAGGAAGGTTGGGTAAAAACATTCTGGCCAGCCATATGCAGAACTGCCTGCTCCCAGTTCATGGTCAAGGCTGGTGTGTGTGCCCCTAACCTGTGGGTGAGAGCAGGGCTGCCAGCCGTGGCTTGGCAGTTAGGCCCTGACAAGCTCTTGGGGGCCGAATAGTGAGGTGGTAAGGGGCTTGGACTTGGGAATCGGCCTGATTAGGCTATGCCCCTGACTGGCCATGTGATTGGGAACTTCAGCTTCATCATCCGTAAACAGGCACAGTCCTATGAGAATTAAGCAAGTTACTACTTAGTAGGGTGTGTGTAGTGTGTCCAGTGTTACATAAGTACAAAGCGAAGAATAAACGTTCAAGTGTGTGTTCCCCGGGGTGCCATGGCCCTGCTCCCTTGTACCGGGTACTTTCAGGTAACGTTTATTTTTTACTTTTTTTTAAGAGTTTATTTATTCACTTGACAGAGAGAGACAGCGAGAGAGGAAACACAAGCAGGGGGGGAGTGGGAGAGGGAGAAGCAGGCTTCCCGCTGAGCAGGGAGCCCGATGCGGGGCTCGATCCCAGGACCCTGGGATCATGACCTGAGCCGAAGGCAGATGCTTAATGACTGAGCCACCCAGGCGCCCCTAGGGTAAGGTTTAATGCGTGTTTCCACAAGCCAGAAGTACATCAACTAATGCATGTGAGTTAGGAGATCATTATTTAAAAAAAAATTTTTTTAGAGAGAGATAAAGAGAGTGTGTATGCATAAGCACAAAGAGAGGGTGGGGCAGAGGTAGAGGGAGAGAATTTTAAGCAGGCTCCCTGCCCAAGCTGGAGCCCCACCTGGGGCTTGATCTCACGACCCTGAGATCATGACCTGAGCTGAAACCAACAGTCCGACCCTTTTAACTGACTGAGCCCCCCAGGCATCCAGAGAATGGCTGGCATGTTCAAGCAGACGTGCCAAGTGTTGGCAAGAATGTGGAGGGAATTGGGACGGTCATTTGGTGCTGGTGGGAATGTAAAATGGTATGCTGACTTTGAAAAACAGCATCAGCCTCTTAAAAACTTACACACCCAAATACCATATAATCCAGCCATTTTGCTTCTAAAGAAAAGAAAGCGTATTTCCATCCAAGACTTGAGCATGAACGGTCATAGCCTCTGTATTTGCAATATCTGCAACCAGGGAGCCAGCCAACTGTGACTCGCAGGACTAGAAAGACTAGCCGTGGTACACCCAGAGCGGATATTACTCCGTGGTAAAAAGGAATGAGCGCACTCCCTCGTGAACGAAGCTCAGACTAACTGATTCTAATTAATCATGCTCAGTAAAAGATGTCAGGCAAAGAAAAGCACACACTATAATTCCATTTATATGAATTTCTAGAAAATAAAAACTAATCGATGGTGGCGGAACACAGATTGGGGGTTGCCTGGGGACAGGAGCAGGGGGCTGGACCTGGCAGGTGGAGGGGTGACCAGGGGGGAGAGGACACTGTAGGAGTGACGGATATGTTCACTGTCTTAATTGTAACGATATTTCACTGGTATGTACGTATGTCAAACCCTAACAAATTGTACATGCAAATATGTGTGATTTGTTGTATGTCAGCTATATTTCATTAAAGCTGGGTTTTTTTAAAGAAAGAAACCCTAATTTAAGGCAAGTAATTTATGCTCTTGGCATCTAGGAGAAAGAAAGGGGCAACAAGGTTGATAATTAGCACAGGTTATGTGATTCATATCAGACTTTTTTTTTATTATGTTATGTTAATCACCATACAATACATCATTAGTTTTTGATGCAGTGTTCCATGATTCATTGTTTGTGCATAACACCCAGTGCTCCATGCAGAATGTGCCCTCCTCAATACCCACCACCAGGCTAACCCATCCTCCCACTCCCCTCCGCCCCAGAACTCTCAGTTTGTTTTTCAGAGTCCATCGTCTCTCATGGTTCATCTCCCCCTCCGATTCCCCCCCTTCATTCTTCCCCTCCTGCTATCTTCTTCTTCTTTTTTTCTTTTTAACATATAATGTATTATTTGTTTCAGAGGTACAGATCTGTGATTCAACAGTCTTGCACAATTCACAGTGCTCACCATAGCACATACCCTCCCCAGTGTCTATCACCCAGTCACCCCATCCCTCCCACCCCACCCCCCACTCCAGCAACCCTCAGTTTGTTCTCTGAGATTGAGAATTCCTCCTATCAGTGAGGTCATATCATATCAGACTTTTTGAAAAGGTTAATGATACCAGAAAACCAAGCCACACTGAGTCACTTTTTTAAATAAAAGAAGGAAACATAGAGGCACCTGGGTGAGCATCTGACCCTGGGTTTCAGCTCAGGTCGTGATCTCAGGGTTGTGGGATCAAGCCCCATGTTGGGTGCCATGCTCAGTGGGGAGTCTGCTTGAGATTCTCTCTGTCTCTCTTCCTCTGCCCCTCTCGCTCGTGCTCTCTCTCTGTCTCTGAAATAAATAAATCTTAAAAAAAAAAAAAAAAGAAGGAAACATAATCCACCAGAAAGGGAACAGCCGCAGATGGGAGTGATCAACCCTGAGATGCAGGAAAGCAAGCGGACGGATGGTTTTGGGCGCAGCAGAGAAGCAACCCTCCAGCGTGCGGAAGGAGAAGACAAATAGAGGGGGCTGACTTTCTTGCAGAAAGCCCACCGGTCTCCTGCACTGGAGGGACAAGCGTCCAAAAGTGACTTTGAGGGGTGGGATAGACAATAGACTGGATGAGACCGTGGACAAGGAGAATTGCTGAGCCACGCTCCCTTCGTCGTCCGAGCCAGGCCCCTGCTGCCCCACTGTGTCAGCAGAAGACTAGAGGCTCATGTAGCCTACTCTGACCCTGGAGCTCTAGACACAACTGAGGGCGCAGATGTCACCAGCACTGCTGGGGACTGATGTAGCCTTCCTGTTCTGAATAGCAAAGTGCCCAGCATCCCTCTTGTGTGCACAGAATACTGGCGGTCAGGCTTCCTCCTTGCCACCATGTGCTAGCAGGAATCTGGAGAATTCTGCTGTGCGGGTCTGGGAGAGATTGACCCACCCAAGAGGAAAGATGTGCAATCTGGACCAACAGTTGATGGTCCCCCCTCCTGGAAAGGTTGGCTTTTGCCTGATGACTTGGGAGCGAGTGAAGCCCTCCAACGGAGAGGCCACCACCCTGCACGAGGTGCTTCTCAGAGCCTCCTTCTGACACGTGAATGGGCAGCCTTGTTTCATCAGATGCCGAGGAAAGCCTCCAAAGACAGAGCTCACAACAAGCAGAAAAACAAAACCTCAGAAGAAATGGGAAATACTGATACAAACTTTAAAACAAAGGAAATAAAGATACAACAAGAGCAGAAAGCGACTTTCAACGGATCTCCTCAAACAAGAAGGAATTGTTAGAAATTAAAAACGTCTAAGTACACAGAAGTGTTTTCAAGTGAAAGAGACCAGAAATTAGAAGAGAGAATATTCTAAGAGATTATAAAGCTGGAGAGTCGTGTAGGAGGTCCCACTGACCGCGACTGGGAGTTCTCAAAAGTAGAGATGACGCAGGGTTTGGAATGATCGAAGAAATGACCCAAGAACATTTCCTAGAATGTTTGTGTTTTGTATTTGTTGGCCATTTGTATGTGTTCTTTGGAAAAATACCTACCCAGGTCATCTGCCCATTTTTTAATCAGATTGTTTGTTGTTGTTGTTGTTGTTGAGTTGAATGAGTTCTTTATATATTTTGGATATTTGCTCCTTATTGGAAATATCATTTGCAAATATCTTCTCCCGTGTAGTCGGTTGCCTTTTTGTTTTGTTAATGGCGTTTCCTTTGCTGCACAAAAGCGTTTCAGTCTGATGGAGTCCTGACAGGTTATTTTTGATTTTGTTGCCCCGAGGAGACAGATCCAAAAAAATATTGCTAAGACTGAGTTTACTGCCTATGTTTTCTGTTAGGAGTTTTATGGGTTCAGGTCTCACATTTAGATCTTTGGTGTATTTTGAGTTTATTTTTGTGGATGGTGTAAGAAAATGGTCCAGTTTCATTCTTCTGCATGTGGCTGTCCAGTTCTCCCAAAATCATTTGTTGGAGACTGTCTTTTACCCATTGTGTGTTCTTGCCTCCCTTGTTGTAGATTAATTGACCATATAAGTGTGGGTTTATTTTCTGAGGTCTCTATTCTGTTTCATTGATCTATGTGTCTATTTTTGTGCCAGTACTATACTGTTCTGAGTTAGTTTTGATGATGTTTTTGTCCTAACTATGGGTCACATTTTCCTGCTTCTTTCCATGCCTGGTAATTTTTGATTGGATGCTAAACATCATGATTTTAGCCTTGTTTTGTGCTTGCTATTTTGTTTTCCTATGTTCTTTTTTTTTTTTTTTTAAGATTTTATTTATCTATTAGAGAGAGAGAAAGAGCACGCACAAATGGAGGGAGCAGTAGAGGGAGAGGGAGAAGCAGACTCCCCGCTCAGCAGGGAGCCCGACTTGGGACTTGATCCCAGGACCCTGAGATCATGACCTGAGCTCTGACGGCTGACGTTTAACCAACTGAGCCACCCAGGCGCCCCTGTTTTCCTATGTCCTTGAAGGCAGTTTCATCCTTTAGGATCTTGCTTTTAAGGTTTTTTAGGCAGGACTGGAATGGTACTGGTGTGGTTGCAGATATTACCCAGGAGTTAGGCTAGACCTATTTTGCATCTTGTACTCATTATCTAATGAAAATTGTGGATTGTTCCAGTCCAGCTGATGGAAACAGAATTTGTTCCTGGCCCATGTGGCCACTGGACACTTTTCTTGAGTCTTTTTGGGTGGATCTTTCCCTGGTCTCATGGGGCTTTTTCACCTGCAGTCACTGATTTACCCTCAGCTGAATACTTGAAGGAGGCATACAGCAGGTGCTCCATCCGTGGAGCTCTCTCCTGGGAGTCTGTTCTGTGTATCTGTGCCATCTTTCGGACTCCAGCCTTCATCCTGTCTACTCAAGGTGCCCACCAGCTCCACTTGGTTCTACCTCCTGTGTCATTGCTGGGACGCTCTCTCTAAGGCAACAGTGGGATAATCATGGGTCTCACCTTATTTACTTTCTGTTTTCTGTGGATCACTGTCTACACTGCTTGATGGCCAGTGGTAGTTGACCTTGGCCAGACGTGGAAGCCAAATCACAAGGATTTCTAATCCTTCTTTTGTTTTTATTTTCAACCAGATTAACTGAAACACTAAAGCGTTTTTCACTTTGGCAGATTTGACTGTTGTGTCCAACTTGAAATCAATATATGAAATGCCTTTCTATTTAGCATTCTCTGAGGAATCTCCTTGTTATGAAGAAAACATGGATTGGGAAGTCATCACCGATAATTATTTCACATTTTTGAGGAACTTACTCAAGTCTCCAGCTGCTTCCATCTCCAGGTAAGTTTTCAGAATTCAGTTTCCAGGTTTTGATTTAACTATTATTTGAAGACAAACAAAACCTATTTATAGGAAAAGCTTGCTTTATTTATTTATATAATAATTATTATTTTTTTAGAAAGGGTGTGAGAGAGTGCGAGTGGGGGGCGCAGAGGGAGAGGGAGGGAGAGAAAGAATCTCCAGCAGACTCCGTGTCCAGCATGGAGCCTGACGTGTGGCTCGATCTCACGACCCCGAGATCATGACCTGAGCCAAAATCAAGAGTGGGATGCTTAACCGACTGAGCCACCCAGGTGCCTCAGGAAACACTTGCTTTAAAATGTGAGCTCCTGATGTGACTGTTGATGAATACAGTATTTCATATTAGGCATTCGATGATATTTGCTCCAGAGCATCTATGACTCATGTTTCCCTGGATTTTGAAAAGAAATACAGATGATAGTCATAAGATTTTCCTTCAAAAGCATGATTTATAATAGATGCTCCAAAAATGGAATGTTCGAATAATAGTCTCATCCAGTTCCTTACTTTAGACATGGGATCAGTGATTGAAGATTCTGGTAGCTCTGGAGACTTTTGGGAGAGAAGTAATCTTTGGAACTAAATCTGCCAGCTTATATGCAGCTCATGCATTGAGATGGAAATTGTTATGTATAATTATGGAGACTGTATATAGCTTCTTTATTTATTTAACTTTTTAATAGATGAGCTTTTCATTTTATTTATTTATTATTATTTTTTTAAGTAAGCTCTACACCCAATGTGGGGGTTGAACCCACAGCTCTGAGATCAAGAGTTGCATGCTCTGCCTACTGAGCCAGCCAGGCACCCTGGATATCGTGTATAGTTTAAGATTTATTTATTTATTTTAGAGAGTTGGGGGGCAGAGGGAAAGGGAGAGAGAGTCTTAAGCAGATTTTGCGGTGAGCGTGGAGCCTGACACAGGGCTCGATCTCATGACCCTGAGATCACAACCTGAGCAGAAAACAAGAGGTGGACGCGTAACCAACTGAGCCACCCAGGCGCCCCCGTGTATAGTTTAAAGCACACTTTATTTATTGCTTGTGGGGTGTGTTGGGATGACATGGGACAGAAGCTTTGCATTAGGGCATAGCTTTCAAATTCGGGAATGGATCAAACTTATCTGTGAAGTTTGCTAAGAGTACAAATCCCCGGAGCCTGTCCCAGCCTTGCTAAACCTTGGCTGTCTGTAGGACCCGGGTTTTGTAGATTTAAGAAATTCTGCAGGTGGTTCTGGTGCACACCAAAGTTCAAAAGCTATTCTGTAACATCTCTCTGGACCTAGGATTTGTCACTCCAGGAAATGTGTGTGTGTGTGTGTGTGTGTGTATTTATTCTCATTATTCACATTTTAGTGAGTTTTTACTCACTACTCATTTTACTTCCTACCATCCCCTCATACATATGGTGTGTTTTTGTTGTTGTTGTTGTTTTTAAATTATGTTATGTTAGTCATCATATAATACTTCATTACCCTATGACCCAGCAATTGCACTACTGGGTATTTACCCCAAGACACAGATGTAGTGAAAAGAAGGGCCATATGCACCCCAATGTTCATAGCAGCAATAGCCAAACTGTGGAAAGAGCCGAGATGCCCTTCAACAGATGAATGGATAAAGAAGATGTGGTCCATATATACAATGGAATATTACTCAGCCATCAGAAAGGATGAATACCCAACTTTTACATCAACATGGATGGGACTGGAGGAGATTATGCTAAGTAAAATAAGTCAAGCAGAGAAAGTCAATTATCATATGGTTTCACTTATATGTGGAACATAAGGAATAGCGTGGAGGACATTAGGAGAAGGAAGGGAAAAATGAAGGGGGAGAAATCAGAGGGGAAGACGAACTATGAGAGACTATGGACTCCGGGAAACAGACTGAGGGTTCTAGAGGGGAGGGGGGTGGGAGGATGGGTTAGCCCTGTGATGGGTATTAAGGAGGGTACGCACTGCATGGAGCACTGGGTGTTATACGCAAACAATGAATCATGGAACACTGCATCCCAGGAAATTTTCAAGCTTAGTGGGCCAAGGAGGAAGACCTCATCAGCTAGACGCCCTGGAGAATCAGTCCTGTGCTCAGGTCGGATTTACAATACTGTCCTTTCCTGAAAGTCTCAAATATTTAATAGCCCCAGAAAGACAGCAGTAAAACCCATCAGTATGTGCTCTGAGGGCATGTTTCATTTTATCACTGTAGACCCGTAGCAACTGGCATAGCATCTGTTATGCTAGATGCTAGATAATGGGATGAGTAAATAAAAACAAGGTTGGGCATTAATTGCAATTCATATGATGGAAGCTAAGCCTGAAAAGAAAACCTCTGGGCCATGTCCTGTTCCAGCCATCTAACAGCAGTGTGAATCTGCTAATTAAAAAAATATATATATATTTGACATATTTTTTTTCCATGACCTGGAGATACCGATTTATACCCCAACAGGCTTCTGTAGGAGTGAACTAAAACCATAGTTAGGAAAGTGCCTTATAAATTGTAAACTGATGTAAAAACATGGAGCAATAGTTCCAGCAGTGGTACTAGTTAGTTCTACTGCAGCCCTTGCTCACACAGCTCCTTTTTCTTTTTTAAAACTTTTATTTATTTGAGAGAGAGAGAGATTGAGAGAACGAGTGGGGGGAGGGGCAGAGGGAGAAGCAGGCTCCCCGCCGAGCAGGGAGCCCGATGCGGGACTCGATCCAGGGACTCCAGGATCATGACCTGAGCCGAAGGCAGTCGCCCAACCGACTGAGCCCCCCAGGCGCCCCAGTTGTGCATGTATTTCTATGCAGGCTGGATTTGAGCAAGATCCATGTGGAATTCCTAATAGCGGAACTTTCTCCTTCTTGCTGGAGAAGTTCCCTGGGGAATGTTCTCCAGTGTTCCCTGGTTCAAAGTACCCACTCTCTTGCAAATAAGAGTAAACTAAAAGATGGGGCGCCTGGGTGGCACAGTCGGTTAAGCGTCTGCCTTTGGCTCAGGTTGCGAGCTTGCTCTCTCTCTCTGTCTCTCTGTCTCCTCTCTCCCTCGCGGAAATATATAAATAAATAAATAACATCTTAGAAAAAAATAAAGAGTAAACTAAATGAAGGCTGTATTTTCTGCTCCCAGATCCCAGCCATTAGAGGGGGGAAAAAAACATTCATTATTTGATCTCTCCTGTGTCTGTCCTGTGTCAGACTGTGCCTTAGCCGATAGGATGATAGACTGAAAGAAGTTTAGAGAGGAATTCAGCCTTTAAGCCATTAGTAGTGAATACAGGTCAAAAATCCCCTATCCACAATTTTTCAATGTGTCTTACCATGTCAGAACATGTAGGCTTTTTGTATGGTGGCATCCCAGCTCCTCCTACAGAGACCCCAACACGGAGACCCCATCACGGTGAGCCCATCTCCGGTCTCACTGCAGGGAGTGTTCACGAGTTGAGGGTCTGCCCCAGTCCCCACTGGTACAGGGGGCAGGAATACATACCTGATACGTGCACCATGTTGTCTTTTTTTTTTTTTATTTTATTTTTATTTAGAGAGGGAGAGAGAGCATGAGTGGGGGGGGGGGGCGAGGGAGAAAGAGAGAGAGAGAGAGAATCTCCAGCAGACTCCATGATCAGTGCAGAGCCCCACGTGGGGCTCGATCTCACAACCCTGAGATCATGACCTGAGCCGAAATCAAGAGTTGGACACTCAACCGACTGAGCCACCCCGGTGCCCCCCATGATGTCTTTCTAAACTCTGAAACACAGAGGGCCCCAAGGATTTGAAAAGTGGACTGGTAGCTCCTGAGTTAGTGGAAGTTAGTAACCTCTCCAAGTGTGGACTTCTATCACAGGTGTGGACTTGTAACCCCAGAGATGCTCCTTTGAGAACTGTTTGTATTTTACAAGTAGACACCTGGAGAGAAACTGCACTATCTAAAATCATGAGTTTCTAACAGTGGGAAGTACAGCATTGTTTAAGGAGCACTGGAATTGCTTCTAGAACAGTCCATTCCGAGAGTTGTCATAGGGGGCAGGTTCTGATACACCCTGCCTTTTGGACTACCTTTGTAGCCAAGATGTTCTGAGACATGACAAGGAATTGAATCCTCAGATTCTTCTGGCATACATAGCAAACTTACCTTTAATGATCCTACATATGAAATCACGGAGTATAATTTAAAATGCATTGCTTTTGGTGCAGGAAGCTAATTTTAAGCTACATATATGCATCTGCATTGTGGATTTCTAAAACACTTCCAAATGCTCGCATTAATTTAATTCCAGTTGTGAAATATATTGTGAAGTAAATAGCCCACTTATGTTTTGCTCTAAATACGTGTATTACTTGGAAAATTTGATAAATTGAATTTGTCTTGAATTAATTATTTAATTGGATACTAAGACAATTCCATTAATATTGTAGGGTCTTGAATTCCACAAAGGAACTTCTCATGATGGAAAAGAAGTTGCATTCCCTCGAGGATGAGGATATAAACTTTTTTTTATCTTTTGTGGGATTTTTGGAGAAATTATTGCCTGATCCTTTCTACTCACCCAGCATGCCCAAATTCCATGCCCTCCCATCTCTCACTGAGACTCTTCTGAACACAAGTCACTTGTGGGTAAATCATTTAAGAAGTTTAGAGAGCGACCCATCTCCTATTGATACTCAGAAACTTTTGGAATTTGGCAAAGCGGTGATCGACAAAATAGAAACTCTTGAATGTCTCTGGATAAAGAACGAATCGAACAATATTTTGAGGTTCATGGAATTAGTACTTTTTGAAATTGATCCCAAGCTCCTGGAATTGTGGATGTATGGCATTTCAAAAGGAGAAAGAGTCAAGTTGGAAACCTTGTCTACACTTCTTAATTTTTCTGTCCCAGAAGATGAGAGGGTCCTTAGCAAGAGCCTTAACTTTTCCCAGTTGTTCCATTCACACTGGCCTCAATCGCCAGCTGTGGAAATGGACTTTGTACATTTGAGTGAAACTGTGATATGCAGTCTCTATGAATTCGGATTTCTGAAGCAGGGACAAGTCTCTGAAGCTCTGGACACAGTCTATGCTATAAGGAATGCATCTGAACTTTTCTCAGCCCTTTCTGAGCCCGAAAGACGAGACGTTGATACGATCTTGACTCAGATATATCTACATGTCTTCCAGGACAATGATTCAGCGTTGCTTCTGAAGATTTATTCTTCATGTTTCCAATATATTTATAAATTCTTGAGCATTCCGAGCACAGAGCCTTTGCTATCTTTCCTTGCACAAACCTCAGAGCACATTTTGGATAACATAAAGCAATTCAATTTTCAAAACATCAGTAAAGCATTTGCATTTTTGTATGAGACAACAGGGGTTCTTGAGGGACTTTCTGAGGGATCTTCTTGTCAGCAGTTGCTTTCAATTTTTAACTACTTGGAGCTTCAAGCCCAATCCCTGATGTCTACAGAGGGCCCAGAACTGGGAGTGATCCATGCCACATTGACAGGCCTCAAACAGCTGCTCATGGTAGACGAAGATTTCCGTATTTCTTTCTTTCAATACATGAGCCAGCTCTTCAATGGATCAGTCGAAGCCCTGTCGGGTAATGAATGCTTTTCCTTGGATAATAAGAACATCTCTTCTGTAGATTATTCAATAGATAGAGGGTCTTCATTTATTCTTCCGTGGGCACAAATTCTTTCCAACCTCTCAGCGAACAGCACTATGTTCAATGAGTTAATGGCTGTTCACTGTACTGTTTCATGGCTTCAAATGTGGACTGAAATCTGGGGAAGCATATCTCAAATATTCCAGTTTGACATGAACATTTTCACTCCTCTTCACGTGGGTCTCACTCAGCTTCTGGATGAATTGGAAAGTGATGTGAAAATTTCTAAAAGCTGCCAGGGAATATTTCCCACCCATCGCCCTGCCAGACTCATACTGAATTTGTTTAAAAATGTAACTCAAGCTGATGGCTTTCATGACTGGGATGATTTTTTGACTCTCAGAGATCTCTGGGTAGTATTAGGTGATGCATTAGTTAGGGTAAAGTCACTTAGCCCCGACCAAGTAGCGAAGTCCCTTTTCACCATGGAAACTGCCCTGCGTCATCTAAAGATATTTCCCTTAAACACAAATGCAAGCAGAGAGTTTTTCTATTCTCTGCTTGACGTTTTCATGGAGTTAAGTGATACCTCAGCATACACCGACAGAAACATCCAACTAATAAATCACTTGCTTTCAAATAACGTCACAAATTATGGAGTGAAGTTTGAAAATGTGGTCACCAAGCTAAGAGAAACAATGTTATTGCTTCGAAATGTGTCACATGACCAAGATTTATTGTCCTGTGCCGATATTTTCCAAAATGTTACTGAGTTTATTTTGGAAGATGACTTATTACACGTAAATACTTCACAGAGGACATTACGTATTCTGGCCATGTTAAATTCCACATTTTCCTCCGAGGACATGATTAGCAGACTGAAGGGGTGCATTGCATGGGTAGATATCACGAACCATCTGTACATGATGTATAACTCCAGTGTTGCACAAGCCTATCCTCAGGGTAATTGGAGGAGTTTCAGAGATGTGGAAGACAAAATTAACTCTACATTGAAGCTTTTTACTTGGATTCTCAATATAAAGGGACCTCACTGCACACTGAATAATTCAGATGTAAATTGTGTGAATATTGTATTGAAAAATGTAACTGACTTTCTGAATGCCATGCTCACCGAAGTCTTTGAAAAGGAAAAGGTACCCAAATTTGAGATCTTATTAACCCTTTTAAATGATTCCACAAACCAAGTAAGGATGATTATCAACAACTTGACAAGAGACTTTGATTTTGTATCTCATTCCAACTGGCCACGTTTTACCGAATTAATTCTAAGACCCGTAGAATTGTCAGATGACATGCCTAGTCAGTTTACAAATCTTTGGCTGCATTTAGTAGCTCTGGGGAAGGAAATTCAGAAACTTAGGAAGGATATTTCCACTCACATCCTAGAAAATGACACCTCTTCTACATCTGAAAAGTTTTTAAATCTATTTGTTACCAGTCCAAAAGAAAAGGATGTCAACAGGTTAGGCAGTTCATTTTATCATTTAGCCAGCTACCTTGACTTCAACTTCTCTCATGATCTCCAAAATCCACCACAAATAATTCCACACAAAATCATGAACGCTGTAGGTCTTTGTATCCAACTGATTAGGGATGTGTTCAACTCCCTGGCACCCTCGGTTCTTCACAATATTCCACAAGATCCAGGTGATATTCAAGTTTTCAAGAAGGTAGCGTCTCTCCTGCGCACTCTCAAGAAGACAGACATAGACCTGCTGGTCGACCAACTTGAGCAAATGAGTGAAAGCCTAATGGATTTCTTTAAGAATATCAGTAGCTTCGGTACCGGCAGTTTGGGGGCCAACCTGCTTGTGGGCTTGGTGGAAAAATTTGTAGACAGCTCACATTCTTGGAATGTTAATCATCTGCTGAAATTCTCACGCTTGTTCCCTAAGGATGATGTTAACGCTGTGGTAGACGTGTACTACATGCTTCCTCGTGCCGTGAGGCTCCTGCAGACGGGAGTTGACAAAAACATCACAGAAGTCCTCAAGGATGTCTATAACTTTACTCTCCTTCATGGCATAAGCATTTCCAATGTCACCAAGGAAGACTTTGCTATCGTGATAAAAACTCTTTTGGACGCAGTTGAATTAATATCAGAGAAATCAGGAATTCTTTCCGAGGCTTTCACTTGCCTTCCTGTGGTTTGGTGCTGGAATCACACAACTTCTGGGTTTTGGCAGAATCCGAAGTTAGATGCCTGTAAATCCTATGAGCTCACATCGTCTTTCTTTTATGGCAAAGTGGCCAGTCTCCTCAACCACCTCCACCTCTCTCCCCCAGGTGAAGGTTTACAGTGTTTGGATGAAGGCTCACAGAAGGAGATTATGAGGAAGATGGTCTGTGTAATTCATGAACTAGCGCACTGGAATTCCATTCTTCTAGAGCTTTCTGAAGTCTTCCACGTTAAAATTTCGCTTGTGAAGACCATGCAGGAATTTTGGCATAAAGTGTTACCATTTGTCCTGTCGTCCGAAAATCAAAGCAATGGCAGCATCTCTGAACTTTGTCCTAGTGGCCCCATAAAGCAAATTGCTTCGCAAATCTTAGCAAAATTAAAAAATGTTAACTCTACAAAAATTCCATTAGATGGAAACATTCTTGATAGATTAGCTAGTTTAAACAAGATCCTTAACATTAGTGAAGGCACAGAGGCATCTCTCCGAAATACAATTTCTTTCACTTTGGAAAAGATCATGAAATTGCCTTCTGGGGATCAGCACCTAGAAAATACTACCCGTTCCCTGGACCCTCCATTTGTGACGTTTCTAGATGCCAATCTGACAGGCAGTAATTTAGAAGCATCATCAAGTTTTACTAAAAAAAGAGAAGCAACTTACAACTTTTCTTACTTTGAGAAGCTAGGGCTTGGGCTTGAACAAATCATGATAGATCTAAGCCACGACTTTCCTATCAGACCCCTACTTTCTGAAATTATCAAAGAAATTCAGATGATTAATTCAGAGACTCTTCAAAACCTAACTTTGCAACTTGCCCATTTTTTTGAAAGCCTGGGCTCATCGTCATTGAACACATCCAAAGTCATTGAAGATTTTCTATTGGTCGTAAAAAATTGGCTTCGTAAACGGGCAAAGGAAGATGATTCTGGAATGATTCAAACATTATTTCTTCTTATGGCCAATGAGAGTTCAACTGATGATCTCGCTTTGTTGACCAAAGATATTGCTACCTTCTTGAGTTTTCTCAAAACCATTTCTAGGGAAGATAATTTTGATATTGCCCATCTTACTCAGCTGCTAAGCCAAGAGCAGCTAACTAATTTCTCACTCATTCAATTCCTTTTTGAAAGTTTCCTAATTAATTCGATCAGTAAGTTAGCTGGGAGTTCTCCAGAGGCAGCTTTAAATTCAAGTGATACTGACCTTCACATAATGAATTTCATGAAGCTCACCTT
The DNA here is from genome assembly GCF_002201575.2 of Neomonachus schauinslandi. Lineage (NCBI taxonomy): Eukaryota > Metazoa > Chordata > Mammalia > Carnivora > Phocidae > Neomonachus > Neomonachus schauinslandi. The sequence goes on from NC_058414.1 coordinate 2,494,398, forward strand.
GAACCAGACACAGTCAGAAAATGGTGAGAGAATAATCCTCCCTCCAAGAAGCATAGCGGATTTCATAGAACAGGTTTTAAAAACATTTTTCTCATTTTTACTAGAGGAAAATTCTGAGAATAGAGTATCTCTTCTGCTAAAAGCCTTCCATAAAGACATCATTGCAAAGTTGAGGTGAGTCTACTTTTTTTTTTTTTTAACATTTATTTAATTATTTGTGTGAGAGAGGGATTGGGAATGCTTGGGGGCAGGGAGGGGCAGAAGGAGAGGGAGAGAAAATCTCCATAGACTCCACGCTGAGGGCAGAGCCTGATGCAGGGCTTGATCTCACAACCCTGAGATCATGACCTGAGTGGAAATCAAGAGTCGGACACTTAACCGACTGCGCCATCCAGGTACCCCTCTGCTTTTGTTTTGTATGGTAAATGAGGTTGTTATATATTACAATTGATTTTTATTTCCTGGAGTGTATAAACATCAGTAACAGCACTTTCGTACCTATCACCTTTGGATGACCTTTGAAGTGAATTTTGTCTTAGTGGACATTTTATTAAAATATCATGGTGAAATAATTTTGATGATTGTCATCTAAGTAGTAAACACATATAGAAACCTAGCCCTTGGTGATTAATCACTTATGCTTTCTTACGTTCTTGGGTTATGCAAATAGTTATGAAGTTCTATTTTATGTGGAACTTAAGCATTAGTTTTTATATTTGTATATGCACATACTTGCTCATAATTTGAATTGATGTAGTAACTGTCTCATCACCAGTGAGGCATTTAAATATTTTCATTCCAATTCATCTAAAATTTTAAAACTGATGGTCACATTATGTTTTCTTCTTATGCCTTTTTTTCATTCTATTTGAAGCTTACTAGTGAAAAGGCAGGACGGACATTCCAGTTCATTCTGTGATGTCTGTATCAGTCAGGGCTCAACCACAGAAGTAGAACCAGATCGAGGAGTTAATTCAAGGAACTGGCTGCTCTGCTTTTGGCCACTGGCTAAGCAGGTGTAAAGTCAGTAAGGCAGGCTGTCTGGAAGCCGTGCTCCCACAGGAGACAGTTGTGGGGTGGGGGATGACTGGGGAGAAGAGCAGTTGCTATTTGGCGTTGCTAGGTCAGGGAAGTTCTAAGCCCACTCTGAAGGCCCTCCAGCTGATGAAGTCAGGCCCACCCAGGACAAAATCCCATTTTCCTCAGTCTGAGTTTACTCATCAGGGGCTTTAATCACACCGCAAAATCTCTTCCCAGCAGCACCTGGGTTAGTGTTGATGCCGCAAACTGGCTACTGACTTCCTTTCAGCCTCTACTCTCCTGAGGGAATCCACCTTGTCGCTCACCGCTCACCGAGACAGCTTATGGGAATGGGCCGTCCCTCAGCCTAGCCTTGCTCTTGCTGACACATCACAGAGCCATCACCTGTCTGAGCAATTTGCTAGGACCTTGAACATTCAGCAAGATGTTACCTCTTGCAGTGAGAAGCAATTTATATTGATTTCACCTTCCCATCTTTTTTAAAACCAAAAGTATGTGGCTTTTGAAGTGGCTAGGTTTGAGTCATTGTAATGGGATTATCTGTGAAATTCCTCCATCCTTTTCATTATTTGGCACCAAAATATTAATTTTCATCTGGAATGCGTGTTAGCATGTTATCTTGTAGTCAGTGTGACCCCCCCCCCCATGATGCCTACTATGAAACAAAAGTATGACTCTAGGTTTTGATCTTTCCACTGCTAAAAATGAAATTAAAAAATTTTTATTTACAGTTTTGTCCCAGAGGATAAAATTCTAGAGATTCTGACACCAAATCAATTTCTTACCACCTCAAAAGAAGACAGACTGATGAGCATTTTCTCAAGTTTAAAGGAGATCCTAAATCATCTAATCACAAGTTCATTTATTTTAGACAATGGAAAATTTTATTTTGATCATCATCAAGGACTGAAGTTCATGAGAGGTTTATTTAATGCTCTTCTAAGGGAAACCCCAGGGAAAAATAAGACCGAAAATAATTTGGAGTTTCTTGCGGTCATGAGTCAGTTGCTCTTTCACACGAACAGCTCTGAGGATCTCCTCCAACTCAGTCACAATCTTAGGTCAGCTCTTCAACTTGTGAGAGGAAGTTCTACGGAGCTAGCACGTCTCATGGATATACTGGTAAACTCTCCTCACGAGGGTTTCCGTGACTTGTATCCTACACTCCGAGAAGTTATACTTTCCAATCTAACTGGTTTGCTTTCCTTTATAAATAATTCATTCCCTCTAAGAAACAGGGCAACATTAGACATTATTAAGAGATTGCTTGGTGTTATCTCAAGGGCTGGTGGAGAAAGTGGTGCCCCAGAGCCCCTCTTGGAAATGTCTGATACCCTGACCATGCTGGTGAGGGACATCGCTGAGATGAGAGATCTTGCCACCTCGGTGACCTCCACTGTGGAACTTGTGGGGCTAGCCACGAAAGTTGCCAGGAAGATGGCCACCATATTTGAAATTCATTCCATCTCCAATACCACTGACACTATGAAATTCTTTGGCAGTCTCTATCCCGTTTTGCGACAAAGTGTTCAAAACGTTGTGAGTGAATTAACTACTTTGAAGAATGTGGACCATTTATTATCTGAAAATATAAACGACTTGTTGACACCATTTCTTGACTTGGCTTTTGGGATGATTGGGGTCAAACTTAATATTTCACAAGACTCTGATATTGTCAACATGTCTTCAAGCACATTCTCATATGTGAACCAGTCCAAGGACTTTTCTGATATTTTGAAAGAAATTGCTGAATTTTTAACTTCTGTGAAAAGCAATTTGGGAGCCATGGAGCATCTTGTGGTAGCTTTTAATAATGGGACTAGAATATTTGCTATGGATTCTGTCAATGCATGGGAAGAAATTTTGGATTCCTTAGTTCCTATAAATAATATCATCAACCAGATAGACTTCTTACATCCTAATCCCCTTCCCACTCATAGTTACCCTCAAGATACAATGTGGGAAAGAACCCAGGAAGTGATCCTGTTTTTGGATGAAATGCTATCACAAGACAGCATGGAAATTGGGACTTACTTGAGAAAGGCGATTGATCTCACCTTGGAAGCTCTTTGGAGTAACTTAGAGAAGGATGACTGGAGTGTCTATAACCTGTTGCTGACATTAGCTCAGCATCCAGATAACTTTTTGAAAGCCATAGAAACAGCTGGGGAGGTCTCTGGTGCAAGAGATGATCTGAGTGGAGCTTTGTTTTCCAACACCTCTCTGATTCAGAACATAACTCATCAACGGCTTGAAGAAGCAGTCCAGGTCATGTTAAGGAGAATGGCTCTCTTGAGGAAGGAACTTCCCCTAAACAACTCTCAGTGGAGAAATTCCAGGAGAACTTTGTTCCAGCCCATTTTTGAGAGTTTTATTAATGCAACCACTGGAAAGAAGATCACATCAGGAAAAGAAGAGAGGACCAAAAAGGAGATGGCTGATTTTCCTTACATCCTCAAGCCGTTACCAAGTTTCGAGCAATTCCTGAAGGGATTAATTGCATTGACGGAGTATTGGCAAGAGGTCCCGCTGATGGATCAAAGGTAATGAAACACCTGTTTCACTTCCTTTTTGCCCCCTTGCAGTGACTACAAAACAGGACTCTGCAGGAATGGCCTGGAACCAGGTTAAGTATGATCCTCTACTTCACCTTGATTGCATGCTGGAGTTCGTTTCAACATCCAGTGACTTGAGTCCAGTGTCTTCATGACTTGCCTCGTGATTTGGCATTCAGATAGGTTTTGGATTTATCCAACAGTGTTTGACAGTACATTATTTTATTTTCAAAAGGAAAAACTTCTTGTTCTATTCACTTGTCCCCAGCGAGGTACATACACAGCTTTTGTATTTGTATACTCTGGCTGCCAAAGATCCTACTGTTTGGTAGGCAAATAAGAATATAAGGCTATGTATTCCATGCAGAAAAGTGTGCTTTCAGTTGTAACCACCCCTGGAAAGGGACAGGTAGCTCTTGGTTTCTTTTCTATTTATTTATTTATTTATTTATTTATTTATTTATTTAGATTTTATTTATTTGACAGAGAGAGACACAGCGAGAGAGGGAACACAAGCAGGGGGGGTGGGAGAGGGAGAAGCAGGCTTCCCGTGGAGCAGGGAGCCTGATGCGGGGCTCGATCCCAGGACCCTGGGATCATGACCTGAGCCGAAGGCAGACACTCAACGACTAAGCCACCCAGGCGCCCCGGTTTCTTTTCTCTTTAAAGATTTTAAGTAATCTCTGCACCCAATGTGGGGCTCAAACTTACAACCCTGTGATCAAGAGTCACGCGCTCCACTGACTGAGCCAGCCGGGCGCCCTGGCTTTTTCCCTCTTTAGGTTCAATCCAACACTGTGGTTGATCCACCTCCAAGCTCTGCCCCCATCTCTGAGAGGCAGGTCAGGGGAGCCCTGCTCAGGTCCTGTTACTCATCATGTTCTAGAAGCTTCTGCTGCCTCAGGTTGGAGGATTTGTGTCCTGGGTATGCAGCCTCCAAGAGCCTGCTCTGTCCCAGTCCATCCTTCCTGTGTGTGACAGTACCCTTTGGATGGTCTATGGCCCCTGCCTGCTCCTACATTTCTCTTCATCCCATAGGGAGATGGGAGGTGCCACCAAACACTCGCTCATCTGACAGAGAGCTTGGCCTGTATTCTGCTGGTTCTGCTGCTATAGGGCTGCACCTTGAATCCAGCCATCTTTTTTTTTTTTTTTTAAAGATTTTATTTATTTATTTGACAGAGAGAGACAGAGTGAGAGAGGGAACATAAGCAGGGGGAGTGGGAGAGGGAGAAGCAGGCTTCCCGCAGAGCAGGGAGCCCGATGCGGGGCTTGAACCCAGGACCCTGGGATCATGACCTGAGCCGAAGGCAGCCGCTTAACGACTGAGCCACCCAGGCGCCCCCCAGCCATCTTTTTTAACTCGGCAGAATTTCCTTGATCAGTGAGACAAGTTTCAGCTCAGGTCATGATCTCAGGGTCATGAGATCGAGCCCCGCATCAGGCTCTGCAGTCAGCGCAGAGTCTGCTTGAGATTCTCTCTCTCCCTCCCCCTCTACCCTCCCTTCCTGTGCACTCTCTCTCTCTCAAATAAATGAATAAATCTTTAAAAAAAAAAAAAAACAGGGTTTCTTTTGAGTTCCTGGCATGAGGAACTATCACTGCCTCGAAATCTGCACGCTGACTTCCAGAGCTTCTGGCTTTATCTCTGCAATACCTCTGACCCCAGACCATACAATATGCTCTGTTCTGAGTTTCCATGTGAGCCGGAGGCAGTCTTGGCAATCCCTCCACTCCATGGACTCCATCTTTCATCTCATGTTTCTGGGTCTCCGGGGAGGGCATTTATACCGTGCCCCAAGACTGGAAATGACGTGGACTTGCTGTGTGGCTACCACCCAGTCACTAAGCTCACAAAGCTGGGTTCCCAGGGTTCTCCTGCTTAGCGATCACTTGCTTTCCTTCTCTCTCTGTTTTCACTCTTCTTATCATCGGCTTCTTCAATGGGGAAGACACCAAATGCCCAAAGTAGGTCATCCCATTGGTCATGGGTTTGAGGTCTGATGGAGCCCGTCGTTCTGCAGTGGGAGCTCGTGCGGCCAGCAGCTTACCTGAAAGCGGGTTCCCAACCCCCGCACGCCTGCCCACCGAGGGCCCATGCTCTACCAAGATGCCCAGGTGACCCATGAGCATGCTGTAGTTTACAGAATGCTGGGCCACACCACATTCCTCACGTTGGAGGCTGGGAAACCAAGATTTGGAGCAGTTTAGTGTTTTACCCAGTATGGCACACCTCCTGAGTGAGACAGAAGGCAGGCTTTGGTGGGTGTACAGAAAATGAAATCATGATTCTTTTGCTTCCAGGTCCACGATCTTTTAGGCACAACTAAAATGTAATAATTAAAATCCCACAGTTTACCAAGATATGTAATACCAGATGGTGATTAATACATCGCTCTACACACCATCATGTTTGATTTGGCCAGAAATGACGATGATAAATGTTTGTCTTTCTATGGCACTAAAACACAGTTCAGGAATAACTATTTCCTGCCCCCAAATATTCTCCAGTTCCACCATATTTTTATTATACCTAAAAATAAAACCTCTTTATTTTGTTTGTTCTCTAGTTTAGAGCAACCCACTGCCCTTGAATCTGGCTTCCCTAGAAGATTTTTGTGTCATTTTGCCTTACCTTCAAAAGCATCAAACAACGTCAGACTCTCTCAAATCTGCAATTTGCTAGTATAACTATGAAGAAACCCTGTTTTTTTTTTTTTTAAATTTATTCATTTATTAGAGAGAGAGAGAGTGCACAGGAAGGGAGGGTAGAGGGGGAGGGAGAGAGAGAATCTCAAGCAGACTCTGCGCTGACTGCAGAGCCTGATGCGGGGCTCGATCTCATGACCCTGAGATCATGACCTGAGCTGAAACCAAGAGTTGGACACTTAACCGACTGAGCCACCCAGGTACCCCAAAACCCCAGTTTTTAATTACCTGAAGGAGGCCCGCACCCCAGGCAGAAGTGCATTGAATCAGTAAGCTCGCTCTTGTCCTGATAAATATACACAGCACCACTACACTGAACCTTCCGTATTAACATGTGATAACTGCCTTCTCTAAGGACTGGTTGGATTCTCAATGACAGAAAAACAATCCTCCATTTGGAGAAAATCCATGTTTGCCAGGGCAGGTGGCTGTTCCCATCCCATTAGGTGTGTTGAAGCAGGGTGGTTCTGTGGCTGTTCGGAGTCAGCCCCAAAAAGCAGGACGGATTTTAAACTTTTTATTTTTATTTTTTCCAGAAAGTTTCATTCTTTGTGGAAAGTAAATTTTAAAACAGCATGCTGTAAAAACATCGGATTGTATTTAAACAAACAAACAAATAAACCCTGCTCTGTTTGTCACAGTGTTCTGGAGAATTCTGAGTGTGGCATTGACTCAGAACCTCATCAAGGATATTCCTTTTCAAGGAATTTCGGGGAATTTCCTTGGGCAGTTGTATCCTTCATCAGTTGATGTGACCCACAGTGTCAAAAAAAAAAAAAAAAAGAAAAGAAAAGAAAACAAAAAGAATAGACACACACGCTTTGTTAAATTCCTTGGCAGGTGCTTCACAGATCCTGTTACTTATATGCTCAGTTGTGTCTGAGGTTGAGGATGGTTTTGAGTTTTGGAAACAGTATTGGCTCATCTCAGAGGGAGACAAAAGCCATTTGGGGTTCAAAAAAAAAAAAAAGTAAATCTGAATTCCTGAGCCCTTTCGGTCAGCGTGATGGTAGAACTGAGGAAGGGCCCCTGCTCTGTGTGGTACCAGCTCATCCATAACCACCGCTGTGGCTGGACCAGCCCTCAGCGGCCACCACCGGGGACCTCTGCAAAAGTAACGGCTTATGATGGACGAGTTCTGGAAACTACATGCCATACCTGGGGCCGCAAAGTGAGGTCACAGATAGAAAGAGTGCTGGCTGGGGCTTCTGCTTATTTGGGGCCGAAGGTGGGAACCTAGGGTTTCATTGGCTCACTCTCTATCAGTGAACTTAAAGCCCAAGAGAAGACATTTAAAGCACGGGAAGAGAAAAAGTGAGCAGCTGGAATGGGCAGTTATCAAAATCAACCAAGATTTTTCAAACAAAGATACCTCCATGGGGTGTGGCTGATAATGTGTGGTTTTGAGATATCTTTGAAATGCAAGCATTTGCAATTAAAGTTTAAGCTGGGCACTTGCATTACAAAAGGAAAAACCAGCCTTCAGGGCTTACAGCACAGCTGCTTAATAAAACATTGGTCTGGGGCGCCTGGGTGGCTCAGTCGTTAAGCGTCTGCCTTTGGCTCAGGTCGTGATCCCGGGGTCCTGGGATCGAGCCCCGCATCGGGCTCCCTGCTCTGCGGGAAGCCTGCTTCTCCCTCTCCCGCTCCCCCTGCTTGTGTTCCTGCTCTCGCTATGTCTCTCTCTGTCAAATAAATAAATAAAATCTTTAAAAAAAACCCAAACAAGGGCACCTGGGTGGCTCAGTTGGTTAAGCGACTGCCTTCAGCTCAGGTCATGATCCTGGAGTCCCGGGATCGAGTCCCACATCGGGCTCCCTGCTCAGCGGGGAGTCTGCTTCTCCCTCTGACCCTCCCCCCTCTCATGTGCTCTCTGTCTCTCCGTTTCCCCTCTCCTAAAAAAAAAAAAAAAAAATTTTTAACTAAAAAAAAAAAAAAAACCCAAACAAAAAAACAAAAAAACCCCACATTGGTCTGGACGATGTTATTCCAACACCACCAGTGGACTCCATAAAGACCAACACATGTGCAAACACACACACCCACACACACACGCACGCATGCACGCTACACCAACTTTTGCTGAAAGATAAGAATCTTACATACTAAATGCATCCGTTGCAGTGAATTCTCTGCACATAAATAGTAAACCGTAAGATTTCTTTCCACTGACTTTCTCCGCTCCTGTTTTTTTTCCCACCCTTTGATCACTGACCTTTGCATTTGAGAACGGATGAAGGCAAGGAAAGGGCAGATGTCCGGCTTCCTGGCCCCGGAGTCGGTGCTTCCAGAGCGGGACGCCTAGTATTTCCTAGAGGTCTAGACGGCCGTCTGTGTGTCTGGAGTCCGTCGTGGACAGGGCTTCTGATGACTTACTGCAACCAGCAGTGACTCACACTGCTTGCCCATTTTCACCCTTTCATGCCATTGTCTGTTTTATTCCTTAGTGTGGAAATGTGTCAGATGTTCCAGCAGCTTCAGAAGCCCCCGGAAGCCATCACGACTCTGCAGAAAGTGACGGTGCTGTTTCTCCGTGGGTTCGTCATTTTTGCAGGTGGGCCGCCTATGTGACCTAGAGTTGGTGCTATTAGGCCTGAGTGTGCAGGGACAGTGGGTGCAGGGACAGGAGTGGAGGATCTGAGCCTCCCTGTCTGCAGGGCTGCCCTCCCCGCCGCCCTCCGCCCCGCCCCCTAGGTGGCAGCCCTCAGTAATCACTCTAGGGCATCCCAGGTGAGGCAAAACCCAGCTCCACGCCCACAGGAAGGGGAATCAGGCTGAGTGGGGCGGGGGCTTCGGGATCAAATGGGCTGAGTCCCAGTCCTGCCCGGCAGCTGCCAGCTGAGCCCTCCAGAGTGGGAGCCAGGCCTGATTCAAAGCACGGGTAGGAGGAGGTAAATAAAACCAGATTGGGACCCAGGTCGCCTCTCTGGGCCTCATGTGTTGTGGGTGCCAGCCCGCGCTCGGCTGCCCAGCACAGTGCAAGTTGAAGATGAGAAACAGTAATTTAGGGACCAAAGCAGGAATTGTTTAGGCTGAGAAACAGGAAAAGGGAATATGCATGCATGTGTATGCATGCGTGTTTGCGGGTGCATGTGTGTGTGTGTGCACGTGCATGTGCGTATATGTGTGCACACATGTGCGTGTGCATGTGTGCTTGCATGTGTGCATGTGCGTGTGCATGCACACATGTGTATGTGCGTGTGCATACGTGTGCATGCTTGCGTGTATGCGTGTGCATGCACACGTGCGTGTGTGTATGCGCGTGTGCATGTGTGTGCTTCTGTGTGTGAGTGTGCATGCACACGTGCGTGTGTGTATGTGCATGTGTGTGTGTCTGCGTGTGTGGTGGAGTTAGGGACACATTCGTCGATGTAAGTGAAACCCCAGTCGGCATGTAGATTTTCCCCCCCTTTTTTAAAAGAAAATCTCTACTTCCGATTCGAGATGTGAACACTGGCAATTCTTTTGACTATCAAGCATTGAATATCTAAGCACACCTTAGGACAGGCCACACATGTTTTCAGCCCCAGGAAGCATGCTCAAGTCAATTGCAGATGGCATTTTTTTTCTGTATCCCGAATGCTTACCTGACATTGAACCCAGCCACCTTCAGACACATAAGGAGTCTGACGTTTCTCAGTCAAAATGTAATGGCTAAAGTCTACTGTAATGACTTTTAAATGAATTAAACGTTCGTTAATACCTGGATTTGTATTTATTTTGCCATTCTGCAGTGCAGCTACTAAATGAAGGTTGCAGACTCAACATTACATTGGCAACAGAATTAATTTTAAATTTGTCTATTTCATTTCAAGAAAACTCAGGCATGACGGGGTCACATTCAGACTGTCATCCACTTTCCTCATTAAACCGTCACTGCATTTATGGAATAGGAGGGGGCCGTGACAGGCCGGGGAAGGGTATAAGCACCAGCCAGTGAGGATTTGGGGGTGGGGTGGGCCAAAAGGGGTGCGTGACTCCTCTTCCGTCACACAAAAGGAATAGCGCTCAGATCAGTGACTGTTACTATTGAAAATATGGTAGTTATTTGCGTGTCACAGAATGAAATTCGGTATCACCACGAGGAGAGCTGTCCTTTTTGTCCTCTGGATCTAATACTTGAAATCTGTTAGAAATGTCTGCACGAGGACAGGGGGTGTGGCCTGATGGGCTCATTGGACCAGAGGGACTTGTCTTCTTTGACCTTCTGGGGTCCCCAGTTGGCACACTGAGGCCTGGAGAATGGGAGTGGGTTGCCTGGGACCTGGGAGTGAAGATGTCAGGGAGTCCAGTGGAGGAGCCTGTGGGACTGGGGGGGAGGGTGGAGTAGAGGGGAGGGGTCCGGAAAGGGACCTCGAAGGTGGTCCCTTGGAGGGTGTGCTAGATGCAGGGGCAGTTCTTTTTTTTTTTTTTTTAAGATTTTATTTATTTATTTGACAGAGAGAGACACAGCGAGAGAGGGAACACAAGCAGGGGGAGTGGGAGAGGGAGAAGCAGGCTTCCTGCCGAGCAGGGAGCCCGATGTGGGACTCGATCCCAGGACCCCGGGATCATGACCTGAGCCGAAGGCAGACGCTTAACGACTGAGCCACCCAGGCGCCCCGCAGGGGCAGTTCTGACAGCCCAGCACATCCTCCCTGACCCGACCTTCCAGAAACGTCAGGCCTGAGTCCCCACCTCTCCCGCTTTCTCAGTTTACAGCAGGAAAGTGAAGGGTGGACCTAGTCCTTGCCTAAATCCACACGGTCAGTGAGTTCTTTCCTGGAGCATCTGATGCCCCATTAGGTTTGGATAACATAACTCCTGACCATATTGTCATGTCTTCTCCAAAGCAGAGGCTCCTTTTGTCTCCAAAGACGATGCGGGCGCATTTCATAGTGCTTTACCCCTTTTGTGTCCTATTTTCATAGCAGATTGCTTAAGAGACATATTTTGCATTTTTTACAATAAGGAGATCTGTTTTCAAACTCAGAGAAATCGCGATATTAATGAGAAACTAAACCAATGAAGCTTTCAGGTGGTTGCTTCTGAAAAGCATGACTTTGGGTATATTCTACACAGTCTGCATTGTGTGTATGGTTGACCCTTGAGCGATGCGGGTTTTGGGGCCTCCACCCCCTCGTGCAGTTGAAAATCCACGTATAACTTCTGACTCTCCAAAATTTAACTAAAGCCTACTGTTGACCGAAAGCCTTACCCATAATTTAAACAGTCAATTAACACGTGTTTTGTATGTTATATGTATTATACGCTGTATTCTTTTTAAAGTTTATTTGTGTAATCTCTACATCCAACATGGGACTTGAACTCAGGACCCTGAGATCAAGAGTCCCAGATCCACTGACTGAGCCTGTAGCGTGCACTTACCCGCTAGGGGCGCAGCAGGGTGGGCTTAGCGCTGGTGGGAGGCAGGTGTCCTGAGGCAGAGCTCTGAAAGGCAGGCTCAGGAGAGGAGCCCCCGGGCAGGGCAGGAGGTACGGGTGGCTTTGGGAAGTGGGGAGGAGCCCCAGGAATGAGCAGGGATGGGGGCGGCCAGAGGCTGCACAAGGCTGTGGATGCCACACCAGCCTTTGGGCAGATTCCTATTATCAACGCAAAATGAACAAATCTTTTAGAAATTGTGCAAAAAGGAAGAGAGTTTTATTCGAGCCCAAGTGAGGGCAGCTGCCCGGGATACACAGTCTTCCTAAGGAAGAGAGGGCTCCCAAGAAGGTACATGTGGTGTAGGTGTTAGAGGATTTGCATCCGCTTAGTGCCTATGGTTCTTGGTCATGCTGCTTTGAAGAAGGAAGAGGTAGACCAGACCAAGTGTGGTGGACAGCAAAGCACAGTTTATTGAGCAAGAGTATAAAGCTCCCAGAGAGGGAGGTGGGGGGTCCGAGAGAGTTGCCCCCGGAGTTTCTAAGTTTAGGGGTTTTTATGAGCTCTTTTGCTGAACTTCCTTAAGCAATTGGGATGTGCTGAGTCATGCCAATCAGGGCTTTGGTCACGTATCTGTCTACCTGTTAGGTTCATGTCCATGTGCTGATGGTCTTTTTTTGCCGATATCTGGGGGCTTAGGTCTTAACTGCCCCTTGCCCGTGATACTGACAAATGCTTTTGTGGTTAATTGTCTTATTTTAGGATGTTTTGCAGAAGTCATTTCTGTAAAGGTTGCAAAGCAGAATGTCAGTGTGGTCCTATCTAAGCTGCAAAATGGGATGTTAGAGCAGTTTTGTCTTAGCTGTCCTGACTCCCTATTTTCTTGTTGGGGACCTTGGCCCTGATTACCTAACTGTCCAACTGACTCCTAACACAGTTGTATGTTTTTTGTTACATCAGGAGTTTCAAAGCATCATGAGGAAGGATAGTCCAGAAAATTACAAACTCGATCTTAAGCTTTTAGTATGTGCAAGGTTGTGGGCTTCGGAGATATGGATACCTGGGGAGATTTTTACTCATATCTTTAGTTTGAAATGTTTCTTTTTGGTTATTTGCTAAGGAAGCAGGTGTACACTGTGTGCTAGGGGCAGAAACAGAGCCTCCGCTTTGAAGTTTGGTGAAGTCCTTGGTGAAGTCGTTCTGACCTTGGTAAAGGTTAAAGTGTAGCTTCCCTGGGAGCCTAGGAACAGGGCTCACCAAAGAGAAAAGTTGAGAATTTCCTTAGTCACTATAACAATGTCCCTTTAGGAGGAGCCCCATGACTCAGAGATGAAGATGAATTGGGGGCTGGGCCAGGGAATCAAGAGCCATTGGAGGCCTTACGAGCAGGTGGAGAGGTGGGCTGTGAGGTGTGAGGTAGGGGACAGTGGGGGAGGGGGCCTCAAATTGACCATGTGAATAACTCACCCATCAAACTGGGGCACTTTGGGGAATCCAAGGGTGCACTGTTCACAGCTACTCCGGGGCAGTCGGGGAACCAGGGCTGTTCTGGGCAAACCCAGTGAATGGGGACCCTGCCCAAAGGGCTATGGAAAGACGAGCCAGTGTGGGGAGGGGGAGGAGCGTTAATTTCTGTACATTCAGTTACATCCAGAAAAAACCCGACGTCTGCAACCCAACAGCTTCCCCTTCATATTCTGAATATGCATTTTGATGATTTAAGAAATGTTTATGAATTTGTCATCCTTTTGGGTCTTTCAGAAATGACTTGGGGAGAGCGGCTCACCGGGGAGAGGATCGTTTGCTGATGACGTGTCCATGTGTTTACTCCTGCAGAAAACCCTTCCTTGACCAAGGACATGCTGTGTGCTGTTCTGAGCTGCAAACAAGGTGGGACGCGGAGTCTGATCTTACCTGCTCTCCAGGGGGCCGCCGTGGTGCACGACCACTACCAGGTTTGTCTTCCGCCTCATGTCCCTGAATTTCACCTTCATCCCCACTGGCCACACGAGGTAGTCTGCTCATGCTGGGTGTGCTGGCTCTGTTCCTACAGCCACGCTCAGCCATGTCAGAGGCTTGCCCACGGCCCTCCTCCCCTCTGCCTCGTGAGAACGAATGTGCCATTCTTGGGAACCCCGCAAGTTGGTTCTTAAACCTCGACATCATCGATAAGCAAATGATATGAACATATGTGACAATAAGTTAGGTGAAAAACAAATGTTCATCAATTCCTAATTATTTTGGTGTTTTTTTTTTTTAATTATTTATTTATTTGAGAAAGAGAAAGAGAGGGAGAGCGCAAGCAGGGGGGAGCAGCAGAGGGAGAGGGAGAAGCAGGCTTCCTGCCGAGAAGGGAGCCCAATGTGGGACTCGATCCCAGGACCCCGGGATCATGACCTGAGCCGAAGGCAGATGCTTAACCAACTGAGCCACCCAGGTGCCTGCCTTTTTTTCTTTTTTTAATTAAGTCATCTCTATGCCCAACGTGGGGTTTGAACTCATGACCCTGAGATCAAGCATTGAATGCTTTACTGAGTCAGCCAGGCACCCCAAGAAGACTCAGTTCTTTTTTTTTTTTTTTAAGATTTTATTTATTTATTTGAGAGAGAGACAGAGACAGGGCGAGAGAGCACAAGCAGGAGGAGGGAGAGGAAGAAGCAGACTCCCCGCTGAGCAGGGAGCCTGATGCGGGGCTCCATCCGAGGGCCCTGGGACCATGACCGGAGTTGAAGGCAGACACTTAACTGCTTGAGCCCTCCGGGCACCCCGTGTGTGTTTTACTATTGTCTGTGCTCTTGAGAAGGCTCACATCTCCTGCTCCTATATGGCGGGAGTACCTTACGGGAGTGCACCGCTGTGCATCTCTAACCGATTCTGTGTTCAGGGACGTCGTGGTGGTGGCTTGGGTGAGGCCACGGTGACACCGTTTATACCATGGAAATTGGCGAATTCTACAAATAACATCTTCTTTCCCAGAGAGCCAGTTATTAAACATTCACCAGCCCACCATGGGTTTTGACTAACGGCCCACGTGGTGGGCATCGAGAGCCAATAGCTGTAAGGGGACCAGCCTCGTGGCTTCCTTTTATGAACTTGGACGCAAGCCCAGGGAACAGCCATGCGGGGCCTCGAGCTGGAGCTGGGCCCGAGGTTGTGCCTTTCGCCCTTGGGCGGCTCCCTTCCCTTGCGAGCCAAGGCCACGGGGCCCACCGGCAGGCCTGACCTGCTGGGGAGGCGTGGATGACAGCGACGTGAGTCCAGCAATGGACCGAATGCCTTCCTTTCTACAAGCGCCCGTCTGGATGTCGTCTCCACAGTGCCACCTTCACACATGTCTGGGGCAGGTTGGATTATCACAGCAAGCAGAGAGAAGGGTGCCGCGGAGGGAGGCTGGAGGTGCTAGGCCAAGTCCCCCAATACGGTGTGGGGTGAGAGCCGGGGGCGGCCTGCATCAGGCTCGGGAGGACTGGTGATGCGCTTGGGAAGCAGGGTTGGGGGGTCCCTACAGGGATGACACCATGTGGACCCAGCTCACTTTCATACCGACACTGATTTATGGAGACCATCCCAATCTTATTTCCAGGTTGTGCAGATCTCTGTCCCGTATTAAATGTGGGTCCATAAAAAACCCCCGACAGACGCCTTTTGAGTACCGAGTGAGGTTTGCAATCATAAAGCAAGGCAAGCACCCCCAGCTTTCAAAGCTGCCTCGAAGACTGCCTTTATGGTTCCAATTTCTATGTGACTAACAGCTCGGGCTGCCAACAGCTGGATCTGTTTGGATAGAGAGCAGGCGTTCCGGTCTTTGATGACAAAAATAGGAGTTGGCTTATCTCAGGATGCAAAGCCTCCAGGACGGGTCAAGGTTTGCAAGAGTGCAAGGCTTTTAGAAATATCAGTGTTCTCAGGCTCCGGGGTGTGAAGTGCCCGGTGCCCCTCAGAGGCGAGCCAAAGGCACCGTGCTATTTTTAGTTTTCCGGAATCTGACAAAACATTCTGACAGAGGGTTGCCTCAGTGCCAGTGAGGAGTCCCACCGCAAGGGAGCACCCCGGCTGAGTCTGCTCGGTACCCTCAATGGTGGAAAACAGCAGTAAGGAGCTAAACGGAGATCAGAAAATAAAAATGCATTAAATTATGATGCAAGTGCCCAGTGAGTCCAGACGTGGAGAATGTGGCTGGAACCCAAGTTGGACTGGGGGCTTCGGACCCTCTCCCCACATACAGCCCTTTGGACCCACCTGTGGACAGCATTGCCTCTGCAAAGCATGCTGAGTACACGTCCCTGATCGGTTCCTACGTGATTACAGACCTCTTGTAGCCAGACCCGGACGCGTGCGCTTGGTGGCCTGACCCCGTCCCCAAAGTACAGCCTCGGCCTCTGCACCCGACACATCTCGCACGGAGTGCAGTGTGTCTGTGATGAAGGAAGCCAGACCTTTCCTTCCAGTGTCCCTGCTGCTGGGGAGGGACATGCACTGTCCTTCTCTACTACCGCATATGTTTCAAAATTACTCTGTCGCTAAATTTAAGAATAAAATCCATAGCAGGAATATTATAAATGAGTAGAATTACATTAAATTAGCATATAATTACTGAATTCTGAATGAAAGGTTCTTTTCTACAGGGGCAGAGCCCCAGGGCGGTGGGTTTTAGTCAACCCATGTTCTCAGAAGTGAGTTGTACCCCTAGTTCTGACCCAGATGCATCCGTGCACCTGTGGGCTGGGAGGAGGGGCCTCCGCGGAGGAGGGAGGCTGTTGAGATAGGCCCCGGACGCCCACCCACCTTGTCCAATGGCGGTCACCTGACATCCTCCCTGGCATGCAAGCCTGTAGGGGGCGAGGGGATCAATGAATGAATGAATGAATGAATGAATGAACGAACAGCTCTGTAGGATTTCTGTTCACCCCCGTATTGATTGGGAAACATGAACTTGGAAAGGGACCCATAATCCTGGGCGAGTTAGTGAGTGGGTGCCAGGTATGTGGTGGTCTGCTGGCTGGTTGGGCTCCCCCGTGATGTGGTTCCAAGGTGCTGGTGGTGGCGTGAGTCCGGGTGCCCTGGTCCCGTGTGAGTGCTCCCCGTGAGTGCTCCCCGGTTACCCTGGCAACTCCGGGCCCCCAGGCAGATCCTGCTCGGCTGTGTCAGACGACTCCAGGGCTTGGGTACATTTCAGTATTCTTCCACGGTTAACTTTCCTTGGGAAATATAACTCTTAGCTCTCTCTGGTCAGCAGGATGATAACACGGTTTTCCTTTGCAAGAGAAACTAACGGTGGTTTGGGGGGAGATATTTCCGTGTTGTGTTGAGCAGAAATACTACGAAAGTGTCGACTTACATTTGATCCTTTCTTCCCTTCACTGGCAGAAGCTGGGGCCACGACTCCAACATCAGGTAGAGTCAGGGGATGTAAATAAAATATGATGACATAGATAAAATTCTGGTGACGTGGCTCAGTTCTGTGTGGCAGGATTTCTGTGTCCAGGGGAGGTACGGATTGGCACGTGTATCTGTAAACGTGCCTACGTGTGCTGCTTTTCCAGTTCTTTTAAATTTTACATTACGTGTGTGCGTCATTTAATTTTGGGTACAATAAATGTTTTGCATTTTTACAGGTATTTTATATAGGTATTATTCTAAAAATTTTTTTGTGAGATGATTGGTCTTTCATGAGGCTGGTTAATGCTCGAAAGAAGATGCTAAGACAGGGATGCCTGGGTGGCTCAGTCGGTTAAACGTCTGTCTTCGGCTCACGTCATGATCTCAGGGTCCTGGGATCGAGTCCCACATCGGGCTCCCTGCTCGGCGGGGAGTCTGCTTCTCCCTCTCCCTCTGCCCCTTCCCCCGCTCATGCTCTCTCAACTAAATAAGTAAAATCTTTAAAAAAAAAAGAGAGAGAGGATGTTAAGATAGGCAAGGACTCTTAGAATCTGGCCTAGACCGGGGATTTCACTGTGCCCCTCGCCAAGGGGGAGACAGGGACCTTCAGGGCAGGGAAGACCCAGCTTTTACCCACTTTATGTATGGACAGCCACATACGATTTCTTCTCAGGGGTGGGTTCTGTGGCTGGGAATTCTTCAAAGGCTCAGTTTTCAAACCAGGAATGAATGAACTCCCGGTCGCCAGCTGGATGGTGCTCATTCTCTGGCAGACCTTGGAGAGCACGCCACCCCTCCTGGACGGTCTGTGGCAGAGCCAGGGCTAAGAGGCGGGATCCCGAGGCACCCAGCCAAGGGCTCCTTCCGCTACTCTGCAAGGGGCAGGTGCAATCAGACCTGTCGTATGTTCCTCAGTCTCCAGCACTGTGTTTGCCCAGGGGGAGGAGGTGAGCAGAACGCTTGCATTGCACGGAGTCCTTGCCGTAGGGAGGGGCAAGCGTTTATCTGGAAGCCAGGCATGAGCTCCGACGAACAAGTGTGTGTGCTTCTAACTGGATCTCTGCTGTTTTCTAGGACATACAAAAGATGTGGTCCTCACCCCTTCCGCTGAATTGTGAAGGTCTCAGCAGGAATCTTTCTAGCTCCTTGGAAAGCTTCAAGAGCAGCCTGGAACACGCCACCGACCGGGACTGTGAATGCCCGCCGCTGTTGGACTTGGCTCGGCAGCATGTGCGCACGTACGTACGCTCTTGGGCCCCCTGCTCGCCCCCGTGTTCTCCTTCATAAAGAAGATGTCTTGAGTTTCTAAATCTCAGTTTGTGAATCTCGGACCATATAGCAATAGCAAAGTTTTCCATGACTGTAAGTTTTTCAGTGGTGAAATATACGAGCGGCATTCGCACGCAGGCTGGCTTTATGGATGATCAAGACGTGAGATCAAAGATCCGAGATTGTAATACGGTGTTCAATATGTTTTGTAAGAGCAGGCAAAGAGTCTTCAAACTGCCTTCTTATTGGATTAATTTTGTTCTGTGTCCTCCACGTGCAAACCAGCGGAAGGGGAGGTCACACACTTTGTATTCTGCAAATGACTTATGCGCAGAAAGAAGGGTCATCGACTCCTTGATATCCCAATTTCTCACGCACTCCATGATCTGGTCTATCCGTTCTTTCCACACTTATGAGGACCTACTTATCATGCATCCTCATCCCCCTGACTCATCTTGCCTGGCAGGGGCTCCAAGGAAACAGTGCCGGAGTCGTGACAGGCGTGGGCATTCATGCTTGGAGGGCGTCAGGAGACGTGGTGTGTCTGATTATATGAGGAACTTTCTGGAAATGTGATGTCATCCAGCTCATCTCCTGGGAACGGAGGCAGGATTATTCACTCCAACCTTGTTTCTGGTGTTTTATCTTGCCTAAATTCGCTTTAATTTTCTGCCATTTTAGGTTGGCCCAGAGCCTCGAGAAGACCTGGTTGTCTGGGAATCCCGTGCTGACCTTTCTTAGCAATCTCACAGTGACGGGGGGTAAGATGTGCTTCCTCCAGCTTTGCTCAATTACGAATGAAGTGTGCTTTCTCACACAAACACGTTAGTAAACTAGAACGTACACAGGGAAAATTGTGCTGGCCGTGACTATTCAGAACTTGGCTGTTCTGATGTATTTGGGGTTAAGAAGGAAAGTTCTGGAATCCTGCGGGCCAAAACCAGGAGTGGGGAGGAAGAGAAACTTTTGTGTCGTCCTGGCCCTGCCTCCCCAGACAAGCCATGCGGTGTCTGTAAGTCTCTGCTTTCCGTCCGCTCTGTCTGTACAGTTCATAGCACCAACAGGCCATGTGTGGAGAGTTCTGGAAACTCCTTACGTGACCCTCCTCTTGGTTAAGATAAAGCGGGATAAGGAAATACGTGGAAAGAATGAGTTCTGTAGGAGCTGATCACTTCTCTAAGAAGAACATCTTTCTAGAGTAAATCCTAAAATACACGAGTCTCAGAGAGAGTGGTCAAGTGAGCAGGAAAGACCACACACCCTAGGTCTGTTTTATTTCGGTATGACTGATCTCGGCTCCTCCAGAGGGGAGGACGTGGCTTCATCCAGTGTTTATTACCGGCTGCACGATCCTTGCCAGGGTCTAGTATGGATTCATGTTTTCACAGTCAATAATAGCCCGGACGTTTCTTATTACAAGATTTCCTTCCTTTTGATGGTTTTTCAGATGTAAAAGTCAAAGATTTGATGCAGAACATCTCCAAGCTAACCCACGAGCTTCGCTCTTCCATCCACATCTCAGACGAGACTATCCACAGTATTCTAGAAGCCAACATCTCCCGTTCACAGGTGCGGAGCCTCGGCATCTCTACCCCCCCAGCCCCCCCAACTGGCCCGGGCTAGCCTGGAGCTGTGGTCCCCTGTCCTCTGCCCCTCCCGTCCTGTGCTGAGGGGCTAGCCACGGGCAGGAAGGAAATGGGAGGGCAAGCCAGGAGCCAGAACCTTGGGATCTTTACTTTCCTAACATTGTCTTGTTGGGGTTAGAAAGGATAAAATTGGCAATGATATTTATTACAGTTATTCCCAGCCTTGATGCACGACACCCCCCAGAGGCCCCAGCTTCATTAGGTAGAGGTTGCAGAATTCTCAAAAATATGCAAAAACTCAAACACATAGAAAGCTCTAAACGTCAGCTGTGCTTGCCTTTAAGTCGAGGATACCCGTGTGCTGACTGATATCATGTGCAGAGGGGCTGGCTTATTGCGCAAGTTGTCGGGCAGTGAGCTGTGTCCCCTCCTTGGCGGCCAGGGCACAGGGTCAGCGCCCACCGAGAGGAGGGAGGGGAGAGGTGCGTGTGCTGGCTGGTGCTGGGTGTGGTTTGTGCACAGAGGCGGGGATGGTGAAGCCATGCCTCCCACAGCTGGTATCACTGGGTCCTTAGCTCATGGTGAGATAGCCTTTCACGCATGTCCAGCTATCGTTTTACTTCCTGTACTGAGAACATTCCGGAAGCGGTAGCTGTGAAGATCGCGCTCTAGGGGACTTTTTTTCATTGACAATCAGCGGGGCCCCAATAGACATTTAATTTCATGCTGATTTTGGTTAGCTGGGGCCCCATCCAAGCTCTGACAGGTAGATCAGTTACGGGCACACCTCATTTTATTGTGCGTGGCAGACAGACTTACAGATTTTAGGTTTGTGGTACCCTGCATCGAGCGAGTCTATCCGTGCCAGATTTTCAGCAGCATCTGCTCACGTCGTGTCTCTGTCGCATTTTGGTGGTTCTTGCGATGTTTCAAACTTTTTCATTATTATTGTATTTGTTATGAAGACCTCTGAGCCGAGGTTAGGACTCGCTGAAAGCTTAGATGGTGATTAGTGGTTTTGAGCAATAAAGTATTTTTTAGTCCAGAAATGTACTTGCACTCTTAATAGACTACAGTACAGAGCAAATATGAGTCGTACGTGCACTGGGAAACCAAAGAATTCATTTGACTTCCATTATTGCGACACTCGCTGTATTGTAGCAGTCTGGGATCAAACCACAGGATCCCGGAGGTGCGCATATCATTCAGAATTCATCTGCGTTGAGAGAGACATCGGTTAGAAGCCAGGAACCCAGAATTCAAATTATAGTACCACCAAGTTATTTATGGCGAGTCCCACGGTATCTGTCTTCAAGGAAAAATCCCAGAGGTGGACACGCATGGGGGTGTCGGGCATGAAGGTGGGGTGCAGAGAACACCTCCCATGCTGCCCTGTATATAAGCAGTGATTAGATTCGGTTTGAAATCCTCAGTTCCTGGAACTTGCAATGGGGGGCGGGGAGTCCCTTGCAAAGTTTTATAATACTTGGGTTTAGGCTCAACAATTAAATTTGTTGTAATTGAAGTGTAGCTGACATATAATATTAAATTAGTTCTAGATGTACAATACAGCAATTCACCAATTATATGTATTATGAGACACTCCCCACGACAAGTGTATCACAGTATTATTGATTGTGTTCCTATGCGGTACTTTTCATTCCCCTGAGTTATTTTTCTTGTAACTGGAAGTTACATTTCGCCCATCTCTCTACCCACCTCCCTTTTGGCAGAGGAACAAACAAGAGTAGGCCACAAAAGAGAGAGAAATGGACTTGATCGTCCGCTTTTGTGATGGCGGCCGCCCGAGGCAGCCAGCGGTCAGTAGGTGTCACTGGTGCTCTATCCAGGGAGGGCTGCGACCGCCAAGCACCTGGCCCCGGGCTTCTTTGCATTCCCGTGTCTTGCTCCCTCATTGACGATGTAAGCCACTGTGGTCGCCTAAATAGCTGGACCGGTAGGTAATGGGGAGGTGTATTGCAAGCTTGCATTTCTGCTCTTCAACTAGATAATGAAGCTATTTGCTTTGCTTGCTAAGCGTATCCACGGACCCACCCGTGTCCACAGATCTTAGGGAAGGAATTCGCGTCCGGGGAGGGGACCGCACTGTGGGGTCTGTTTTTTTTTCTGGACCGCCAGGCTGACAGCAGCGCTGTGTTTTTGGTGGTAACCTCGATGTCTTCCTCCCTGGGCTTGTCTATCCTACTTTCAGTCAGTTTGCGAATTTGTCACATGACATTCTTAGGTGGCCCACAGGGAATATGCAGTGACCCTAGAGCCCTGGACAGACTGCAAGAACCCGCACGCGTGCATGCATGCATTCATTCACCGAAAACCTCCCTTTCCACTAGATGTCCTTCCTCAAGTGCTAAGGGAGCGAACGTTCCAGAACCTTCTAGGCAGTGGCACACAAATAAATAAACACGTGCTGTGCAGGGAAGATCACATGTGCAGGGACACATCAGCGGTGGGGACAGCGGTGGGGACAGGTAGTCACACTGGGGCTCAGGTGGCAATGTTGAGCACCCCCGGGCTGTGAAGAGCCACGTGGGAGAGGCTCAGGCTTGGAGACTCGGGGCACAGGGTCAGAGGCAGGGAGGCCGGGAGGCCGGAGAGGAGGCACAGCGGCTGATCCCGGGCCTCGGTTCTGGCTCTGGAGAGCCTGCTGCAGGTGCCCACGGGAAGTTCCCCTCCTCTGCGGTGCTGTGTTCTTTACCACCAGCAACTCCGATTAAACTGAAATCACAGACGTGGGTGCGTGGGACCCTGGGGTCCGCCTCACCTGCCTGAGTCCTGGGCTTCAGTCTCCCCCAACCTGCCCTGTGAGGAACGCAGGTATTTTATGGTGCGATGCCCTGTTGTTGGCTTCAGTTCAGCTGTCACTTCCTTCTTTGTATTCGGCCACGTTTTGATTCTTTAAAATTAGCAACGAGGTCAGAGTCAGGACCCAGATAGACTGGGAGTCTGTCTCCTAACCCTTTATTTTCTTCTCCAAACAACTGAGCACATTAGGACAGTCTGGGAATTCGGACACCATCCGTGGTCCTCAGTGGGTTTGTTCCTCCTGGGGGGTTCTTGTGGAGGAAGGTGGGGATGGGGCCCCAAGAGAGCTCTCATCTCTTCGGGGTGGCTCCTAGGAGGGAAGATATTCTGAGACTTTTTCTTACTTCGCTTGGGCAGAGATGCTTGCACCTCTTGCTTGAGGCTTGTTCTGTGGGCATCACGAGCAGCTGACCGGTGCGGTTTGGGAGCAGAGAGATGCGCGATGGGGTTTTACGCAACCCCTCACATCCCATTTGTTGCAACACATGGAGTTTGTCTGCTGAAAAGCTGCAACATGTAGTTCTTGGTGGAGCTCACTCCGGAGTAGACACTGGTCAAAATCTGCTTGTTCTTGCAACCGCCGCCCCCCACGCCGCCCTCCCCTCCCCCCACAGAGAGAAAACAATAATGTGTGAGTGGAGTTGAGGGTCTGTGGCCCACGAGGAGGATTCTGGCCAGGCGTCCCCTGGAAGACACAGCCATCTGTGTGTGGGGGGGCATCTTATCCTGGAGCCTGGGTTTCCCCCATTTCCCACAAGGGACCCCATCTCTGCTGCTTCGGGCTGGATTTCTGGTCCTTTAAATCCAGGCACCTCGGCCTCTCCGCCACCTCTAAGCGCAGACACGTCCCTCGCTGCTCCCGACGGGGTGCATCTCTCCCTGCTTGCACTGATGTAAATGGTATTGAAACTGTTTTATAGGATTTGCACTGATCTCTGCCAAAGTACCTCCTGCTAGTTGCAGTCAATTATTCTGAACTTCCGCGAATCTTTAATCCTGGCTCTACTTTGCAAAGAGTCATTCGTCTCTCTCAGCCTTGCTCGTCCCAAAGGAGAGGAGCATACCGAGTGTGTGTTCATTTAAGTCATGAGTGCAGAGGGTTAGCCGTGGCCCCGGCAGGGGCAACCACACCTGTTTAGCAGTTTGTCTCTTAAATCAGCCGCCGCACGTAACCTGGGGGCCTGGCAATGTCCTAGCCTAATAACTGTGCCGTCCAAAGAGGATAATTCTGTATTGATGGTGGCTCTCCCAATGTGCTTTGTGGCAATTGCCGCTTTCTCCAAGAGCTCCTGGATGACCCACGGTCAGGATTCATCCAGGCACTGACTCTGTTGTGTGCTGCCAATTCCTGGGGTCCGCTTTAAGAAATAAAGCTAAGGTTGGGGTGCCTGGGTGGCTCAGTCGGTTAAGCATCCGACTCTTGATTTTGGCTCAGGTCATGGTCTCAGGGTCGTGAGTTCGAGCCCCGCGTCAGGCTCTGTGCTGGGTATGAAGCCTGCTTAAGATTCCCTCCTCTTCTGCCCCCCATCCCTCCACTCTCTCTCTCTAAAAAATAAAAGAAGAAAAAGAAATTAAGGTTGATTTCATTTTCTCCATGACTTCCTAAAAACTGTAGATAGTAGCCCCAATATCCTGTCTGGAGCCTGGAGAGGGGAAAATGTTCTGGAAGTGGAGACAGAGAGCCAGGTGGGAACTGTGTTCTCCCCCCAGAACTGCAGCGAAGCCGGGGTCTGCCTCAGTGGGTGAGGGGGGCCGTGACCTCTGCCCCAGGGGCCAGCCTGCAGCTCGGTGCCGGGCAGAGGGTGGCTCTTGGACCTCAGACACAGGGAGAGCCGGGGTCAGGACCCAGCCGCCCTCAGCCTCCCTCTGGAGCCCTTCTGTCTGGTCCGCCGTCCCTCCTGACAGGTCATCATAGCTTGCTCCTGCCCTCGATGCCGGCGCTTATCCTTGCTCGTAGCTCATCGTCTTGTGAGCAGATCTGCGCCCAGCCGGACACTGGGGACGGAGAGCCCCGCCGCCCCTCTCTGTTCATGGAGGATGGAGTGTTTCCCCTCTGCTCCTCTCACTGATTTGCTGGCACCACTGTGACATGGCCGACTCGCTTTCCCCGTTCCCAGTCCGTCTGCCTCACCGGTGGTGTTTCCTGCCTGGCCGTAATCAAGCGGAGAGCGGCCGTCCCTTTCCATGCTTCCCTGCACCCCCTCGTCGAAACTGTCAGCTGGGCAGAGCCGAGGCCGTCCCCGAGGCGCGCCGGGCTCCCAGTGCGGGGAGCTGCCCGTCCCAGATCCCAAACACAGATGTGTCGGAAAAGCAGCAACACCTTGGCCTCCCTGTTTCTGATAAGTGGCCGTATCAGCCTAAGCAGAGCCATGGTTCACTTTGATGAGGACTCATACGTGGCCCCTCCAACCCAACAAAACGGAGTGTTATTTCTCTTTCTTTACTCCTGCTTCAGGTGCCTTCCATGTAGGAAAAAGGGACATAGTGAGATTTAGGAAGATAAAGAGTAAGGTTTAGGAGACAGGAGTGGATGCAGATATGCTCAGGGCGTTGCTCACTGCAGCGTGGCCGGAGTTTCTGGATGATGGGCACGGGACCCCCGCATTTGGTTTAAATAGGCGTTCACAAGTTTTTAAGACATATTTTTTTAAATATTTTTATTTATTTATTTGAGACAGAGAGAATGAGAGAGAGAGAGCACATGAGAGGGGGGAGGGTCAGAGAGAGAGGCAGACTCCCTGCCGAGCAGGGAGCCCGATGCGGGACTCGATCCCGGGACTCCAGGATCATGACCTGAGCCGAAGGCAGTCGCTTAACCAACTGAGCCACCCAGGCGCCCAAGACATATTTTTGTTCTGGGACAAATTCTAGGAGTTGTATGGACTGTGACCCTCCCTGGGGGCCACTGGTGATGCTCTAGATGGTAGTTAAGGCCAGGCTCCAGGGCAAACACGGATGGGCTGTCACTGGCTGTTTCTGGTTGATGCTCACTCGAAGGCCGGGGGAAGTCTCTGGGGTTGTGGGCTTGGATGGATCCCATCTTCAAGGAAAATTTCATACAGAAGCCCACGTTATGGAGCTGATCAAAGACAGGCTGCCCCAATCAAAGCAAATGTTGGATGTCCATACTCCACTCATCACGCCCCCCTCCGCATGTACCCTACTCCACCCCCAAGGCAACTACCCTTCACCCCCAGGAGAGCACATTTGAAAACAGTGGCATTGAGGAAATCTTTCTCAAGTTGTGTCTGCACCGTGCACATCCCATATGGAAAAGGACTCTTTGGTTAATCAGGTGTGAAAACACTTAATGTATCTCTCTCAAAGATTCAAAATGTACATCAGCGTAAGAGAGCATCCTAGCCATTTGTGATGGTTAGTTTTATATGTCAAGTTGGTTAGGCCATGGCACCCAGGTATTTGGTCAAACACCAGTCTCACTGTTGCCGTGAAGGTATTTTTTAGATGAGATTAACATTCACATCAGTAGACGGTTGAGTAAAGACCATGATGTGGGTGGGCCTCATCCAATCAGTTGAAGGCTGTGATCGAAAAGACTTTAGGTCCCCAGGGGAGGAGGGAATTCTGCCTCCAGACTCCAACTGCAACTCTTCCCTGGGTCTCCAGCTTCTTGGCCCACCCTGTGGATTTTGGACTCGCACCTCCACAATCACTCGAGCCAGTTCCGAACGTAAAATATCCATGAACACATAAACACGCATCTTATGGGCTCTGACTGATAAACACAATTGATGCCATCTTCTATTTCTTAATGATTTTCCTGGGCTCTTTCTGGTATTATAGGAAGGCATCTGATGAGTTCTGCCTGCTCGTGAGGCTCCTAATAAATGAACAGTAGCTTCGGTTCACAAAGGGTCTTGCTTGGTCTGAATTGGTTCACACTAATCATACGCATCACAGTATACATAGAAATGGGAAGCCCATTTTTGAAATTTTGCTTTATGCCTTGTCCTATCGTGAAGGTCATTAGCTGAAAGCCATACGCAAACAGAGACGCGCTCCGCACGCGGTAGCACCAGATGTCCTCATCCCTCCTCTGAGTGGATATGCTTTTTCTTTTCAAAAACCGTTTTTGGAGAGCTGGTTTTCATTTTGGAAATGGAAGAGGAAGAGAATAGTTTCACACCGACAGCTGAAAAGCGAAGGTTGACACCTTGTGTCGGGGGAAGAGTCAAAGGCTGTGGGGGTCCCGCGGGGTTGACGAGGGTGGAGGGTCCTGTGGTCCTGCTCCCGCATCATCAGAAAGGGCAGATCGCTTCAAAATTGGAGAATTATGTGCACATTTTAGAGACGTTTCCACTCAGAATGTTTGGAACCGCACAGAGGTTTGGATTCCGTGTATTTGTATGGGTAAATCCTCAGCCCTTTGGGAAAATGGGCTTTCGGGGGGGGTTCTCGCTGAGGAAGGGCTGTGTTGGGGGCTGCCAGTGCCAGCTGGACTCACCTCTGACCCTCCCGCTCCGACGCAGGTGCTCTTGAGTACCCTCCTGGTGGCCGGGTCTGGAAGGTGTGATGCAGACGTTCTCCGCCTGCTGGTGGCTCTTCCTGAGGACCGGAAGTCTTGGTTTGCAGCCAAGGAACTGTGCAGCCTGCCCGGGCCCCACGTGTATTCTCTGATCGTGTCCATGACTGAGAACCTGAATCTACGCAATGTCATTTACAAAGTAAGGGGGTGACCGTGGGGGGTGGCCTGACTCGGGCCTCGTGACGTCCGCAGAGGGGCGGCAAGGGGGGGCCCGCAGGTGCAGACCCTGGCGGCCTCGGCCAATCTCCGTGTCTCGTGTGTGCTGACTCTGGGGTGGGGCTCGGAATCAGGGGTTGCTCAGGAGACCTTCCAGGGGGTCCCTGGGGTCAGGCCTGTGGGGACACTTGGCACAGCGTTGGCGACCATCAGTGTGGTCAGCACAGGAGGACCCACTAGGAAAAGCCCTCCTAACCTCAGTGCCAGGTTCCCCTCCTCCTTAAGGACCCTTCCTGGGGTACATCTGGGGAAGCTGGGTTCCTCGGGCCAGGCCCGCGCCCCGCTCTGAGTCGGGAGCTGCTCCCACCCCTCCTTGGTCCTGGCCTTCTCTGTCCCATCATGTCCTGAGACCCACAGCCTCTATCCTGTGAAGGTTATGTGCCTGCCTCTGCCAGAGCCTGGACAGGAGAAGGTCTGCTGACGGGAGGGAACACAGGGCGGGCCCTGGTCACCTTGGGAACCAGCTCATAACCTGCCCCACACACTCTTGCACATAGTGGGGTGAGGATGAGGAGGATCTGAGAAACCCAAAGATGACAACGTGTGTGGGAGAGAGTTGACAGTGGACGGTGGGCACGGCTGACCCGGGGACACCCGTGATTACCCCTCCACTGACTGCCCTCTGGGCTCTACCTCTTCTAGAAGTTCGTTGTCTTCTGTCCTCCACTGTTCGAGTCTTACTTATGCTTCCAGAAACTTAGCCCTACCCTTAGGGACCGGTCTTGTTCCCCGTTTCTCCCCAGGGATGGATTTGCCAACATCTGGGCTATTCAGAGATGCCACAGGTGTTGTTAATCCAGCAAGGGCGCTTTGGGCGCTTCCAACCTGGGAGAAGAGCTTTGGGGTCAGGAAAAGGGGAGGTTTGCCATCCCAACCCTCTTTCCTTTGTGGTCTCCCTCCAGTGGGTAAGTATTGGGTTACACACACGCACACACATTCTGAGGACAAGTACTAACTTTCAGATCAAGTACGCCCTCCAAATTCACTGTGTGCCCCCTGGGACACAGATGCAGCCCAATGGCGAGCCAGGGTTTTAGTGCTGTTCTGTTACGCACACAGAAGCCCCATGTGAAATTAGTGCTTCCAAGTAAGTCCCCTGCGGAAGGGCATGAGGATGAGGTGTGGGCTGGAGTCGGTCTCCGGGATGGAAGGAGAATGACAGCGCCTCTGATCACACCCGCTCCGATGCGTCAGGAGGCTTCTAGGTGCGTGGCTATAGGGAAGCTGATGGACACCATCCTCCTGGAGATGGTGGAGCAGCCCCAAACCTGCAGGCCGAGCAGCATCAACACCAAGGTCCCGGCGCACCTGGCTCGCTCCCAATTCTGCCCACTTTCCGTTGCCCTGACGGCGAGTCCGTGAAGCCTCTTGCAGAACACGCTTGCCGTTTGGATCTGTGGGTTCCTCTGTCTGTCAGCACTGTGGTCCCATCCCAGTCATCCCCACCACGTGTGGGGCTGTGCTGGGCGCCCCTTCTGGGGCGCAGGCTTGATGAGAAAGGCGGGCAGAGAAAGCGACGGAGCCCGCACCCATGTCTGGTGCCCAAGTGTTGGGCCACTGACCCCAGGAGGACATCATTATTAGCAGAGCCCGGCCGGAAAAGAGAGAGCTGTGATCTCGGGCCTGCAGGTCAGCTGCAGAACCAGCAGCTAAGGGGCAGGTGCAGAATGCTAATGAACAAGAATAAGAAGTTGTGACAGTCAGGGCCTCAGCCTGAAAATTCAGTGCGCAAATGAACGCAGAAGGGGGAGGCTCGCCGTGATTCCTCCCTTCTTGTGGAAAGAGGCAGCGTCTGCTCATTTATCCGTTTATCCAGCAAACTCTGAGCCGTAATACGACCCACGCTGTCCTGCTCCCTGTAACTACGTAAGTGATGGGACAGGCACACATCCCCACCCATGTGGAATGTACATCCCGGAACAGAGAAGACGAAAATGATAAGTAAAAATACTTAGCGGGTCAGGGTAATAGCACACACAGGTTTCAAAGGGCACTGATAGTTTCTAAAGTCCCGGGTTAAATGCCCGGCCCTGTCCTTCTAACTCTGAGACTCCTGGACGTCCTTGGATCTCCGAGCCCCTGTCCCCTTGTCCACAAAATGAGCATTAGCACAGCCCAGAGGGATGAGGAGGGTAAATAGAAATGGTTCACAGCTGTTAAGTGGAAATTGTTTCCCAGGTAAGAGTTGTTCTATTTTGACCTCTTAAATGCCCATTTTAGGCACCTCCAACATAAAGAGAAATTGTGAAAATGATTTGAATTTTAACAATAGATTGTATCCATCCCTGGTTTACGTTTGAACAGTGTGGGTGCAATTGTGTGCCAAAACGCTGAGCGAGGCGTGCGCTAATAAAGAGGACTTTTATATGGCACAGTGAAGTCGTCTCCCTAGTTCAAGAAAGAAGAAAGTCAAATAACCAGGTTTTCACTGCTCAAGCAATCCTCATGAGAGTCAAAGTCCGACGTTGGTTATTTCTCGTGTTGTGTTTTTTTCCTTCGAGATTCTGATGCCTTTGGAAGCCCACAGTGCACTTGGCTCCTTGTTGGATGTGGTCTCCAGACTCAGCCACCTGCTTGCCAAAGCTGGCCACATTCTGGAATACCTCCCCAAATTTCTTCAGGCGTATAAGATCACTGCCTTGCTAGACATGCCCGACTTCCAACAGGTATGTGTTTGCTCTTGGCCCCCGGGGAAAAATTCAGATTTGCTGTCTTTGTATTTGCAGCTTTTGCTTGTGTATCTCTTTCTTCCAACATCTAAATTCTACGTGTGGGAACAAAATATAGGAACAGGAGTACCTTCTATGGCTCTGGAGACATAAGAACCAGGGGATGGGGACTTCTTTGAGCCACATGCACCCACATGGTGGTTGGGGATAGCTCACGGATCGTCTGTGAAGTCAGAAATCACTAAACTGAATATTAGCACAAATGAGATTCCACGGGCCTGTTTAACTTAATTCTGAGAGTAAATTGCTTTCAAAAACCTTCAAACGTTTATTTACATATAAATAATTGGCTTACAAATTACAGATTATTTGCTGCACATAGAAACACAAACTTGAATGCAGCGTGATGCTACCTTTTGCTTGGATGCCGTCTGCCAGGAGGGGCTGCGTGGGGAGAGCAGATGGGCGGGGGACACGCAGAGGCCGAGGTGCAGGGTTGGGGGGTGGACGGCGAGGTGCTCAGCGGCCTCGGGCAGGACAGCACTCTGCTCATGAGCTGATGCATGATGCAGACACCTGTCAAGTATCTGGGTAACTTGGCAGTAGAAACGCACATGAAGACCATTAGTTAGTCGGAGTGAGTGATATTTTATGGATTGATCACTTACCACTGGACGGACGAGGATTTGCTGGTGTGCATGCGTGCATGTGTGCATACGACATTTGTCTCCATGATGGGTTTATAGGCCAGGGAAAACCACCGCATGATCTGCAGAGTGTTTCGAGGTCAGAGATGTCCCAAGCAGAGATCGCGTGCTTGGACTTGTTGAACATCTTGTACGTTGAGTTGGAGAATGGGCTTCCTTTCAGGAGTCTCCGTCACTGGTTGAAATGCTGCTTGTTTTCCTCATGTTCTCAGGCTCCACAACATGGGGAGGCCAGAAGTTCAGCATTTGGTTCTTTCCAGTTCATGATGAAGAAGGTTTGCAAGGAGCAAGCGTCATTCTTCAGCGGCTCTAACTCATTCATTAGCTTGCCCAGAGTTAACGAGCTCCTGGGAGGGGACAAAGAAAAATTCAACATTCCTGAAGATTCAAGTAAGATGACAGTAATTAGCGTTCGTTGAGATTGGTTTGCGTCTCAGCCATTAGCCCTGCTCTGTATGGAATATTCTGTGTGAAGGTGGGCGCACACCAGCAGAGAATTGTCTCGGGCTTTTTAGCTTTACCCCTCGCTTTCACTAAGGCTGCCAGACACTGCCATGGCAGGTGGCTTTGGAAGCCCCTGGCGCCCGTGGGCATGGGCTCATCCTCTCTCTGCATTGCTGGGGAAGTGATACCAGTATTCTTTCCGTGTCACGGATGAGACCACTGTGATCAGAGATGAAATCATGTGGCCAAAGAGGCATAACTGGTTTGGGGGTTGGGGGACGCTGAACTGATCAAACCCTAAACCCTTACCTGCCTTTCTAATTAGAACGGGTCCATCTAAAGTGGGGCCAGGAAGTCTCTTATCAATCCATGGTCCTTTGCCACTGAGCTTCATAGAAGGCAGATTTGGAGGAGGCCACATACATTTCTTCTTGTTGTAGGACATAGCTGGTCTGCAGGGGCCAACATGGTGGTGCTGGTCTCTGTGCCCGGACCCCTCACCAGTACAGGTCAGCGAGGGGTCCCAAACGGACCGGGCTTCAGGGGCGTCTGACTCTGAGGCTTCCAGTCTTTTTAAAAGGTTTACCTGTTTGCTCAGCCAGGCTAATCTTCTTTTTGATGAATTCATCAACTCAGCTGATTGGGGACCTCATTTACATCTTCAGAATTCCTTCACCGAGACTGTGTAAGCTACCCAGGGGCACGGCGTCTGTCATAGTCACGGGTTCTGTCTGCAAGTCAAGGTTTGAAGTTCGTCCAGGGGCCGTGTTAGGATTCTGCCTACCACCTGCCCCCCAAGTATACATATGAAATATATATTATCAGTTATAAATTATGTATTATATATTTAAAAATTTATTTAATATAAAAAATAAATATTTAAATCTGTGTTTACATATGGCATGCCCGGGATGGACAGAGTGTTGGTGGGACTGGGGAAGAGGAGGAAAGTGGCGGTTTGCAAAGACCTCCCGGCCAGAGACAGTGTGTCGGTGTGCTCATCAGCTAATGGGTAATTCGGACAGCTGCCAAGCATAACATAATTTGGCAGTATAAAAACATGTTAATGTGGGGCGCCTCGGTGGCTCAGTTGGTTAAGCGACTGCCTTCGGCTCAGGTCATGATCCCGGAGTCCCGGGATCGAGTCCCGCATCGGGCTCCCTGCTCAGCGAGGAGCCTACTTCTCCCTCTGACCCTCCCCCCTCTCATGTACTCTCTCTCTCTCTCTCATTCTCGCTCTCTCAAATAAATAAATAAATCTTTAAAAAAAAAACATGTTAATGTTACTAATATTTGATAATTTTTATTGTCTACTTCTCTAATTCTCATTTTTTCTTTTTTTCTTGCATTTGGGTTTCTTGAGGATTTTTTTTATTACGTTATGTTAATCATCATACATTACATCATTAGTTTTATTTATTTATTTATTTATTTATTTATTTATTTATTTGAGAGGGAGAATGAGATAGAGAGAAAGAGCATGAGAGTGGGGAGTGTCAGAGGGAGAAGCAGACTCCCTGCTGAGCAGGGAGCCCGATGCGGGACTCGATCCCGGGACTCCAGGATCATGACCTGAGCTGAAGGCAGATGCTTAACTGACTGAGCCACCCAGGTGCCCCTGATACATGTTTTTATTTATTTATTTATTTATTTATTTATTTATTGTTATGTTAATCACCATACATTACATCATTAGTTTTTGATGTAGTGTTCCATGATTCATTGTTTGCGTATAACACCCAGTGCTCCATGCAGAACGTGCCCTCTTTAATACCCATCACCAGGCTAACCCATCCCCCTCCCAGAACCCTCAGTTTGTTTCTCATAGTCCATAGTCTCTCATGGTTCATCTCCCCCTCCGATTTCCGCCCCCTTCATTCTTCCTCTTGAGGATTTTTTATGTGCTCATCAAATCTAATCATCCAATCATCCATCCATTCCTCCACCCATCCACTGATCCATCTATCTAGCCTTCCATCCATCCTTCTATCCATCATCCACTTCTATCCATCCATCCCCATTCATCCATCCATCCATCTGTCCATCCCTCCCTCCCACATCCATTGATTCATCCATTTATCTGTCCATCCATCCATCCACCCATCCATTGATCCATCCATCCTTTTATCC
>NC_058414.1:2527842-2557618 GCF_002201575.2 Neomonachus schauinslandi
CCATCCATCCTTCCTTCCATCCATCCATCCATCCATCCATCCACCCACTCACCCATTCATCCATCCAGTCATTCAGCTACCATGGAGGACCAGTCTTTCTTGGTCCTTTCATACATTGTATTTCAAATGATTGTCACACTACCCATAGACAATATTAGTACCCTCCTTTTCCACATGACATTCTGGAAGCTCAGAGAAGGTTAAGCGACTTACCCAAGTTCATGCAGCTCTCAAGTGGCAGATGTCAGGATTCCTCGTTTCAGATTTCTTGCTCTGTACATATATATGGTTGTGTCTTTTCTGAAATGAAAATTGTCACTGTTTAAATTATGCTTATAAAGTGTAACTTTAAAAAATATCAATAAGAGCAATCTTTATAAATGATGGTTTAAAAACTTATTATGTAGTCATGCTCTTAATTTATATCTCAGGGGATTCCTTCTATCAATTTTATTGTCCTTGTTGAATAAAAAGAACTGGTTTTTCCTTTTCAAACAGAGAATTTGGGAAGATGTAATGAATAGTGGAAATAATCACAACAGCACTATTCATACCTTGGGTGTCAGGAATCATGATATCAAAACTAAGATATTTCCATTTTAAATGTCCACTTTAGGGGTTAAAGAACGAGTTGAAGTATTCATCACTAGCTTAAAACCTTATAATATTTTGGAGCCCCTGGGTGGCTCAGTCAGTTAAGTGTCTGACTCTTGATCTCAGCCCAGCTCTTGATCTCAAGGTTGTGAGTTCAAGCCCCATGTTGGGCTCTATGCTGGGCGTGGGGCTACTTAAAAAACAAAGAACAGGGGCGCCTGGGTGGCTCAGTCGTTAAGCATCTGCCTTCAGCTCAGGTCATGATCCCAGGATCCTGGAATTGAGCCCCGCATTGGGCTCCCTGCTCCGTGGGAGGCCTGCTTCTCCCTCTCCCTCTCCCCCTGCTTGTGTTTCCTCTCTCGCTGTGTCTCTCTGTCAAATAAATAAATAAAATCTTTAAAAACAAACAAACAAAAAACAAAGACAAACCTTATAGTATTTGGTTACTACCTATTCGGTTAGACAGGTCAGTTGAGTAAACCTTTGATTGAAACCAATTAGCACACAGCAATGTTGGTCCCCCACCTTTAGGGATCAAG
This sequence comes from Neomonachus schauinslandi, assembly GCF_002201575.2. Taxonomy (NCBI): domain Eukaryota; kingdom Metazoa; phylum Chordata; class Mammalia; order Carnivora; family Phocidae; genus Neomonachus; species Neomonachus schauinslandi. The sequence goes on from NC_058414.1 coordinate 2,528,976, forward strand.
TGTTTGAGTGAAAACAAGGCGCTTTAATATATCAAAAGCGGTAAGGTCAACACTGCTGTGTAGGCGCAGGGAAAAAAATTCAGTAGCAATATATAAAGCTAATTTCATAGGAAAGACCTAATTCTGTTCCCAATCCTGTAAGGTGTTCATGATTTTCTACACTGAAGATCAGATGCATTTCTTTCTATTACTATTTGCAGGTGCCTTTTCATCAATTAGTGCTCTTATTGATGACTTAGTTTGAACATGCGAAGGTCATGCTTTCCTTTCTTTCCAATTACCGAAATGAACACGGTATCTTGAAATTTCTTACAAGGCGAGGACTGCTAAGGACAGCAACGAGAAAAATTATTCTCGAATTTACTGCCCAAATTCAGCTGTGGCATGAAAAATGTATCTACATCACCCATTGGAAAGTGAGGCATCATGAATATATAGATGCGTGTCACCATTAGCCTGGGCATCCTGTATCGTAAGTAATTTTTTTTTCTTCTAATTGTGACAGCACCATTTTGCTTGAACCTCTATCAAGAAATTCTGCAGTCTCCAAACGGCGCTTTGGTGTGGTCTTTCCTAAAACCTATATTACACGGAAAAATACTGTACACACCAAATACCCCAGAGATTAATGAGGTCATTCAAAAGGTAAGTCTGGGGGCACCTGGGTGGCTCAGTTGGTGAAGCGTTTGAGTCTTCGTTTGATTCAGGTTATGATCTCAGGATTGTGATATCGAGCCCCATGTCGGGCTCCACGCTCAGTGGGCAGTCTGCTTGAGATTCTTTCTCCCTCTCCCTCTCTAAAATAAATAAATAATTTTTTTTTAAAAAAAAGGTAAGTCTGAATGAATGAGGATCTTATCGACCATACAAGCAGAGCATCAGGAAGGGGTCTTTAAAGATGCGCAGCGTTCTATAGATTGGAATGCATAAAGTTTTCGTGTGTTGATGATGGTTCATCTTGGCCTCTTCTGGCTCCTTGTTCCCCGGGTCGCTGTCCTAGAGGACACGTTGGGGCAGGAGGTATTATTTGGAGCAGCCCATGCCGTGAGGATAATTAGACAGAAAGGCAGGCTGTTCCCTGTGGTCCCAGGAGAGGGTGGAGGACAAAGGCTAGTTGGTTTTGCTTGGTGCATCTGGCGGTTAAGGACGAGTCAGACCAGACATGTTTGTAGGCGCCGCCGGGGCCTGGTGAGTGACGTTTCCAGGTCGATTGTGAGGCTTTGTCAGCCTCACTCTGTGGAGGAGGAGCTCAAGGTGGTGGCGAAATCAGCTTCCCTGGGAGCAATCCAGACATCACGGGGTTCTGCTTGGTTTCCCTTCTGGACCTTGGGTAACGTCCCGCCCATGCCCTGTCGGACTTGCAATTCTTCCTATTTGTGCTTTCTTTTGAAAGGATGGTGCTGTATTTTGTGTTTTGTTTTCGTGTCTGGCGGTGGCTTGTAGGGGAGCCTGCAGGCTCCTTTTGGGGGCTTCACAGAGGACAGACATGTGGATGATCTGATCCGACTGTCCCACCCAGAAGAGGAGACACCAAGTTCTCCCGATGATCCGCTTTCAAGCTTCAAATGGTACTAACTTGAAAGCGGAAAAGTTCACGCTAGCATGTGGTCGTGTGAGTGGTGGCGTTAGTTTTGGTCCATCTGGCTTTTGCACACCCCTGGGGTCGTCCTGACAAGCAAAAGAATAATTTAGATGTAAGATGAGGGATTCGTTCAGTGTGAGAGGTGAGCTGTTCCTCCTGCACAGAGAGGCATCTGGGGGGCAGGGCTTGCGGGCCTCCATCAGCTGGGGGAGGCTGTAGGCTGGCCAGGACAGAGCTGTGGGGAGGGCTCGAGCCCCGTGCTGCCTGAGAATGAGGAAGATTCTAGAAAAACCAGAGATTTCTCTGATTCTAGCTCATCCCATTTCAGATTTCGGTAGACCCTAACAGGAGCTAGTATCTTTTTCACTCATTCGATGCGCCTCACGACCTGGCTTGTGGATATCCTGGTTTTGTACTGATAACACTAACTTTATTTTGGCGGTTGGCCCTGGCTACTTAGTTTTATGAAACTTGGACCCAGTCATTAGACCCTTGGTCTGAAGTCCCAAGTGGCTGGGAGACCCTGGAAGCATCGCCACTTGTGTTAAATGAAGCAACAGACTCTGTGGGGTGCAGGGCCCGAGGTTGCAAATTACTTCGTACTCAGTTTCATTCTCTGCATTACTTGCTATTAACTGGAACCACCTAAAATGGCCATGTGTGTAGGAAAAAATGTAATTTCAGGGGGTTCAACCTCTGACACTGAGGGTGTCACCAACAAGCACGGTGGTGGTAAGAACAGGCATGCACGCCGGCAAGGCTGGGTGTCGCCCTCCCTGTCCCGACTGTCCGTGTGACCCTGGGCTTATTGCTCTCCCTCTGGAGCTCTTCCTCGATCAGCAAAAGGGAGGCATGAGGGAGATCCAGGATTTCCTGTGGGAGATCGATCTTCATGGGGATACACCGCAGTCCCTGGGGGTCCTTCCCATGCCCTTGCCTGCCTGGGCTCCCCGGGGGATGCTCCCTTCCACTGAGCACGTCCCGGACCCCGATGAAACAATGGCTACAAATTCTCGGGAGTACCCAGCTCGTACTAAAGGGCATTTAGGCAGGAATCCATGGTCTTTCCACGTTATTATTCGAGAGGCCCCAATCCATCAGTATCCTCTTTTAATTTTGTGGGTCAGAATTGTGTTTGGTCTTGGCCCCAGGCTGATGCCAAAATAAAGAGCAGTGTGGAGACAGCATGTGAGCTTTAAGAGAGGTTACAAAAGTAAACAGAACAGATAAAGGAATTAGAGGGGGTTTCCAAGAATCAGTGGCACGTCAGGAATGGCATCAGAAGTGGGGTGTCACACCCCAAATGTTGTCTGTCCCCCAGAAATGTTCTCCGACTGCTTGTGCTTAGTTTCCTTCTGTCACATGAGCTAAGATCGCTGTCTCGCAGTGCGTGTGGCCTGGAGGATTGGAAAAAGAATAAATATCAGAGATGATATTTAGAAAAGAGACAACTAATGTAGGCCTGGATCTTCTCTACGAATGTGATCTCTGAAGGACGCCCCGCCCTCGTTTGTGGGGGGCCTGGGGAGGGCGAACGTCACCTGAGGAAGGAGGCAGAGGTGGTGGGGGGCCGGGGATTCTCAGCCGGGGTGGGGCCTGGCAATGTTGTCCCTGGAGGAGCTGGGGCAATGTCTGGAGGCATCTTTGGTGTCACAACTAGGGCGGTGGTGGGGGTGGGGGGCTATTGGCATCCCGTGGGTGGAGGCCGGGGATGCAGCCAAGCTCCCCGAAGTGCACAGGACAGCCCCCACTGTCTGGGGGCAGGATGATCTGGCGCAGAATGTCACAGGTACTGAGGCAGAGAAGTGTGTCTAGAGGGGGTGGGAGCCCAAGGGGAGAGAGGGACAGAGGAGGGGCGCCCTGTCCAGCACCTGATGATGGTGCTGAGTGCGGAGGGGCTGTGGGCCGCGGGGAAGCCGAGAGCAGAGTGCACTTGGCCTTCACCACCTCCCTCCCCCACGTGTCTCAGGACCGTGGTGGCCCAAGCAGAGGGGTCAGGCGGGGGGGCAGGCCTGAATTAGCCTCTCCCAGCATGGGGGCAAGGAAGCCAGACTTTCCTGATGTCTGTGTCCTGAGCCGAGGTTGGTGACCTGCCATGCACCTGCTCCTGCAAGGGGGAAGGGGGCCTTGGTGCCAGGGTGGTTCCAGCCCGGTCGCAGCAGGATGGCCTGGGCCGAGCGTCCGAGAGCAGGAGCTGAGAGGAGAAGTGTGTGTCTGTTGTCTCGACTGCCATCCCCACGGGGCCTAGCAGAGTGCCAGGATCACAGAGGGCAAATGGGTGTTGGATGAATCAAAGCATGGTGATTATATGGCTCTTGTGCCCGGTTCAGTCAAAGGCATCTGTGTATTAAATACGCCAGGGACGGAATCAACTCTGCGCCAAGCTCTCTGCCCTCCCCGCGTCCCGTGGGTGCCCCGTCTATCACGGTGGCACTTGTACTCGGGTCCCGATCTGCCGTCGTCTTGCCTGACTTAGCAGGGGTGAGCGTGGTCAGGGACTGCACCCTGCCACGGTCATCACTGTCCCCTAGCCACACTTGGCCAGGCCCCTGCCAGGACCATCTCATTGACCTCTCAAACAACTGTGGGAGGGAAGTACTATTATCCCCATTATACAGACAGGAAAATAAAGGCTTGGAGCGGATTTGAGACATAGCTGGTAAGAGGTCCTGGGGGTTATGGATTTGGGAGGACATGATCCCGCACGGGACATTGCCACTTTCTTTTACCACTTGGACGTGGAAATGTGTGGGGCCATTGAGGACACTTGCAAACTCTGTCCTTCAGATTCTGCAGCCAGTTCTAGAATCGCATGGAAGATAGGAGCCCAGGGAGGGCTGGTTTGCTAATGACTGCATGAAACATGGCGCTTGATTCTGCAAAACAGGCAGGAGACCCCCAGAGACCAGCCACAGGGCTGCTCCTCTGCGTCAGCTGGCCCTGGGCTCCCACAGGAGCTCTCCCCTGACCCTCGTAGCCCATGAACTCGCTCCCCGGGCAGGGTCGCACCTGACTCGTCTGTGTCATCTGCAGGGCCTGGCACAGCGTGCTGATGGGCGTTGCCCGTGAGGAGGTCTGCACGGAAGTTTGCAGATCTCCGTTTTCAGGGCCCGTCAGAGGAGGAGAAGATACGGTTCATGGTGCTTTCATCATTAAAACGCTTTCCCTCAACATCGGAGCTAGTGTTCTTCCATGTCCCTGGGGTCCCCAGAGACCTCCTCTGTCAGAGGACCAAGAGCGTCTTTTTGACTATGACAGCAGTTTGCCCTGAAGTCGCTGAAGCAGACACGAAGCCTGTCTGCCGGTGGGTCCCGCTCATCTGCGCCTGAGCAAGTTTCTGGAGCCCAAGGGCAGCCTGCAGCTGCTGGCATGGCTGGCGTGGCTGGCGTGGCTGGCGTGGCTGGCGTGCGTGCCAGCCACTCTGGGACGGAGAGCCAGGCCTCCGGGAGCCCGAGGGGGGGCGCCACCCCACCTGCTGACCGTGGTCACTCCATGGTCCTCGTGGGGATCCCCGCCTCAGATGCAGTGTGGGAGTCTTGGCCCCCTGCCTCGACCTCCCCAAAGCCCCGGGGTCAGCTCCTGTGGCTTCTCGCCGCTTTCAGCTCTGCAAGCCTCTAGTTTTTCTTCTGTTAAATATCAGGCTGGTGTTAAAGCTAGTTTCCGGTGTTTGACATGATCTTGACTTCAGAAATTGCATTATCTTTTCCCCTTAGTGTTTTTTTCACAGCGTGCACATTTTTGCTGTTTTCTGAGCACGGTGTCCATCTGGTTAGTTTGCAGGGTGTCAGTCAGGGTCCAGTCAGAAGGAACAGCAAGGAAGGTTTCATAGGAAAATTATGACCTTAGAGTAGCAGGGGGTTGGTTGGCGATGTGAGCGGAGCTATGAACAATGCAGCCTGTGGCTGGTGGGGGCACCAAGGGAAAGCAGGGACTGCCCTAGAAATGGCCTCCCCGCCGGGATCGGGGTCTGGACCCCACGGGGAGGAGCACAGCTGTGGCCAGCTGGATGCAGAGGTCCCCAGGGACCCACTGGTGGTGCCGGGATCTGCCCTGTGGGTGCAGGGGAAGCCCTCTGCGGGGCCGCTCTGCAGAGCTGGACCAAGGCCCGCCCGCCCGGGGAAGTCATCGTGGGGATGCAGCCCCCCTGGGAGGGGCGGGCTCTCATACATCTACTCTGCAGCAGAAGGAGGGATCTCGGGGACATTACCTGTTCTCATCTGGGCACTGCGGAGCATTCTGCTAGCTGGGAGCTCCCCTGTGCCTCATGCCTGCCAGGGGAGCGGGCCGAGGTCCGACTCATTTCCTTGTTGAGATTTTCTGCTCTGCAGTGTGTTTTGAGACAGTTCGTAATCCTTGTTGAAGCATTGGATGGCTGCTTTAAAATACTTGCCAAATCATTCCAACCTCTGATGTATCTCAATAGGGACATCAGTTAATTGCCTTTCTTAATCAAGGTGTGGTTTCTGTGGTTCTTTGTGGGGTGGGTCCTCTTCTTTTTCTGTCTTTCTTCTATTTTTTTTAAAGTTTATTTACGTAATCTCTACACCTAGCATTGGGCTTGAACTCGCGACCCCAAGATCAAGAGTCACATGCTCGTCAGACTGAGCCAGCCGGGTGCCCCTGAAGTAATTTCTTTTCACAATTTATTTTTATCAATCTCTTTCTGCTTTCCTCAGATTTGTTGTATTATTGTGCTGTGTTGACTAATTTTCACTTTTTAATTAATAACGAACGTATTTGAGTCTGAATTTTGGTTCTATCCAGTATGTTGTTATAGCTAATGTCTGCATTATTTCCTAGATGAACATTTCCTAAATAATGTCCTATAACTCAGGAGTTATTTGTGATATTTAAAATTTTTTAACTTGCTGGGGCACCTGTGTGGCTCAGTTGGTTAAGCTTCTGCCTTCCGGTCAGGTCATGATCTCAGGGTCCTGGGATCGAGTCCCGTGTCGGGCTCCCTGCTCAGTGGGGAGTCGGCTTCTCCCTCTCCTTCTGCCCCTCCCCCTGCTCGTGCACTCTCTCTCTCTCTCTCAAATAAATAAATAAAATCTTTAAAAAAGTAAAATAAAAAATTTCAACTGTGTTCACACCAACCTTGGCTAACAAATTCTAATTTCATTAAACACACCTAAATGATTTCTATAGTTTGGGATTTTACTGCGTATTCATTTCAGTAAAACTTTCTTGAAAAATGAGGGTATGTATGCATATATAAGATAAATTAGGATATTTGAATTAATTTAAATTGCAATAACTGGCTATACAAAAAGAGATATATGTTTATAAATATATAAAACACATTACATATGTAAATATACATATGTATTTGGGGTGTGTGTGTGTGTTCTCTATTTGTCGATTTAAGATTTTTAGATCTTCTCCTTTGGCTGCATCAGTAACACCACCCATGGTCTGCAAACGTGCATGCAGTCGGACTGCGTGGGTGGTGTTTACTGAGCATCTACTAGGGGCCAGGCCTGGCCTCGAGACATCAGAATATTCATTTATCTTAACATCACCACAGCCACTACCCCCACTTTTCTCGAAGCTTGAAGCTGAGAGTTTAAATAATTTGGGTAAGACCATGCAGCAGATAAGAGGCAAAGCCAAGGTTTTAACCCAAAACATGGCTGTTTTCACGACCTGATTTTTCAAGTACTCTCCGCCTGGTCTTATGAAGGCTTAACGTCTCCTACTGTTCAATCCTATCAAATTCCTTCATTATTTCTAGTCCTTTTGACTTCATATATTTTGATGATATGTTGCCGAGTCCGTAAATTTTAATCATGGTAAATCATAAATTTTTTTTCCAGAATAAATCATGTTCTTTTTGTCACGAATTTTATTTTGGTGGCTGTTACCATTTCTAGCTTTTTTGGTTTTGCTTGATATTTAAATCTTTTGTTTTTAGTCCAATGTAAAAATACAGCTGGCCTTTCATAGAGTTGTCTGTGCAATAGATCATAATCTTAAATTGGAAAAGAGCTTTTGGGGTGCCTGGGTGGCTCAGTCGGTTGAGCATCCGACTCTTGGTTTCTGCTCAAGTCTTGATCTCAGGTCATGGGATTGAGCCCTGTGTCAGGCTCTGTGCTCTGTTTGAGATTCTCTATTCTTCTGCACCTTCCCCTCTGTACACGTGCTCTCTCTCTTTCTCAAATAAATGAATCTTTAAAATAAAAAAAAGAAAAGCGTTTATTTTGTTCATAGCTACATTTTTAGCACCTACACCTGGACATGGCTTACAGACACTCAATAAATATAGATACTGGGGCACCTGGGTGGCTCAATTGTTAAGCGTCTGCCTTCGGCTCAGGTCATGATCCCAGGGTCCTGGGATCGAGCCCCGCATAGGGCTCCCTGCTCAGCCGGGAGCCTGCTTCTCCCTCTCCCACTCCCCCTGCTTGTGTTCCCTCTCTAGCTGTCTCTCTCTCTGTGTCAAATAAATAAATAAAAATAAATAAAATCTTAAAAAAAATAAATATAGATACTTACTGAATAACTTAATGAACTGGGCCCGAAATCCTTTGAATTGGATGTTTGGACCTATTCAAAGTTACTGTTGCGAGTGGCAAGTTTAGAGTTCTTATTGTCATTCTCTGTTACAGTTTTAAAATTTACGTTTGTCCTTGTGGTTATCTTTTTTCCTTTTTTGCTGTTTTTCTCTCTCTTTTTTTTTTTTTTTTTTTGAAGATTTTATTTTTAGGGACGCCTGGGCGGGCTCAGTCGGTTAAGCGTCTGCCTTTGGCTCAGGTCGTGATTCCAGGGTCCTGGGATCGAGTCCTTGCATCAGGCTCCTTGCTCAGCAGGGAGCCTGCTTCTCCCTCTTCTGCTCCCCCTGCTTGTGCTCTCTCTCTCAAATAAATAAATCTTTAAAAAATAAGAAGATTTTATTTTTAAGTCATCTCTATACCCAATGTGGGGCTCGGACCTATGACGCCGAGGTCAAGAGTCGCATGCTTCACGCCAGGCACCCTCCCTTCTGTGTTTCAATGTTGAGCTTACCCTCTTACAGTTAATGATGAGATTCCTTCTTTCTCACTGAGGTGCGAGCTCCCATTTGCCTGCCTGCCTGCCTCCCTGCCCACCCCTCGCCCCCTCTATCGCCGATGGAGTCTACAGTTCTATAGATTACTATCTCATTAACTGGTGTTATAATCATCAGCCACTGGGGCTTCTAATTTCAATTATAACCTTCCTACTATAACTATAATTTTCATAGTTATTTTCAAGAATTACCATGGGCATCTGGATTACACTTAAGACTTTGTTAGCTACTATTTTAAAAATCAATTCTTGGGCCACCTGGCTGGCCCCGTCAGTGGAGTGTGCGACTCTTGATCTCGGGGTCATAAGTTCGAGCCCCACATTGGGTGTGGAGATGAATTAAAATAAATAAACTTTAAAATCAATTCTCTATTTGAATGGTTTCGCGACTCAGCACCATCTGGATCGTATCAGAGATGTATCGTATTCTTATACTGAGTTAACTCTTACTCAGCTTGGGTTCCAGGAAATTTTTTAGGAGCGCTCTCAGTTCTTTCTGCTTGGGTATCTGAAGATGACCTGCACATAGGAATTCGTGGTTTATACTATTTGCCTCTCAGAGCTATAGATTGCGCTTCACCGTCCACTGACCTTTAATTTTGCAGAGAAGTTATCTGAAATTACATTAATTTTTTTTTTCCTTCTTAAGAAGCTTCTTGTGAACTCTTGGGTGTGTATTCCAATTTCAATTGGAATTCCAAATTTTATGACGTATGTTAGACATTAGTCTGCTTTTAATAATTTTGCCTGTTCTAAGAAAGGCTCTGAAATGTACAGACTCAGGGATGTTTGTGAGCAATAGTGAGTTTTCTTCCTTCTGTGATTCGTGACTCCGCTCTGGCCCCTTCCCTGGAATCCTCCTTGGGATTGGAATCCTCCTTGGCTTGGCTCTCCCGCGTCTTTCCTAGATTGGTTTTCCCTGGGTCTCGTGACTGTCCTCTGGGGGCCAGGACGGCGTCACCAGTTGGTTCTGTGCGGAGATTTGTCCTGTTGCCATTTCTGGAACGCTGCCCGTCTGCTGCCTGCTTGTTCTGGGATCAGCGGCCTGGAGGCCAGTCTTCAGCCCAGATTGCTCCCTCTGATCACCCCCTTCTCGACCCTCCTTGGCTCGTCGTGAAAATACCAGGCAGAGATTGTCTACATTTTCTCCTCTCTTTCATGAAATGGGTTCAGATGAAGACCTTTCTCTCTCCTGATTCGTACGTTGGCCTTGTCCCTTGACCAGAAGGATCATGGCGCAATCCCTAGACCTAGAAGATCATGCTTAGCCAGTGTGGGTGAACAATGGCAAGGGTGTGAGTGCAAAAGGGCCAGGTTCACGTGAAGGCAGAGGGAGAGTGTGGATTTGGAAGAAGCCCTTCCGCACTGCTTCATGCGTCCGGCAGCCCAGTGGAAGGAGGAGAGGCTCTGGGCCGGGCTGGGGGGCCACGGTTCGAGAGCATCCAGCCGTGTCCCGGGAGGACCCCCTGCTCTGTCTTTGGGCTGGCAGCAAACCACGACTGCGGGGAGCATCCTCTCTCTTCTGTGGTGGTTGCTTTTCAGCTCCTGCGCTGGCGTGACCTGGGCCATTAGGAGGGTCTCCTGGTGACCCCAGGGATGTGTGGTTGGCCTCTCAGACCCTCCTTACTCAGCCCTGTCTTTTTGGCACGTAGATCATTGTCAGGATTAAAAATACAGTAACGTTGCCATGGACGCTTTCATGGATATCGTTTTATATTTCACTTAAATCATTTCTGAGCATAGAGTCCTTTTATCTTTAGAGAAAAGGCACAGGCTTTTTTGTGTGCCTGGGTCAGGGACTAGGAATATGTTTATGAAACCAAATTGTTTTACAAAAATCTGGCGCTCATTTGCTCACTAGCAACAATAAATGATAAAATCCTCTGTCTTCAGTAGTGTTGGGTATCGTAGAACAAATGCATGGATATTACCTGAGAATATATATATATTTTAATTTATTTGACAGAGAGAGTGAGCAAGAGAGAGAATGAGCAGGTGGGAGGGGCAGAGGCAGAGAGAGAAGCAGGCTCCCCGCAGAGCAGAGAGCCCGATGCGGGGCTCGATCCCAGGACCCTGGGATCATGACCTGAGCCGAAGACAGATGCTTAACGACGGAGCCACCCAGGCGCTCCCCGAGAGCATATTTTTGAGGAAGAAATGTGGGCAAACATGATTTTATGTAGCAGGTGTGTGCTGGGGACATCTGCTGTTCCCCACAGTGAGCTCAGTCCTGGGGCCACCGTGGCAGACAGGTGGATGGCGCTTGCAGGGAGAGTCTGAGAGAGTAGTCTTGGGACTCACCTCAGAGACGAGGACGCTGGAGCCAGTCACCTGGCCTGGGGAGGCGTCGGCGGCCTGCCGGTGACTTTGGCGGCTCTTTGCTGTGGTGGCCAGTCGTGTATATTAGGCTTCTCTCCCTCTCGTCCCTGCACGGCCCCTAAGAACCCTCTCGAGCTGGCGTAGCAGACCTGGAGATAAACCCACGTATGCTTCGTTTTGCAGGCAAATTATACTTTCCATTTCGTGCACAAGCTAAAGACTTTAACAGAAACACTGCTGAAAACGTCTGGCATTTTTCAGAACAGTGGGAGTGGCCAGATGCTCAGCCAACTGCAGGTGAGTGGTGGCTGTCTTCACATCGAGGGCGAGGGTTGGGGGGGCACCTGCGAGGGCGTGCCTCGAAATCGGAGCGGCCCCTCAGGGGGCCCCACCGTGCCCCTCGGGTGTGGCTGTCAGCTGACTAATAATACTGACCTAGAGTTGAATGTGTGAGGCAGTTTTGTGAGTGGTCAAGGGCTTGGTTCGTGCCAGATGTCAGTATTATGAGCACGATGAATAATTTAATAGTATTTGCCTGTTCTTTAAATTCCACAAATGGAGGGACGCCTGGGTGGCTCAGTCGGTTAAGCGTCTGCCTTCGGCTCAGGTCGTGGTCTCAGGGTCCTGGGATCGAGTCCCGCATCGGGCTCCCTGCTAAGTGGGGAATCTGCTTCTCCCTCTCCCACTGCCCCTCCCCCTGTTTGTGCTCTCTCTGTCAAATAAAATCTTAAAAAAATAATAAATTCCATAAATGGAGGCACAATTCTGTACCTTAATGCTCTTTTGAGTGGTTTGCGTACTTTTCAACTGTGGGTTTGTTTAAAGGGCCAGTTATCACTCCCTGACATTCTGTATTGACGATCTAATATATTCCAAAATCTTGGGGGCTGTGTTTTAAGATGGCCAATTCCTGCAGAGCCCGACAGCCATGAACTTCAGAACTTTACAGGAGGTAGGCCACATAATAACCTGGGGCCCTTTGTGTAACTGGAAGTCCCCTGAAGTCTGATAGCATGAGAAATCACGCCCGCCTTTTTATTCTTGTTTGGCCTATTTTTTTATGCACCAGACAAGTAGTTCAAGGCGATTCATTGCAGGGAGTCGGGAGCCAGCCTGGCTGGCTTTGATTCCTAGTCTAGCCCGGCAGTGGGGTGAACACACTGTCCGAGAGCTGCAGTTTCCCCCGGGGAGTCCTGTGCCGGGGGTCCCGTGGCTCCTGACAGTGGGCCTGGCGGGGTGCTGGTGGCCCCGGGCGTTAAACCCAGGTGGTTTCAGAGCCCAGCAGCAGCTGGCGGTCCTGTCCTGGTGTTTGAAGGTCTGCGAAGCCGGGTCTCAGGGTGGCCCCCACTGTGTGAGCGTGAGGACTATCGTCATATTCTTCTTGAACTTGTTTGCTCGCGGGTTGATTTGTTACGGGATCAGCAGGCTTTTTCTCTAGTAGGCCAGATTGGAGATAGCTTAGGCTTTGAGAAAGTCTCTGCTGCGATTAGGAATAATTACATGCAACATCATGAACAACAAATGGAGAGTCTCCAAAGTCGTGTGAGCACCTGACTGCCCCCCTGCCCCCGGTCCACACGGCTCCAAGGAGAGGTCCTCCCATGAGCTGGTACCACCTGCCAGGCAGTCATGTTAGAAACGCAAGTCCTTCTTCCATCACCTGCACTTGTCATCTTCAAGGAAAAAGCGTGCTGAGTGGCGCCCCATTTCCCAGTGTGGGGCTCACGATCGGGGAGTGTGAAGACCTGTATTCCAGGCCTGGCTCTTGCCACCAGACAGTTGGGCAGGTGCTTCACTGCTGCCCGAGACCCGGACTGCGTTTCTGCTCAGGGAAAAGCAAGTGATCTCCTCACGGAGATGTGGCCGAGCGTAGATGATCAATACACAGAAAGTACCCAGCCAGTGTCTGGCCCATGGTGAATGCCCAGCAAAAGATACGCAAGATTCCAGTAAAATAAAAGTGCACACCAGTGTTTCATAAGGAAATCCTGTCATCCGTACACAAGCATCGATAGAATCATCACATCCAGGAGGCGGAGGTGAGAAGTCACAGAGCTGAATGCAGAGGGTGGACGCCGTTTGAGAATTCCTTATCGGAAGTTCTAAGTTTCAAGGCTGTGCACTCACACGAAGTCAGGGTCACGTGTAAATATTCTCTAGTGAACTGATAGGTTCCAGAACTAGTCCCCGTTCCGCCAGCCCCCTCCTAGCTTAGTCCTGGCTCTGGCCTCATGACATCAGGATGTCCCCCTCAGTCTTGGTGGGCTGCTGGATTTGCAGGGGGCAGTCAATCTGGAGGCAACCTTTCATTCCAAGCACCCTGGGGAGCCCTCCTTAGTGAAAACCTTGACAAGGGAGAGTTGGAGCCCTTCAATATGAAAGAGGGATCACACAGATCATGATCTGCAGGTTTCTTCCAAAGATGAGATTTGATGGCCACAGAATTAAAAGTGGGTTCGGGAAATGCAGAAACCCTTCCATGGTGGTTTTATGAGAGTGACCCCATCTCTAAAACTGGCCGGTGGAAAACACAATGGAAAGGCTCTTTTAAAAAAGGTTTCTATTATTTACTAATTTATTTATGTATTTATGTATTTATTTATTTTTAGAGAGAGAGAGCATGTGTGCATGTGTGTGTGAGCGGGTGGGAGGGGCAGAATCTTAAGGATTATTTTATTTTATTTTATTTAAAGTAGGCTCCATGCCCAATGTGGGGGTTGAACTCAGGACCCTGATATCAAGAGTCGCACGCTTAACTGACTGAGCCAGCCAGGTGCCCCGTAAATGATCTATAAATCATCACCCTCTACTTTTGTTAGAAAATTCTCCTGAAAAGTCGACACTTGTTTCATTCTTTGTTTTCAATGTTAGTGCATAATTTCAATGACAATCTAAATTGTCACAATCATTACTCTTATTTTTCAATGTGAAGTCCTAATCAACTGTGATCCTGTTATTTACCATGATTTTTAGAACCTCTTTCACCATGATTCACTTTATGTGTCTTTTTCTTGTAAAATGAAACTTCAAATAAACCTAACAAGTATTATTCAGTAAGAGGAAATGAGATTATTTTTGTTAAGCTGTGTTATTTTCCTTAGGAAGCCCTGAGGAACAAATTTATAAGAAACTTTGTAGAGAGCCAACTGCACATTGATGTTGACAAGCTGACGGAAAAGCTCCAGACTTACGGTAAGTAGGTGGGGGTGTGTGGGGGTAAGCGGGTGGGCATATCTGTGCATGTGGGCGTGTCCATGTACCTAGGTGGGCGTGTCCGTGTCTGTGGGTGGGCATATCTGTGCATGTGGGCGTGTCCATGTACCTAGGTGGGCGTGTCTGTGTACGTGGGTGGGCGTGGCATGGTCCACTTACCAAATAGCCCACCGCTGGGGTCCTCATCCTTCTGCCTCCAAGTTTCTGGGTGACGCTGACAGGTTGCTCTTCTCCGGTTCTGTTTGCTTGTCTGGAAAACTAGATAACGCTCCAAAGGTTGCTCATACCTGAAGTTTTCTGGTTTATGGAGTCAGGGCTTGAGTAGCAAGGAACGTAGTCAAAAAGGAAGGCTTCTGACGTGAGTGCAAGAATTAATGAGACTTGAAACAATTAATGAGTTTTTGAAACAAATGAGTATTCCTGAGTTAATAGTTGATTGAAAGCAGGTACATTGAAAATTTGGAGCTCAGGTTAGAAGGTTTTATCAATCTGCCAATGGTTGTGTTGTCCCTCCATAGTTAATGCATGAATTCATTTAGATATTAAACAACCGGGTAGCGAGCAAACACGAGAGTTGGGTTCTGTGCCAGGATCTGGAGACCCTGCCCACCACCGCGTGCCGGGCCCAGATGGCCGTGTTAGGAACAGTGGCATGGTGGCAAAATTGGGGTTTGTCACAGGTGCATCCTGGGGGTGTGCTCGGGAGCCCAGCCCAGCTGAGTGCAGAACAAGAATAAAGGAAGTCCCCCTGAGGGAAGAGAGGACATCTCTTTCTCCTGGCACTCTGTTCCACCAGAGGGAAGGGGCTGGTGGCCGCCTGCAGCGCGGGGGGTTGGCAGGGGGCTAGGCATTGCAGGAGACACCATACTTCCCTCTTCTGAAAAAAACAGGTGTGATGAATTTACTGCCTTAGAAAAGTTAATGAACTTAAATTATTTCCTTTTTATTTTATTTCTTAAGTAGGCTCCATGCCCAGTGTGGAGCCCAGTGTGGGGCTTAAACTCACGACCCTGAGATCAAGATCTGAGCGGGTCCCTTAACTGACTGAGCCAGCCTGGTGCCCCAAGTTAATGATATTTAAAAATAAATGTCACTGCTTTAAGTCATTTTTTAAGGAATTAAAACATACCTCTGTATGTTTTACAAACCTCCTTTTTGTAACTCTGTAGGTAAAGAATTCGATCACTTTACTTATTGCATCCTTTTAAAATCACTGGCGAGGGGCACCTGACGGGCTCTGTCGGAAGAGTGTGCCTCTCTTGATCTCGGGGTCGTGAGTTCGAGTCCCACATTGGGTGTGGAGATTACATTAAAAAAATAAAATTAAAAAGAAAAAGTTGCCAGTGAGGTCATCCATTTCTCTGCCTTAGAACCAGCACCTGGAGCCTGGGGCAAAAAGGAACATTTGAAAGTAATTTGTAGCAATTTCTGGGAATGTTTGTCCAGTCAGGCTCTTGATTTCATTCCTTAACTTTTTTAAAGTAACCGTTTTCTTGTTCCAAAAGCAATTTATGTCTATTGTAGAAATATTAGGAAATACAAAGAAGCCAGGAAAAAAAAATCTACCCATATCCTCATCATCACAGACCGCCTGGGGTTACTTTTTCAGATGGATTTGCATGGCTCATGTGAGCGTGGGTACATATATTTTCAGAAAAATGATCACACTGTTTATATTATTTTGCAAACAGCTCATAAATGGATTCTAGGGGTGCCTGCATAGCACAGCTGGTTAAGTGCCCGACTCTTGGTTTCGGCTCAGGTCATGATCTCAGGGTCGTGGGATTGAGCCCTGCATGGGGCTCCATGCTCAGCGGGGAATCTGCTTGGGATTCTCTCTCTCTCCCTCTGCCTCTGCCCCTCCTGGTCGTGCTGCCTCTCTCTCTTTCTCTAAAAATAAAATAAATGCATCTTAAAAAAAAAGAAATGGATTCTGTTGCAAAGATTCTTCATGTCCTTCAGTACTGCCTGTTACTAAGAGTTCTCGGTCCGGCCCCCTTCCACGTCCACCCCCTAGCACGAACCCACTTTAAACGTGTTTAACTGTTTCTTGTGGATTGTATCTTTCTATCATGGCGTGATACATTATGTATCGTTATATCTTTACATAGGAGTTATCAATCCATTTCCTGTTGTGAGAGATGCGGCCTTGCTTCTCCCTCCCGGGCCCCATGGCTCCCTTGCAGGGATGGACGTTTTCCTTATGTCCGCATCATGACCAGACAAATACGGTTCAGTGCAGAGCCAGGTTACAGGTTTTAATGAAATTTCCTTTTTCACAATGTTTCCCTCTTCCTAGAGTTTCTGTTCTCTTGGCTCCCCACTGCCCTCCGTGCCAATGTGTCACTCTTCCTGACGGGGGAGTCCCTCTGTCCGTGTGGGCAGACACCTGCTGGCCTGCCCTCTTGCCCTGGGCCAGGCAGGTGGGCTTCTGAGCATCACCCCCAAGCGCTCCCAGGAATTGCCTGCTCTGTTCTCCCAGACGGGATACCGAGTCTCCTGGGCTCGTCGTCCTCCCCATTCTTGTTTTATGATCATGTTTTGCTGGTTCACATCCGAAAATGTCAATCTGAAAAAGGGTGCATGAGGGAAACATTTCCTGAGCAATTTTACTCAGTAAATTCACCTTTACATCTGAAGGGTATGTGGGAATAATCCCAATTTTACTGATACACTTTGATTTGTGTTCCTCTCTCTCTCTCTCCTTACTTTTATTTTTTTTGATCAGTCTTGTTGGAGGGTCCTCAATTTTATTAGTTTTTTTTTTTAATAAAACAAATGTTTGGCTTTAGTGATAATTTTATTTTTTATTTTATTGACTTCTGATTTTTTGTTTGTTTTGTGTTTTGTTTCTGGTTCTATCCTTTCACTGTCTCTGGTTTGTCACTTTTTTTTGGTAACTTCCTTAGAGAGATACTTAGATCTGTGATTTCCACCTTCTTTTTCTTTTCTTGTATGTACATATACATGCTTATGATCACATGCTTCCCTCTGGACATCACCTCGCTGCCTCTCACATGTTTTGATATGTTCTATTTTCATTAGCATTCAGTGAAGTGTAGCTGTTTTTGATCCTTGGGTTGTTTGAAAGTTTATAGCTTACTTTCTAAATATCGTGATTTTCCATTTATTATTTATTTTTAAGATTTTATTTATTTGTTTGTCAGAGAGAGAGAAAGGGAGAGAGAGAACAAGCAGGGGGAGCAGCAAGCAAAGGGAGAAGCAGACTCCCCACAGAGCAGGGAGCCTGATGCTGCACTCGATCCCAGGACCCTGAGATCATGACCTGAGCCAAAGGCAGATGCTTAAGACTGAGCCACCCAGGCTCCCCCTTACTGATTTTTTTTAATGCTCATTCTTTCAGTTATTAACAGGTGTATGTTGTCATTTCCCATTGGGGTTGTGGACTTCTCTATTTCTTCTTATGTTCTGTCAATGTAGGGTTTATATAGTTTGAGGCTGTATTTTATTTTTTATTGCTAACATGTTAGATATTTATATTTTCTTCCATTGGCTTAGTTTGGGGTTTCTGGGTGTGTCCGCTGGTAATGTCCGTGGGCAGGTGGGTCCTGTTATTATGTTCTGTTTTCAGGTGAGACAACGTTTCGTCTCTGGGGTCAGGTACAGGGGTTTGCTGGTTCGGTTCCCTGCCGAAGCGAAGCTGTAGAGAGGGCTCCGCATTGTCTGATTCTCTGGCTCAGCTTCCTGGGTGGTCGGGACTGCGTATTATATTCCACAGTAGACGGGGCTGTGAATCAGCCTCCCTGCCTGGCAGGCCATGAGGATGGAATCAGAGCCTGCACAGCTCATGGTGTGGGGACCCGAATCGGGCCAGAGTGTGCATTGAATCCCCTGCTCTGCAGATGGGAGAAGCTGCGGGCTGTGGTCTCTGCTCAGCCGTATGCAGGGCTGTGGAGTGGGCTTCCCGGGCACTCTGGTTAGGGTCCCTGGTGAGACAGCCTGGAGGCCGTGTTCAGCCATGGGCAGGTCTTCAAATTCGATTCTTGGCTTGGGCGCAGTGGGAGAAGCAGCTCTAAAGCTGCTAAAACTCTTTGTCTTTTTAGATTTTTTTCTTTTTTAATTCATTTATTTGAGAGAGAGCGAAAGCACGAGCAGGGGAAGGGGCAGAGGCAGAGGGAGAAGCAGACTCCCCTGTGAGCAGGGAGCCCAATGCGGGGCTCGATCCCAGGACCCTGAGATCACTACCGGAGCCGAAGGCAGATGCTGAACCCACTAAGCCCCCCCCAGGCGCCCCTTGTTTGTCTTAACTCGAGGCAACCTGCACTCACCCCAGGGTCCCTGACTGAGCGAGGCCGTTGGCTTCATTCTGCAAACTGCTGGCTCTGTCTTGCCGGCTTGGGTGACGATGGGCCACCTGGCTCTGGTCACTTACCCTCTGGCCACATGGGGCCAGAAGACAGTGTCCACAGCAGGTGGGGCCATGTCCCCGCTCCCCTGCCTGGGCAGGAGCAGGACTCCCGGTTTCCCAAACACGCTCTCTGGTGGCGAAGGGCCGGGAGCTGCCTTTAGCCTTGGCTCTGAATTAGGCCCCCGTGGGTGAGCTTTAGAGCACATGTTCTAAATGATGTATGCTCAGCAATATAAACACGTCCCCAGTTTGCTCCCCCCGTAAAATGTCATACTCTGCAGGTATCCATCAAACACAAGAGAACAAAAAGCAGAAACACCCGAAGCCCCTCGCAATGCATGCTCTGGTCTCCTGCTTTCTAGTTGTTCTGCCTACTTTCATCCTGAGGAATTAATGAAGACCACTGGTTAGGCCTGGCTCTCTCCTCCAGCAATTCCTGCTGTTGGTGTAAAGCACTTCTGAACGCCGGGTGCTGAACAGACTTTAATTCTTAGAACAACTCCGTAGGCGACATGGTTTTCGTCCCACTGCAGACGAGGACGATGAAACTTTGCAGATCAAAATCACTTTCCAATGCAAGGGGCGCCTGGGTGGCTCAGTCGGTTAAGCGTCTGACTCTTGATTTTGGCTCAGGTCGTGACCTCAGAGCCGTGGGATGGAGCCCTGCGTCGGACTCCCAGGTTTGCTTGTCCCTCTCCCTTTGCCTCCCCGACTGCTTCATGTGCTCTCCCTCTCTCAAGTAAAAACGTAAAATCTTAAAAAAAAAAAAAAAACCACTTTCCAACGCAAAACATGAATCACGTAGAGTTGCTCCAGGGGCAAAGCCGTGTCCTGCTGACTTCTCCGCCACCATTCCCAGGCTCCCCTGTGGCACTTACCACGCGGGGACAGTGTCACTCCTCCTGTGCCCCAAGCTGGCTACCCCCGCCCGCGTGTCTCATGCGTCTGGCTTTTGATGGCTCCCGGGGTCTGTCACTGCACACAGGAAGCTCTGAGCTCAGCCTCCTGCCCACCGTGCTTAGAGAACAACAGTATGAATCCCCACGAAGTGCCTTCATAGATGCTCCCCCACCTTTACAGTGACATTTCACGGCGTAAAAGACGTCTCCAGAGCGCGGTGCATGGATCCTTCTTGCGCGGCGTGCCAGGGCCCATGGCGTCACAGAGTAGACTTGGTGCATCGCCCGAAAGCATCACTTTTGCTTCAACATTTGCAGGAAAATGAGACATATTTTATACGAAAACAAAAGGAAGAGGCTAGAATATTAATATTTTCCTGAAAAAAAAACAAACATTCATTTCAGAAAATTTTCTTCCCGCACGGGCTTTTCTGGGATCCTGTCTTCTCCCTGCATACATCCCTCGGCCGCCCTCCATCGTCCCGTGCTAGGGGTCCGTGGGTGGGAACGCCTGAGAAGTGCTACATGGCTCTGCTCGGCTGAGCTGTCACCAGGGTGACTCTGATCGGAGTCACCAGGGTGAGTGGATGAGGAAAAATGCAGAATTTCTGGCCTCAGCTCTGCCTGCATCAGCCGAACCAAGTCAGCTGTGCAGAGCCTGGTATCTGTGTCTCTACGGCAGATAAACCGGGTGCTGAGCTCTTTATCTCGGTTGGGATGGAGGTGGTGGTTGGCGATCTGGAAGTCTGCCCACCAGGCAGAGCACCGCTCCGATCCTGTGGTGTCATCTGAGCCAATATCTGATAAGCCGATATCTGATGGGATAGGGCAGCACATTCCGTCTGTGCCTCTACTGGAGATCGATTTTCTCCAATATATTAATAACCACAGTATTAGGACACACTGATCGAGTGCTCAGCATGCCCCGGACACCATGAGTGCCGGAAGTCTTGCCAGCATTATTTTCTGTAACCTTTAGAAAAATACCACGGAGCGGATTATCATCATCCCTGTGCCATAAGGAAGAAATGTAGGGTGTCAGGGCCTAACAGACACAGCTGCCCCCAGGGAGTAGGGGGTGGGTACCCCCCCGTCTGACCCGTGACCGTGAGGCCCCATACACTGCAGCCCACCAGTAGGCTTGCTGTGTCTCCGTCTCCACCGCAGAAGTGGTCTGATCCGAGAGACTCTCCTTAAACCAAACCCCCGTGGCCTCTGGTCCAGCGGAGAGGGGCCAGGCCCCATGGAAGCAGGCTCGGTGTCTCGGCCTGGGATCCAGAAATGGCAGAGTAACAGGCCCCGCTTTGAGAAGCAGTGAGTGATGGAGGTCGAGGAGCTGCTCGGGTAGCTGGGGGATCATGCTCACGCCAACTTCTCCCTGTTGTTCGGAGTCTTACTATTTCAGCCATCTGGATGGGGTAGATGAAACAGTTCTCCTCACCACGGAAAGAGTGGAGGCCTGGCCACGTTAATGGGTTTTTCTATGTGCCTCATGATGACAGGGACAGACCTTGACGTGGTTCCTCATTCATCTCTGGCCTTTCAGAGACACGTCGATGCTGAGCAGGCACAGCCCAGGCTTGATCTGGAAAGTAGGAAGCCAGGAGGAGAGAGAGGAGTAGGCAGACCAGCAAGAGAGGGAGGCGAGGAGGCCGAGGCAGTGCCAGGGGTGCTGGGGTGCCCCGCGAATGGGCACGGGGGGAAGGCCAGCTGTCATCTGGGGGGCTGGAGCATGGGGGACCTCGAGAGGTGGGTGAGGGCCGGTGGGGCGCACTGCCCCTGCACAGAGGACAGGCAAGCGGGTCGGGTCACTATCTGCTCCCACACGATAGACAGCAAATGACAGAGGCTGTGTGGGATCATGGAGGGAAAGGAATAAGTCTAGGACACTGGGAACTCCATGCATAGGGCACTTTGGAACAGGACACGGGGGGGCTCACTCTGGATTGCGGTGTGTGCCTGCCAGAGTGTGGGTTCGGGAGCATGGTGGCTAGCAGCCCTCGTCCCATGCGGTGTGGGCTTACCCTCAATGCAGCAGATGGCTGAACGTCCACGGAGGCTCCCTGGGCGCCGTGGCATCACGCAGTTCCCCCGAATAACCAGTAGGGTTTGCTGCATAGTGAATAGACTTCACTCCTTTGGACCACTCAACCCATGCTGAAAAGCATGCGATAGACTTCCGTTGTAAAGCCTGAAAATCATATACAACGGATGCTCTTTCCCAGAAGATTCTCATCAAGCTTCCATTTCTTGATGTTTCCCAGTGGCTGGTTCTGTTCAGTCTTATAGATTTGGGGTTGGGTGGGGGCTCATTTCAGCCCATCCTTTGAGGGATGCTTTTGGAGAGGATGATGTGGCCGGAAGCCGGTGTCCATCTGCTCAGGCATCGTTCCTGTGGAAGTGGGTCCTGTGGTTGAGGGAAGGGCCACTAGGGCGTTTCAGAGCTGCCCTTTTACTGTCCTATGTCTATGCGGTTTTGTGATTCACTGTGTGTTTTTGTGTGTGTCATAGGTGTGTAAAAACATGTCAGTATGTTTCCATGTGCATTCATCCCTTCTTGGTTGAGTCTTTCTGTTCTTTATGAAGTCCCAAGCAATCTAGTCTCTGGGGGTCTCCTAAGGAGCGAGGCCGGGGTGGGGGCCAGGGTGGCCCACCCTAGTGGACACAAGCACATTGCCCCAGCCCACGGTGGTGCCATGACATCAGCGAGCCTGGCGGGTCTGATGGCGTCTCCCTATCATCCTGAGCATGCTGAGCCCGTCTGTAATCGCTTCCCTCCCTGGGCTAGGTTCTCGTGTTCTTTGCACACCACCCTACTCTGCGTTGTTTGGTTTTCCCACATCTCTCTGACCTGTGGTCCAGCTCGTCCCTGAAGCCAGAGCTCATGTACCAAGTCCTCCCCCGTGTTCTGCCCTGACGAATGTGCCCGCTCTACTTCCATTTCAAATGCTCAAACCTGGGCAGAGTGCACCAGCTTCGGATTTCCTCAGTGGCAATACTCCTTGATCCCGGATCACTGTTTCTGCCAAGTTAATGTGACCAAGTGAGCGGCTTTCACAAAATGCCTGCTGTGATGGTGAAGGCATGTTTTCTGGAATTCCTTGGTGCCAGGTTGGAACACTAATGTGTTTTTTTTTGCTGGGTTCTGTGTGAGAGGCCTTCCGTGCTGCTCGGAGGCTCTCACCCTGGGATTCTTCTGTGTGTCGCCTGCCGCCCAGCATCTCTGGGCCGCAGGCTCACCGTCTGTGCTTCCACAGCTTTTCATTCCCATGGAAGGATCAGCATCACAGGACTGCATTCAAAGAGCAGAGTTGGGGTCCCTGGCTGACTCAGTCGGTAGAGCTTGGGACTCTTGATCTCGGGGTCATGAATTCGAGCCCCACCTTGGGGCTACTTAAAAAAAACAAAACAACAACAACAAAAAACAAAACAAAACAAACCCAAACCAAAACCAAGACTCAAAAGGCAGAGTTGATACTCAGCCAATAGGTAGCACATTTTGCCTATGAACAAAGTGTGACTCACGAAGGGATTTTTTTTCTCCCTGGGCTG
Source organism: Neomonachus schauinslandi (assembly GCF_002201575.2). Taxonomy (NCBI): domain Eukaryota; kingdom Metazoa; phylum Chordata; class Mammalia; order Carnivora; family Phocidae; genus Neomonachus; species Neomonachus schauinslandi. The sequence goes on from NC_058414.1 coordinate 2,551,957, forward strand.
AGATCAAGTTGTAACGTCCTGTCCCGTTTTCTGCCCTCAGGAGGGAAGCTGGACAAGATGTTTGCTCATGGGGGCGCCGGACGCGTCCGCTTCCTTGGCGGTATCTTGGTCAACCTCTCCTCCTGCGTGTTGCTGAACCGTTTCCAGGCACTGGATTCTGTCGCCAGCCTGGAGTCGAAAGCCCGTGAGCTCATGCGGCAGAACAGCTTTTTGGCCAGTAAGTATGCCGTGAGAACATATGCTCCTGTAGGCATGGGCTCCAGCGGGCTTGCCGTCTTGCGTCTTTCTCCCCAAACCTGTGTGCCAATGGCTCCGAAAGAAAAGACGTCCTTTCCAGATAGACTGAGACCAAGCAGAAAGGCTCACCTTGCGTTGGTGAGTTGTGGCTGTCCGCGTCTCCGATCCTGGGCTCCAGGCCATTCACGGCATCTGTTTTTACCAGTTTATGGTGTCGTTTCACCGCTAAATCTCACATGATAAAATTATATCTTTCCTGATTACAGTTTTGCTTTGATTCCGTCGTCACTCTGACTTTATCATAGTATCTTGACATCCTGGGGGGAGGGGAGGGGGGAGACAACAGCCTGTTCGACTTCCTTCATTCATGCCCGTTCGTTCAGGATACACGTGATGCGTTCTCGTGTCTTGAATGAATATCGCATTATTTTTTTTATTTGGGTGTGTATGAGTTTGTTGAGGGCTGCCATGACACAGGACCACAGACCATGTGGCTTTGATGACAGAAATCTGTTTTCTCTTGGTTCTGGCCAGACGTCTGGGACCCAGGTGTCAACAGTGTGGGCTCTTTCTGAGGCCGTGAGGGGGACGCGCTCCAGCCTCCCCTCGGCGTGTCGACGGCTGCCTTCTCCTGGGTCTCTTATGGTGTTTGCTATGTGCATGTTGGGTCCACGTTTCCCCTGTTTGAGGACAGCAGTCCTACTGGACGAGAGCTCGCCCTAAGGACCTCCTTCTCCATTGACTACCTCTGTGAGGACACTGTCTCCAAGTGAGCTCACATTCTGATCTGCTGGGGGTTAGGACTTGCCCATGTGAACCTCGGGAGTGTCCTGTTTACCCCCAACAGGCATTGTGTATGAAATTCAGAGAATTCATGTGCCAGAACCGAGCCCCTGTGTTCGCATTTTGAATGATCATTATATGGAATGAATGAATCATTGAACATCAAAAATTAATGATGTACTATATGTTGGCTAATCAAATTTAAGTTAAAAAAAAAAAAACAAAAACAACTGATCGATAACCCCAAAGACACCAGTTCCTTGTTGGAAGCTGAAATCTAGCTGACCCCCGTACATCCGTATGATGTGACAACTCTGGGCCCCGCCTTGCTCAGCGCAGGTGAAGAGCGACCGTCTGTCAGCATGCCCTTGACCACCCTCCCTGTGCTGTCCCTTCCGTCCCCTGACCTCCTCCCTCCACGACCACAAGCCTCCGCACACCTCCCCTGCCTCATTCTCACGGATGCATCTGTAATCCCAGAAAAGGAAAGCCTGACTGTTTGAGCAGCCTGGGGTCATTTTCCGAGTCCTAGAAAAATGCAAAAGAAATCATTTTGTTACCGATTTCTTGGTGCAGATTATTTTGTTGTAAATAATTGATGACACACAGTATGGATTTATATACCAGTAGCTGCCCCGTGTAACCCTAAGGATCCGCGCTGCCTCGCCACTTCCCCGGGGGGGGGCTGGGCTGAGTCTCACGGCCGTCCAACTTCCCTGGACCCGCGCTGGCTCTGGGTGAGCCGCCCTCAGGGTGCGATGACCCCTGTCTTCCCTTTTCTGCCGGCAGGTGTCATATTCAACACTTCCCTGGCCGGCAGGAACCGGGCGGCCCTGTCTCGGCAGCTGCCACCCCATGTCACCTACACCATCCGGACCAGCATCTTATACAGCATGAGGACGGACTTGGTGAAAAACCCTTCCTGGAAGTTTCATCCTCAGAGCCTGCCGGCTGAAGGGTTCAAGTACAACTACATCTTTGTCCCTTTGCAAGACATGATCGAAAGAGCCATCATCTCGGTGCAGACCGGGCAGGAGGCCGGGGAGCTGGCCACGCAGACTCAGGCCATCCCATACCCATGCCACACCAGGGACCTGTGAGTAGGCCTCACACAGCCACGCCCCTGCGCGCCCACTTTATAGCGAGACGCGCTCTGCGTTTGGATCGCTGCGCTGAGTATGTCTTGGATCTTCTCTGTAGACGCTCCAGAGAGCCTTTAAGGAAGTCCATTCCCCTGTGTAACTGCTCACGGTTGACTTACTATGCCCGGGCCATCCAGACACAGGAATAATGGTTGAGATATGGGGTCATGCGGAACTTTAAATTTGACAGCAGGCATCCGTAGCTTTAAAGACCCTTCGGAACGAGTTTGAACAGTATTCACGGGGGTTTTGCGAGTCCGACTCCAGATGTCACCCATGTGAGCTAGGGAAACACTTCCTCTTCAGTGCAGATCTTAAAAAGTCGGCCTACTTGTGGGGAGGAGGGCCGGGGACAGTGGCTTGGGGACGCGGGGGGCAGTCTGCGAACACGTAGGAGCTCGTTGGTGACCTGGCTGGTGATGTCCTTGCAGGAGAGAAGGGACGGGCAGTTACGGGCTAGAGCAGCTGGACCACAGCACCTGAAGGAAGAGGAGGGGGGACAGGCCAGGCGGGGCCCGCAAAGTGGAGTGCAGGGTGTGCCCGACTGGGATGTGGACCCCCGGGTGCAGTCGGGTGGTCAGCGGCCTGACAGCCACGTGGCTGAGGCGGGTGCGCTCAGCCCTGAGGGATGCTGTTCCTCAAGCATCTTGTCCCAGGCCCGGACTGGAGGCCCCAGGATGCGGGGCTGGGGAGCACAGGAGGAAAGGGCCGAAGAGGAGGTCATCAGAGGCCATCAGAGGTTATGAGAGCAGGCAGCAGACACTCGTCCTTCAGTGGGACACCTGCTCTGCAGAAGCCAGGGGACCGGGGTCACGCTTTCCTGACAAGGTGTCTTGATGTCTTACCTCCTCCCTGCCTGGGCACATGCCTTCCACACGGTAGCTCAGCAGTGCGTTTTCATGAAGCAAAAGGTGGTGTCACAGGGACAACTTTCCCACAGTGCCCTGAGCACAGGTTGCCCCCCGCCTGATTGTGCCCCTCTTGCGGTGTCAGAGCATGGTGGACGGAACAGAGGGTCAGAAAGACAGAGACCAGGGTGTCATTTTAACCCAGGGACCGCCTCACTATGCGGATCATCGGTACGCCCCTTCACCTCCTTCTTTGTAAAATGAAAGCATTTCTTTCCTTTCAAAGCGATGATAGTTTTCGGCTTTGAACCTTTTCGGCCTCGGCCCTTCTGCTCCTAAATTATTTTTCTTGGCGGCAGTAACACCAAGAGCAGAATTTGAGAAAAGGGCTTTTTCTGGCAAAGGGTCGGGCGCAAAACTTCATAGCAGCCCACGTGCCGGGACGTTGCGGGGATGAATGACCCATTTCCAGATTCTCGGAGAAATTGGCTTTTTATGATGCATTCTTTCCTGTCAAATCTCGGGAAGATGGCACTCTGAAAGCCTCTGTCTAGCTCCAGAGCATGCTATTGATCTTCACCCTGGAAGGGGGGCCACGGGCGTGAGGGTAGGAGAGGCAGATTCCGTCTGGTCTGGTGCGCAAGGGAGGCTGGGGGTCTCCTCGCCCCCCTCCCACGCAGGCTGGCTCCCAGGAGGGGGTGATGGGCAAGACAGAACAGCACACATTCCTGCAAACAGCTTCATGGCAAGTCGGAGGTGGCCCGCGTGGTCCGCTTTCCTTTCGTGCTGACCGTGGTGCTCGGCTAACGGGCTTTGGGGGAGGGGAGGGACTCGAAGATGTGCCTCTTCACCCCTTGACGGTAAGTTCTTGTGACTGAGACCCATCCAGGCCTCAGGCTGGAGTGAGCCGAGTGCCCTGGCAGGATTCCGGTATCACGGGCTTACTTTTTCTCTTTCTCTTTTTGAAGTGTAGCTGAAGTACGGTGTGGAGACTTGGCAGCTCTGTACGTCACTCAGTGCTCCCCACGTTCTGTGTCACCACCGTCTGTCCCCATCTACTGTTACAGTATACAGTATACTGTTACTGTATACAGTTACTGTATACAGTATACAGTGTGTGTTTCGTCTCCCTGACTTACTTAGTTTATAACTGGAAGTGTGTCCGTCTCTATCCCCATCACCTATTTTGCCCATCCCCCTCCGTTCTCCCCTCTGGCAACTGCTGGTTTGTTCTCTGTAGTTACAAATCTTTTTCTGTTTTTTTTTTTTTTTTTCTTGTTAGTGTTGTTTGTTTGTTTGTTTTGGTTTTTTTAGATGCCGCATATAAGCAAAATCACGTGGTATTTGTCGTTCTCTGTCTGACTTATTTTGTTGTGCAAATGGCAAGATCTCATCCTTTTTTTACGGCTGAGTAATATTCTATTGTCTATATACAGAATATAGGAATATATAATGTATAGTATATATATACAGACCCAGGATCATAGCAGGACGTTCAGCCCACTGGGTCGAAACATTCCTGCTTTGAACTGTCTGAGCTGAGTGTCCTGCTATATCCTGGCTCATGGATTCACTTTTACTCGTTCCCTCCCTGGGATACCATGGCACGGTTTCTCAGAAGTCTTTGTTTTACTCCTTTGAAGGAGGTGAAGAAGTATTTTCCTTTTCTGAAAGAGTCAAGCCTTGGAGGCTCTCATTGCGATAGATCCTTCTTTTATTTCTAGTTTCAAAAAGTGTCTGTATCTTAAGGGCTGGGTGTATCTGCAGGAGGCTGAGACTCCGTGGAGATCCTATAAGATCCTGGTGCTTGGCCACCTGAGGGATGGTTCTGAAGCCTAGTGTCGACTGCAGAGCACACACGTGTGAGACTTTTAGTGGCTCCCTACTTGTGGTATGAATTATATAGTCATTAATGGACTCATTTGTTCAACTATATTTATGTACTATTTGTTGGTCTCCAGACCTGGGTGAGTCAGTGAAGGGACAGGTGAAATCTTTGCTCTCGGGCCAGAGTGCAGGGAAGCAGAGTCTACACACACAACCAAGAAGCAGCTTGAATGGAATACTGGGAGGAGGTAAGAGCCAGCAGGTGTGGGATGAAGGCAGTGAGGAGCACCCAGAGGAACTATATTATTGTGGTTAAGGTCAGCCTTGCCGGGAAGGTGACATTCAATCTGTTAAACAAGAAAAATTCAACTGGGTAAATTTAAAGATCAAATGGGCTTTATTCAGGGATTCATGAATCAGGCATTAGGCATTGCCCTATTTGGCGAATACGAAGGAGCTTCCGGAGCTGTATAAAGGGAAAGGCTTTTAAAGGCAAAAGGAGAATGTTTAAAGGAAATTATTAGCAAAGAACACATTGTTTCAGGCTAGGCTGCCCCTCCCAAGGAAACAGAAGGGGTCTCTCTGTGGCTTGCTCTCCTGCTGACCAGATGATTCCAGGATGACTGATTAAAGGTTACGTTCATTCTTAGTGGTCTGGAACTTAGGCTGAGTATGACCTCTTGGTTGGCTGATGTGGGGCTCAGCACAAGTGACTCTGTTTCGGGCCTGTTGTCTCTCTTTTTTAAAAAAATTATTTATTTATTAGAGAGAGAGGGAGGAGGGGCAGAGGGAGAGGGAGAGTGAATGGGGATGGATGGATAGAAG
>NC_058414.1:2562618-2659070 GCF_002201575.2 Neomonachus schauinslandi
TTTGACAGAGAGAGAGACAGCGAGAGAGGGAACACAAGCAGGGGGAGTGGGAGAGGGAGGAGCAGACTTCCCGCCGAGCAGGGAGCCCGACGCGGGGCTCCATCCCAGGACCCTGAGATCATGACCTGAGCCGGAGGCAGACGCTTAACGACTGAGCCACCCAGGCGCCCCAGGACCACAGTTTTTGTGTGTGTGTGTGTTTTAAGATTTTTATTTATTTATTTGACAGAGAGAGACACAGCGAGAGAGGGAACACAGGCAGGGGGAGCGGGAGAGGGAGAAGCAGGCTTCCCGCCGAGCAGGGAGCCCGACGCGGGGCTCCATCCCAGGACCCTGAGATCATGACCCGAGCCGAAGGCAGATGTTCAACCGTCTGAGCTACCCAGGCACCCCAGAAATGTAGCTTTATATCCTTTCTCGTGACCCTCAAAGTCCGCATGGACTCACCTCCCTGCCGGCCAGAGAGGTTTTTTGTTAAAACCCCAGGTCGTGGTTTATCCAATTTCCCGGACTCTTTCCCATCACCAGCAGCCACAATCATGCTTCTCTGAAAACTGTCGCACATTTTCCCACACATCTCGGTCAGCCTTCGAGAGCCTGGTAAGAGAAACACAACTGAAGAAATCGAGGATCGGACGGGTCACGTTATTCCCCCTGCAAGGTGTCCTGACTTCTGAATGCCCTTCACGCCCCCCAGGGAACTAATAATCGCCATTTAGTGCTTGCAAAGATTTTGTGTGGGAGCAGGTGTACCCCCTTGGTCACTCAGCTGCCACTTCACTCCATCCTCTGTGAATGTCTGACTTATATTTTCTTCAGTTTTCCTCAGAGCTCTGGGTTCAGCCGGAGTGTGCAGGTGTCCCGAGGGCTGGGTCTCTTTAGTGCCTGGGGACAGCGAAGCTAATTGTCTCCTAATCAAGGGAGGGGTTCAGTACCAGGAGGAGTGGTGCCAGCCAGATTCCCCAACGTTCTCGTGTAGAAATGGGGTGTGTTTCTTCCTCGGGGGAGGGGGAGGGACTGTAGGTTGAATCAATCACCAATGACCAATGACTTAGTCCAGCCTGCCCATGTCCTGAAGCCTCCGTAAGATCCCAAAGGGACAGGGGCCGGAGAGCTCCCAGGTTGGTGAGCAGGCAGAGATGTGGGGACCGTGGGCCCTGGGTGGGGGGCATGGGAGCCCCACATCCCCTCCCCTGACCCTGCCCCGGGCCGGTCTTCTGTCTGTTCCTCAGTTAACCCTCTTAAAACAAACTGGTGATCTAGGGAGTAAACGGTCTCCCTGAGTTCTGTGAGCGGCTCCAGCAGCCTCGTCAAACCCAGGCAGGGGCCCTGGGCACCTATGATTTATCATGTTAAAAAACAAAATTCAACAGAGTACATTGGAAGATCCAGTTGGCTCTATGAAGTGATTATTGATCAGGTAGCATCCCGTCTGGCAAGGAGAGGGGAGCTCTGAGGTTGCACAAAATGGAAGGTTTTTCTAGGAAGGAAGGTGGGGCCAGCAGTTATTAGCAAAGAAAAGAAAGGATTGTTTCAGGCAAGGTCACCTTCCCTTTGGGGAAGCGCTGGAGGTTTTATTAGGTGGATCACCTCATTGTCCTCTGGGAGGAGAGGGCCTTTGTGACAGATTACCTCATCCGTGTAGATTAGAACATTCTGGATTGATGGATTTAAAATCCCACTCCGGGAGAAATTGAAATTACGATGAAGTCTTGGTTTGCTGTCCCTGGAGGCAAGTGACTCCACCTGGGGTCTGGGGCTTTCTTTTTAACCACAGGTTGTCAGTCACTGGTGACAATCTGGATTTGGGAAGGGCATCAGGAGTGTGTGTGTGGGATCTTGTGGGATGAACCCCTAACTGTGGGACATGACCCTACCTTCAGGTCATGAGTGGTAGGATTGAGTTGCATTGTAGGACACCAGCTAACATCTGAGAATTGCTTGGTGGTGGGGGAACCCCTGCCCTGCAAGCTGGGGTTGGGAGCTCAGACTTTTTAATAGGGGAGCTTGATGAAGAGGGTTTTTGTACTCAGAGTCTGAGTTAACAGTTCCAAAAGTCTGTTTCTTTGGCATGCTGGGTCCTGGCAGCCAGTCCTACCTTCCAATGTTGTGATAGATGGCCTTCAGCACTTGAGATCCCCTCAGAATCTCAGACATGGAATCGTGAGGTGCTGGCATGAAAAGTTGCATTTGGGGGGGTCTGGGGGGCTCAGTCGGTTGAGCATCTGCCTTCGGCTCAGGTCATGATCTCAGGGTCCTGAGATTGAGCCCTGCGTTGGGCTCCCTGCTCAGTGGGGAGTCTGCTTCTCCCTTTTCCTCTGCCCCTGCTTGTGCTCTCTCTAGCTCACTCTCTCTCAAATGAATACATAAAATCTTAAAAAAAAAAAAAGAAAGAAAGAAAAGTTGCATCTGGAGTCCAGGTCCACCTCTTGCTGGTCACACACCTGGGGCCAACGATTTGTCACTGATGGTGGTCGGGATCCTCACGGTGATGGGGATGCTATGGCTGGCCTGCTCACCTCACTGGCTTGTGGGGCTCAGCGCTAGTGTGCTTGTGAAAACCAGACCTGGAAAGGGGACAAGACTGGCCTGTGAGCAGCCCACGCCCTTCTGGGCAGCGCTCACTGCTGGGATGTTCTTCTGGGTTCCATGGTTAGAGCCAAGGTTGGGATCGCTGGTTTCCATGGTGCTGTGTTCAGAGAGGCGTGCAGGCATGTGGGCCACCTCCCTTCCCCCTGACATTCCCAAGAGTTAGCAAACTTGGAATAAGAGAGCGAAGAATGGACAACAAATCCCCTGTCACTCACAGACACCCTTGTGCATCCCTCTGGTGCAGGCTGGGTGGGAGGACACAGCATAAATATGAACCCTAGGCACCAGTCACAGGGGCCAAAGCTATTGGGGGAAGGCAGGGGAGCATTGAGCAGGCAGGTATGGGACCTCAGCCTGCTGTCCCGGGTCTCCCAGAGGGAACAGAGAAGGGATGGGTGGGTAAGAAGGTGGTGGTCCTTCCACCCAGCAGCTGCCTCATGGGGTTCTGGGCTCGGCATCCCACTGGGATGTGGTCTGCGGGTGCTGGAGGAAGGCAGGGGAGCAGTGCGCTGAAGCTGGGCTGATGGGGAAAAACCAAAGCGGATTTCTCTTTGGTTCGTCCCCCCTGTGTGACTTCCATGCAAGCGCTCATCACTTGTCGTCTTTGAACTCACGGGATGGTGCTAAGAGAGGCTGGCCACAGAGAAAACACTTTTAGCAAGGCGTCATTAGAATGTAAATCGAGCATTTGCCATCTTCAGAAAAAGAGCTGGTGACAATTAATGTTTATGAAGATCAGAATGTCCTTTTAATTTTTTTTTTTAAGATTTTATTTATTTGCGAGAGAGAGAATGAGAGACAGAGAGCATGAGAGGGAAGAGGGTCAGAGGGAGAAGCAGACTCCCTGCCGAGCAGGGAGCCCAATGTGGGACTCGATCCCGGGACTCCAGAATCATGACCTGAGCCGAAGGCAGTCGCCCAACCAACTGAGCCACCAGGCGCCCCAGAATGTCCTTTTAAAGAGGCTTATGTAAATAAGAGCGTTTGATTTCTTGTTGGCAGACTTTTTTTTTTTTTTAAGATTTTATTTATTTATTTGTCAGAGAGAGACAGAGAGAGAGACAGCATGAGCAGGGGGAGTGGGAAGCCTGCTTCTCCCTCCCCCACTCCCCTTGCTTGTGTTCCCTCTCTCGCTGTGTCTCTCTCTGTCAAATAAATAAAAAATCTTTAAAAAAAAAAAAGAATTGAGACAATAGAGGGGAAAAAAATCCTACTTCATACCCTCTTCTTACACATCGGTTGTATTTTGTTTTGTTTTGGATCTGTTTCTCCACGCGGTGTCATGGCGATGCATCTTTTACATACTTGACATCATGATTCTTGCTAAGAGTCAAAGTGTTTGTGCTGATTCGTCTTTGGAAAAGAGTGCGTCCAGCACTTGCCACGTGTCAGGAACAGTGGTCGCCTGGCGTTCGTGGCCGGGAGAAAAAATGTTCTCCTTGCCTGAAGGAGGCTTGTAGCTTGGGGGACAGGAGGACCACAGGAAGGCCAATAGCAGTGTCCCCTCCTTTGTGGAGGTCCTGAGGGAGAGTGTCAAAGGGCCTCATGGAACTATGTTTGGACTTTATTTATCGATTTTCTCTGCATACTTGCAATATGAGTGTTGATGGTCTTCTTTTCCCAAGAACTGTTTGAGTAAAGCTTCTTTTAATTTCCAAGTGGAAAGTCTCAGGAATTTCCAAAGTTACTCAGTGTACTTATAGTAAGAAAAAAAAATAAATTGAAAACTACTCCATGAGAGCATTTTTTTCAATCAGATTGACAAACACTCAAAACTGCATCATACGCTAACTGCCAACTCCCGTGGATGCATCCTAATTTTTACATTGCCTTCAGAAAACGTCTTTATCACACCCATGTTTTGAATTAATAGCATTTCTCTCTGTCAACCAATATATAATCTACTCTTATGAATGATTTATGGGAACTTGGAAAGAATTTTTAATTTCCTATCTTGGGCGTATAGAATCGGATCTATATTCATTTTGTTATTTAGGAATTCTCTTTCCTTAAAGTGCAAACTTTCATTTGTCCTAGACTAAGGCAGATAAATCATGGTCCCCCTCCTACTTGATTGTCCCTATCCCTTTTCCTGTGCTGTTGGCCTTTGAATGCCGTGCACAGATCTGCTGAGTCCTATTTGTACACGTAAGCCTGCCTTGTATGAAAGTAACTTGATGATCCCTGCTTTTTTTCCTTCCTTTCTCCCTCCCGTTTTCTCTCTCTCTCCCCCTACATCTCTGTATTCCCATTTGCTTGATGTGCCTTTGCCCTTAAACTTTTCTGAAATGTTTTGTTTCAGGTGAGTCTCTTGTATGTCTCATATACCTTCTTATTGAGGCAAGGTTAGGTGTATAATAGCATGAAATGAAGTTTTGTGTATATATGTTCTTAGTTAAGTATTTTTCTGTACTTATGATTTTGCTTTTAAACTCATTTAAGGGCACCTGGGTGGCTCAGTCAGTTAAGTGTCTGCCTTTGGCTCAGGTCATGATCTCGGGGTCCTGGGATCGAGTTCTGAGTCAGGCTCCCTGCTGAGTGGAGAGCCTGCTTCTCCCTCTCCCTCTGCCCCTCCCCCACTTATTCTCTCTCTCTCTTTCTCTCTCAAATAAAGAAACAAAATCTTAAAAATGCTTAATATTTAATAATGCTTTATTGTTGTGCTGGTGGTTACCTTATAACTGCAACTTCGTATAAATAATATCAACGCTTTATATTTGTTTTTACCATGCAAAAAAAACCGAAGTAATTTCTCTTCTTCCATCATTAAGTTTTCTTCTCCATCATGCAATTTTGGTTGATATTATCTCAATGTCTTCTCTTGTACCATGAAAGATGCCTATGCTTATAGTCTACATTTGTGAATGTTGAACAAATAGCCTCTGATTTTGACATTCGCCAACGTATTCTTTCTATCTGATTCATTTCCCCTAACCTTTCAATTTTTGTTTGTCGTATCATTTCTACATTTCAGGGAACATAACATTTGCAGTCTGTCTTGTCATCTGATTTTCCATTTTTGTTTTAGTCTTACATTTACTGGAACACATGTTCATTGCTTATTATCTTACACTGTAATTTACCGGTCATCCTTGGGTGGGCTAAAATTTGTCTTCTAGTAATTTCCTTAAGATAATCGTATGAGATAATATAACCTGAGTTCTTACGTGCTTAAAACTCTTTGCAGCATTTATATTTGAAAGGCAGCTTGGTAGGATATGAAATCCTTGACTCAGTATTTCCCCAAGTATCTTGTAGAAATAACTCCATTATCTTTGGCCTTAAATGTGATTATGGAGCAATCTGAGGCCACTTGGATATTTTCCCGTTTTATTTGATCTGGTAATTTTGGCAAGTTGCTAGTGACTTGAAAATTCAATAAATTTAATGGGATACATTTCACTGTTGACCATTCTAGAATAATTGTCCCTGGCAGAAGGTAAGACCTTTCAATGTGTAGATTCCAGTTTTCTTGCATGGAAACTTTTTTTTTTTTAATTTTTTAAAATTTTTTTTATTCTTATGTTAATCCCCATACATTACATCATTAGTTTTAGATGAAGTGTTCCATGATTCATTGTTTGTGCATAACACCCAGTGCTCCATGCAGAACGTGCCCTCCTCAATACCCACCACAAGGCTAACCCATCCTCCCACCCCCCTCCCCTCTAGAACCCGCAGTTTGTTTTTCAGAGTCCATCGTCTCTCATGGTTCATCTACCCCTCCGATTTCCCCTGCTTCATTCTTCCCCTCCCGCTACCTTCTTCTTCTTCTTTTTTTTTCTTAACATATATTGCATTATTTGTTTCAGAGGTACAGATCTGAGATTCAACAGTCTTGCACAATTCACAGCGCTTACCAGAGCACATACCCTCCCCAGTGTCTATCACCCAGTCACCCCATCCCTCCCACCCCACCCCCCACTCCAGCAACCCTCAGTTTGTTTCCTACAATTAAGAATTCCTCATATCAGTGAGATCATATGATACATGTCTTTCTCTGTTTGACTTATTTCACTCAACATAATACCCTCCAGTTCCATCCACGTCGTTGCAAATGGCAAGATCTCATTCCTTTTGATGGCTGCATAATATTCCATTGTGTATATATACCACATCTTCTTTATCCATTCATCTGTCGATGGACATCTTGGCTCTTTCCACAGTTTGGCTATTGTGGACATTTGCATGGAAACTTTTGATGGGTTCCAGCATCACCAATTTATTATCTTCCAGCATTTGGTTTTTCTTCTTCAGGGACTTCAGTTGCATGGATTTCTTTTCCCTGCATTTCTTATCCATAAAATTTCCTTAATTTAAAAAAATACCTTTTCTTTATTTCTGTTTCTTTTAGTTGTGTTTCTTATGTCAATTTTTAATGTCCCATACCACTTTTTGTGCGATATCAATTTGACTTGCGCTTCTTCTAATTATATCTTCATTTGTCTGATAGCTATTCTTTCCCTTCTATTTCTTTCTAGGTTCTCCCAGTTCACATTTCCTATCTTCTTGCTCTCTTGCCACCTCGTCACTGAACTGTAACAATTCTGCTGTAGGGTGTTTTTTATGTATGGAATTGCCTTATTAAATATTTTTCCATTGATGGCAAAAAATACATTTGCTATTTTCAACTGCCTCATGTGACCATCTTTTTGGGCATATGTTTTTCATTTGTTGGTAATGGTGGGACTCAACCACCTTTATTCCTTATATAAATGTGCCGGATTTTTGTTCTTATGGTTGTTACTCATTCTGAATGAATTGGGAATTCCTGCCCAGTCATTTGCAAGGGGTCCCATTAGTGGTGAGCACCAGGTGATGTTAATGGCCACAAGGACTGAGTGCTTCCTGCAGATACATGTGGTCTTCACATAATGCTCCTTTCCCTGGCCATAGGGTCTGGGCACAGGTGTGGCTTCCGATACCACCCCCCTTAACATGCAGCTTGGCACCCACTTAACACATACTGTTCTATATATTGTACCCTCAGATTGTGCCCCTAGAATTTAAGAGGCGCAATTTTTTTTTAAAAGATTTTATTTATTTATTTGACAGAGACAGAGACAGCGAGAGTGGGAACAGAAGCAGGGGGAGTGGGAGAGGGAGAAGCAGGCTTCCCGCTGAGCAGGGAGTCCGATGTGGGGCTCAAACCCAGGACTCTGGGATCATGACCTGAGCCGAAGGCAGCTGCTTAACGACTGAGCCACCCAGGCGCCCTAAGAGGCGCAATTTTGATGTGCCCCAGAGGGTGGGGTTTTGCTACTGACATCTCTCTTATCCGCTTTCTTGTGTGCCTCCTTCTTGACCTTGATTATTTTTAGCAGCTGTTTCAAGTACTTCCAAGCATTTGTCAAAATCAGAATGAACGTTTTTCCCTTCTCTTATTGATCTGAGACTGGTTTTCAGGAGTGGATTAGGAAAGGGTGAGGTACACAAGCTGTGTATTCCAACTTCTCATCCCATGCAGTTTCTCCCAAGTGGCCTCACTCAGCCATGTACGTGCAGAGCTTCTGGATGTTCTCTGGAATCTGGGGTAGTGGCTGCAGGAACTCCAGAGTTGGGTTTATTCACTTGCAAGCCTGTCATGACTTTCTCCTTTATGAAGATGCAGGGGGGTGGGGTTCCATAGGACACGCACATCATAGCCCCAGACACACATAGAATCCTGACCCAGTGTGACTTCTGGGCAGTAACTCAGATGGAATCTTCACATAATATTTGTGTGGGATACTTACTGGCTCCTCTGTAAGGCTCAAGTTGCTGGAAGAACAGAGTTTAATAGCCGTCAATGCCAGTGCCCTTTTTATTTTAAGGATTTTATTTATTTGAGAGAGAGCGTGAGAGCGCACAAGCGGGGGTGGGGCGGGGAAGGGAGAGGGAAAAGCAGGCTCCCCGCTGAGCAGGGAGCCTGACATGGAGCTTGATCCTAGGACCCTGATCATGACCTGAGCCGATGGCAGATGCTTCCCTGACGGAGCCACCCAGGCTCCCAGTTCCAGTGTTTTTAAGTAAAAAAGACATTGTTCATGAACACATAGATAAACTCTTTTCAAACCCCTCCCATCCCCCAAATAAGCTCTGTATTAGTTGTTTTTAACTTTATAAGTGATCCAAGAGTCATTTTTTGCTGTAAATTGGGTTAGTCTGGGAGAAGAGATATTGCTTGTGAGATATGCAGGTTTATATAGGATTTGACACTTTCTCTTCATAGCCTTCTACTTGCACTGGAAACTATAAAAAACAAGGACTAAAAAGCCTCAGAAAAATCACAACGCTGAGTAGCATATGAGTTAACTATTTAGTGTCTCTGGATAGCATTGGAGTTAACAGATATTGAGCTTTAAAACGCAGTTCACCAATTTGATGGCTCATTATAATCGTCTCGGACAGAAAAACGAACGAAAACAAAGACGTTAACCCACCCTCCCCCTCTTTTTTTACTCATTCGCAGTTTCCTTAACAGATAGTTGGTTTCTAATGTGTGGATGGCCTTTGCCAAGCAGAGGAGGTACAGAGGGAGGGCTCACCGTCCAGTGGGAAGGGCAGATGGTCCGCGCTGTGGCTAACACTCTGAAGGGGAGGTCTGGGGGCTGTTGCAACAGGGACCTGGCGAGATGGTTCTGTCTGCAGGTCGGCATCTTTGCCAGCACGCTTGTCTTGTCTACACTGCTGCACGTCTGCTTTGGCCTTCCCACTCCTTCTTCATGGGCTTTGCCACCTTCACTTCTCTGTCTATATACCACATTCAGTGGTCTTTTTAAAAACCATGCACTTGATAGGTCCCCTCCGCATTTCCCTCTCCCCCTTCCAAAGCCCTTTTGCGGAATTCCCTTGTTCTTTGAGTAAATCCACTGTTGCCCAGATGTAGAAAATCCTTGCAGGATCTGGCCCAGCTGACGCGTGACCCCATCTCCTAACCCACGTAGTCCTTGGCCACTCCAGAGCCGTGCCCCCATGCTCCCACCTCCAGGGCTTGCACTTGCTGCCCCTTGGCCTGGAGCCATCTTCCTCCAGATCCCTGCGATTCCTGTGGGACTCATTTCCTTACTTCATCTGCTCTCCGCTCTGATGCTTCTTCTACAGACAAATTGCCCAGCTACCGTGTTTGAGATAGCGTCCCTTCCCACTGGGGCTGAAGCTGTTCTTCCACGTGCTTGACACCGCGCTGTGTATCTCCTTGTCTTGGCTTATGTCAGGTGCTTCCCCTCCCCCCCCCCCCCCCCAAATGCAGGATCCTTCACGACAGGACCTTTCTCTCTTCGGTTCAATCATGGACCACACGCCCAGTCAAATGGCTTGCCCCTCTGGGCAGCCTCCGTGATGAATTTGGCCAACCCATGGCTCAGGGAGCCTCCCTCCCTCTCTTTCTTTCTTAGATTTTATTTATTTATGAGAGACAGAGCGTGCGCACGGGAGCGGGGGGGAGGGGCAGAGGGAGAGGGACAAGCAGACTCCTTGATGGAGCCTGATGTGGGGCTCGATCTCACGACCCTGAGATCATGACCTCAGCCAAAACCAAGAGTCAGAAGCTTAACCGACTGAGCCACCCAGGTGCCCCGCAACAGGGAGACTTTCAACGGGCACTTTTCAGGCATCTTGTAAGGCAATAATCTATGGTCAACTGAGATCATGCATTGAAGATACACAATGGTCCCAACTAAATGGGGAAAGTTGTAGTCAGGCGTGAATGGCCTGTGTCCTTCTCCCCACCTGCTCTGCCTAGGAAGGTGTCAGCAGTGATTGGGGGTGGGGGACAGTGGCCGCTCAAGGGACCTCCAACCAGTGCGTCTCCTTCCTGAGTTCGCATGCCTACTAAATCAGGACACCAGGCAGCCGTCCCGTTGAAATTGCCAAATGAGATGTTGCTCCTTAAAAGGGTTTGTCACTTGTAAGGACAACATGAAAATGCATGCATGCGTGAGCCGGACTCTGAGTAGAACCACTCTCCTTGCCCTTGGGTGCTGACGGGATTATTTCCTTGCAGATTTCTGAACAATGTCGGCTTCTTTTTCCCTCTGATAATGATGCTGACATGGATGGTGTCTGTGGCCAGCATGGTCCGAAAGCTGGTTTACGAGCGAGAGATCCAGGTAGAAGAGGTAATCAGCCGAGCCCGCTTGCCTGGGGGACCAGCAGGGGCGGCGGGGGCCTTGGAGCCAAATTCTGTCCCATAACACCCCCGGACTCAGTTTTGCCTGCCCTCCTCTCTGCCGGGGTTCCCGTGCACAGCCGGGACGGGGCCCCGGGGGGGAAGCATTTCACGTTGAAGCCTGACGCCCTGCCAGGTTAACCGGTGTTTCCTGTGGGGATGGAAGGAAGCCCAAGGACGGGCACACCAGGTTCAAAGAAGGGGGCCAGCATTGCCCATCAGCAATTTTTCTACAACCTGAAAAGACCTAAGGGCGGACTTCCCACCTTGATTTATGGTCAGATGGCTTCACGGCCGCCTTGCTGTTTTTGTTTTAATATTGTTAAAACCGGATACTATCAAAACTGCTCTTAAGAGTGAAAGTTCCTGAAAGTACCCGGTGAAGGCCGGCCTCCGCAGAGGATGGGTGCACGTTACCCTCTTGCCTCCTATTAACTGAGGTGAAGGAGCAGCGAGGTCAAGTGCAGTGTTGACATTTAGTTCTGACTGGGACTTTCACTGCTGTTTCCCACGTTGTTCACCTATTTAGAACGGATTTTTTCCCTGCATTGCTGTGTTTCCTCCCCATCTAGCGGGGCCCCTGGACGTGGGGACTGGGGACTGGGGGTCAGTCACGCTGAATTGGTCTCATTTTACCAGTGACCGGCCCCACCCTCCAAGATACCCCGATGTTACAGACAGAAAACAGGAGGTTTAACAGATGCATTAGTTTTATTGTTATTACTTTAAGCTGAGTGGTTTTGCAAAATGCATTCTCACACTCACACGAGAGACACCCAACTCGAACAGCTTAAGGGGGGCTGGGGTCTGCCCCCGCCCCTCCGCTGTGTGGGCTCGCGGCCGTGACCTCCCCAGGGGAGTGTTCGCCAGAACGGATGCTGGGCTCTGGGGTCTGTGCGGGGCTGATTTCCACGCGGGCCCCAACATGGAAGTTTCTAGTGCCACCTCTCTCCTGTGATCTGATCTGTTCTTTCTCAAGGATCCGGGTGATAACTCTGCGTTTCGTTCTTTTGACAGTACATGAGGATGATGGGCGTGCACCCCACTGTCTTCTTCCTGGCCTGGTTCCTGGAGAACCTGGCCGTGTTGGCCTTAAGCAGCGCCGCCCTGGCTGTCATTCTCAAAGCGAGCGGCATCTTCGCGCACAGTAACGCCTGTATTGTTTTCCTCTTTCTCCTGGACTTTGGGGTGTCGATCATCATGATGAGTTACTTCCTGAGTGTGTTTTTCAGCCAAGCGAACACGGCTGCCCTCTGTACTAGCCTGGCGTATATGATCAGCTTTCTGCCCTACATAGTGCTGTTGGTTCTCCATAACCAACTGAGTGTTGTCATTCAGATGTTTCTGGTAAGTGGGCTGTCTTTTCTTTCTCTTTTCAAACTGCTGTATCTACCCAACCAATCAGTCACAACATCCGTCCATCGGCCTGTCATTTTCAGATCTAGGTGGGCTTCCTGATACCTGCTCCTCTTAACTCGGCCCCCGGAGGCAGACCTTGCAGCTGCCATTCATCGGCATTGCAGTGATTTTGCTAGAAGGCAGCCTGTGAAGATTTGGTGCTTTTCACGTAACAGGGACTCTCCTCTGGAGGCTTTTTGGAAATCGGTCGTACCCCAAAGGCAGCGTAGGACCTCCGTGTCTCTTTGTTTCCTGGATGGAAAGAGATAGCTTTCCAAAGCTATTCCAGCAGCAAAAATTAAGCATTTTTCTTGAAGCATCAGGAATGACCTCACATTAAGTGGAAAGATCCCTCCGTTAGCAATGTCGGAATCATTCATCCGTTTAAAGTGTACCTCCCGAAAAAGTACGAGAATTCTGTTAGGTGTGCGATATGAAATACATAGAAGAGACACACTCATTCCTTCTTGGATGAGATATGCCTGGCGGGCGCAGGGAACTCTGTCCACAGGGAAGGGACCCGTGTGTGGCTGAGGACGGTCCGCCCAAGATCTCTCTTACCCCCCACAGGTCAGGCCAGGTTCCCCAACTGTAGTCTGTTGGGAGGTGTGACTGGAGCCACTAAGGGAGAATTTGGGAGGTGTCAAGGAGGGGTAGAATCTCAGGCTCCTCCGGGGCACTTGAAGGCCCTCAGAGGTCACCTGTCTCTGAACAGCGTCATGACGGCTGAGGGACCCTTGCCTGTTGGGACGGTGTCACTTTCTCTGCTCACTTGGAGCCTCAGGGTAGAATACCTCTGTGAAGGGCACGTTATTTTTCTCCAGCATCCATAAAGCTCCATGGTTCCTACTGGCCGTGGACACACAGCACGATGAAGAAATGCCACCTTGAATCAGGATTTTAATCCATTGATAGGTGCTCACCAGTTCCAATTAGCTGATGTTGCACCTGCAATAATTCAGAACCAGTAATTTTGGGTTAGTGTTCATTAGCTGTTTCCGGAATCATTAAAATTCCTGGGATCCTTTACCCCCCTCCCACCACCCCCCATACTCCTTCCATGTAGGGAAAGAGCCAACTGGCCACCTGGCCTGAATTTCAAATACTGTCATGTGTGTTTTTACTTCAATCCATCTGTTTTAATGTTCCAGCATACACCGTTGGATTTCCATTTTGCATGTTCAAATGTTTCCTTGCCAAAAAAAAAAAAAAAAGAAGAAATCTAACTCTGGTACACGATCTTTTTAAGCGTAAAATACGTGTTCAGTGGGCTTTTTTGTGGACGTAGGACCTGTCCAGTGGAAATAAAGCAGCATTTTCCTCCAGTGGGCTCTCTCGCTAGTGCAGAATCATGTGGATGTTCCATCAGTCTGCCCTCAGCACGCTCCAGGGCATTCACATAATAATAAAAAACAAGAAATCGCTCCGTTCTGTTCTCCACTGTTTTGAGTTACGCATTTCTGTATGCGGTGCGTTGGGTCTATGGCATTTCAAGCATCGCAGTAAAGAGAAAGAATTCTTCTCCACATTAAAAACTAGCTTGTTATCAGGCTTTTCAGAGTGGGCTGACGTTTGGCTCAGTCTTCCGGGGTCAGATACTGAAATCACCGCCCGGAGCGATGCTTTGGCGTCGCTCGGTGGGAACACCCTGCGGCTTCTCTGTTTGAATTTAATGCTGTGGGTTTTCTGGGGTCTCCGTCAAGCGCTAACGTGCTGTTTCTCTCTCTGTTCCCCGTGGACAGTACCTGCTCTCCACCACCGCCTTTGGACAAGGAGTGTTTCTCATCACCTTCCTAGAAGGGCAAGAAGCAGGTAAGGAAGGGGAGGCTTTTGCAAAACGAGATCCAGTGATTCAGGTGTTGAGGCGTTTCCAGTTGGTCCTGTTGCAAGCGCGGGAGGAGAAGGTCTTTATTACAAGTGGAACGTTTGGATCGAGACGCTGGTGTTTGCCTCAGCTGATGTGAATACCCCCCACGGCCCAGTTGCCCTGGATAGATGCATTTTGGTGAGGCAACAAGTCGAGATAGAAGTAAAGCAACACTAAAACACACACACACACAAAATCGTAAATGTTAGATATTCGAATGTGGTTAAAGCCACTCCACCTGATTTCCTTGAAATCCACTGAGATGAAGCAGGCTCCCAATTCATTTGAGGAATTGTGATCAGCGGGATGCCCTGCCTTTCGACCCGGCTGCGTCCACCTTGGCTTTGGGGTTCTAGAACGCACGGACTCACTCACCTGAAGCTGCCCTGAGAGAGGGTGTGCGGTTCTGACTCTGACCTTTTCCTTCCTCCCAGGGGTTCAGTGCGATAACATATACCAGACTCCGGAACAAATGGGCATGACATTTGGCTGGGTTTGCTGGATGATTCTCTTTGATTCAGGCCTTTATTTTTTATGTGGATGGTACTTGAGCAACTTGATTCCTGGTAAGAATTCTGCACGGTAAGAGATGCCCCAAATAAGCTAAAAAAACAGTTTAAAGCAATATACATGAGTATTAGAAGAATAAGTAATTATTCTAAATTTAAATGAGACCTCAGAGAGGGTGTTCGTAGGATGTGTTTTAGAGGGAGGTGTGAATGCTTGAAGAGGAGATGGGCTGCCCGAGTCCTGAATGAAATGGTAAAGGCCACGTGAGGATAGAATGGAAGTGCCTCGATCCTGATGGGGACTCCGCCCCCCCCCCCCCCCCGCCCGCCCCAACCCGGCCACCAGGCAGCTTCCCAAGTGGGTTTCTGTCAAAGAACAGGGAAGACCTAGGATCAGGGTTCTCAGGGTCAGGGATGTGGGGAGTGAGGGCAGGACAGCCTGGGGGCACGTGCGTCCTTGGCCCCACGGGGACCAGGTCGGGCAGGAGTCAGTGACGGTGTGGAGCAGGAGTGGAGAGGTCTTTCTCTCGGCCAGGTCAGCTGGGGACAGAACCTGGACGAAAACCAGGCTGAGAATGAGGGGCTGTGCAGGGGCCCGGGGTCAGGTGTCACCTCCAAACCCGGAGTGTCAGCGGCGCCAAGTGTGGGGTTTCTCCTGTGGTGTGGCAGGTGCGTCCTGGAGGCCACGGGAAGCCAGGCCACCAACAGTAATGGTTTTCTCTGCTGTGTTTGTGGGGAAGGAGGAAGCATACCACATGCTTGGCTCAGGCCGAAAAGAGCAGAAACAGCTTTTAAAGTTTCTTTATCTTATATTTTTAGCAGTAATGTTTTGATGGTATTCTATACCCTTGCTGAAATGACTTGTGATTCTGTCTCTGTATTTTCCAAAGCACCTGGATATTTCAAGTGGCATCTAACCTTTAAAGTTAAGAACTGAGAGAGAGAGAGACATAGAAAGAGAGATGTTCTAATCATACACACATTGACTATGAAAGGATACAAAGACAATCTGTCCATTCTGTTTTCAGACTTGGAACGCTCATGTGTCACTGAAGGATGAGTAAAAATCCAAATGAAAGGTGCCACTGACGAGATTATCTTACAGAAAATCAGGAACACACGGCCTCCAAGAATTAGAGGGCGCGCATAAACCTGCAATGTGTTTCATTTTGGAATTTTAGATTGCATGGTCTGGGGACTTTGAATAAAATTAAAGAAAAACTGGATTCTAGGAAATAAGAAGTTAAAAAAAAGTTACTGAGGAATACCAAGGTGAAATAAAATCGAATGACAAGCACTGGATATTAAAAGGCAGCTAGCCAGCACAAGGGAGGGATGTTAGAAAGTGTGCACGTGATATTGATGTTAAAATGTTTGAGGAAGGGGGTCACAGGCAAAGGAATAGGGCGCCAAGTCATGGCCAGGGACGGGAGGGTGGCGGGGTGTCCCCGGAATTGGGAGAGATGCAGGCAGGTGGCTGGAAGGAGACAGACAGACGGGCCTTGCGGACTGATGCTCTCCCTGATGAGGAGACACACAGACCGAGTGAAACAGAATAGAAATGGAACAGTCATTAACCAAGGAGAGGAAAAACCGAGCTTTGCACAGTCAGGGCTCACCGCATTGAACACAACATTAAGGGACAGAGACCTACAGCTACATATAAAATGGTGATGTGTCCACAGACAAGCACAACCCCCAGCAAAGACAGGTTACCCTTGGCAGTGCCGAGATCCGCAAGAAATCTGGGCAGGAATCCAGAAGGAGCTGAGTTCTCCCCTCCTCCTTCAGGATGGGAGGCATGAGGAACCACGGTGGGAACATTGTCCTATCTTAAAGTAAGGCATTTCCAGCGAGTGAACCCCCGGTCCTGCTCACTTCTGCAGGTGCAGCCTGCTCCAGGATGGAGACGGGACAGGGCGGGGATGGAGACAGAGATCCCGGGAACGAGGGGAGATCGGCAGGTTTTGCAAGCGCGGCTGAGTCAGATCTGAAACGGGGCAGCAGCTGAAGCTGTCAGGGGAAGCAGGTGGAGAAGGGCTTTGGGTTTGATGATGATGATGATGATGATGATGATGATGATGGTGGGAGCCCGGGAGGCTCTCTCATGGCTGCAGTGTCTTCTCAGGGCCATTGGGGACCGGGGAAGGTGAGGTGGGGAGGAGATCGGGGGACCGGAGAGGGAGGACAGGCGAGCATGTCTCAGCTGGGGTGCCCCCTGCCATGCTCAGCGTCCCCTGTAGGTGCTTGTCATGGGCGGGAATTAGATGTTGAGGTGAAGGCTCCAGCCACTGGGGAAGGAAGCAAAACACAGCAAGACAGAGATGTCACAGCCAGGAGGCAGACCACCATTGTTGGCAGGTCCTATGCAAGAATCAGTTGAAGAAAGTCAGGACCACTGGGATGACTGATCTCAAACGCACAGACAGGAAGACCACCAGCTTTGCTGCTGTCAGCAATAAATGCGACACGGTAACATTCTCAAGAGCAGTAAAATATCTCGGCGTGAATCTAACGTAGAAGAGAGTATGTATCAAGTAAGAAAGTAAAAAATTTGGCAGTGGGGCACCTGGGGGGCTCAGTCAGTTAAGCATCCGACTCTTGATTTTGGCTCAGGTCATGATCTCAGGGTCATGAGGTCGAGTCCCGTGTCGGGCTCCTCACTGGGCGTAGAGCCTGCTTAAGATTCTCTCTCTCCCCCTCCCCACTCCCCACGCTCCCTCTAAAAAAATGGTGAACATAAAATAGATTTGAATAAATACAAAGAGATGCCATGTTCCTTAATGTGGATACTTACCATTTTAAGTGTGTTGATTTTCTCCACATTAATTTATACCATTTCATATGAAGCGTTGCGTTAATATAACAAAGCCCACATAAATCATTTAAATAAAAAATACTAAAAAGGGAATTTCTACAAGCAGTAGAGTGTGTCAAATTTGTCGTATGTTAAAAAATTCTTAAAATGTTTATTCTCAGGGCGCCTGGCTGGCTCAGGCAGTGGAGTGGGCAACTCCGGATCTCAGGGTCATGAGTTCAAGCCCCGTGTTGGGTCTAGAGGTGACTTAAAAATAATATCTTTAAAAAATGATAAAAAATAAAAAATTAAAAAATTAAAATAATGTTTATTCTCTTTGACTCAGAAATTTGAAGAAATAGCCAGGTGAGTGCAAAGTATGTGTGCACATAGATGTTCCTTGCATGTTATCTTTGAAAGCAAAACTCTGGCAAACCTACATTTCTATCTAAGAGTGTGGACTGAAGATGAATCAGTTTTGCATTTGTAATATGGACTCCTGTGAACTAGTTACACATCTATGGAATCCTGTTTTACAGGAATATATGTGGGGGTGGGATGTGGGAGATCATTGCTGTGGACCAAACTGTCTATGAAATAAGGGATAAAATATAATAATACTTAGTTAAAATTTTAAAAATCGTAATTCCAGTATAGTTAACATACAGCATATTATTAGTTTCAGGTGCACAATACAGACATTCAGCACTTCCGTACATCACCCGGTGCTCATCACGACAGGTGCACTTCATCCCCATCACCTGTTTCCCGCATCGCCCACCCCCTCCCCTCTGGTGACCATCAGTGTGTTCTCTAGAGTTGAGTCTGTTTTTTTGTTTTCTGGGGTTTTTTTTTTTGGTTTGTCTCCTTTTTTTGTTGTTGGTTTGTTTTGTTTCTTAAGTTCCACATAGGAGTGAAATCATATGGTATTTGTCTTTCTCTGACTGACTTACTTCACTTAGCATAATACTCTCTAATTCTTTCCATGTCATTGCAAATGGCAAAATTCATTCTTTCTGATGGCTGAGTAATATTCCATTGTATGTATACACCACATCTTCTTTATCCATTCATCTGTTGATGGACACTTGGGCTCTTTCCATAGCTTGGCTCTTGTAAATAATGCTGCAGTAAACATAGGGGTGCGTATATCTTTTTCAAATTGGTGGTTTTATATTCTTTGAGTAAATGCCAAGTAGTGGATCATTTGGTATTTCTATTTTTAATTTTTTGAGGAACCTTCATACTGTTGTCCAGCGTGGCCGCACCAGTTGGCATTCCCACCAACAGTACATGAGTGTTCCCCTCTCTCCGCATCCTCGCCAACATCTGTCCTTTCCCGACTTGTTAATTTTAGCCATTCTGACAGGTGTGACGTAGTATCTCGTTGTGGTTTTGATTTGCATTTCCCCCTTGATGAGTGATGTTGAATGTCTTTTCATTTGTCTGTTGGCCATCTGATGTCTTCTTTGGAGAAATGTCTGTTCATGTCTTCTGCCCATATTTTAATTGGATTATTTGTTTTATTGGGTGTTGAGTTTTAGAAGTTCTTTTTTAAAAAAAGATTTTATTTATTTGAGAGAGAGAGAGAGCATGAGCAGGTGGGAGCGGCAGAGGGAGAGAGAGAAGCAGACTCTCCGCTGAGCAGGGAGCCCAATGTGGGGCTCAATCCCAGGACCCTGGGATCATGACCTGAGCTGAAGGCAGGCGCTTAACCGACTGAGCCACTCAGGCGTCCCTGGAGGGGGCTTTTCACTTACATGGCTGTGTGAGATGAGCCTCACAGAAGGCAGATCAAGGGCAATTCTTTGTTGAGCTGCGTTGTTCTGCCCTTTGTAGGACACCCTCCACCCAGATGCCCGCCCACTAAGGGCCATCTGTGCTACCCCCTATTTATTAACCTGCTTTTTTATCTTCTATATATCTGATACTCTGACATCTTGGAGCCTCAGGGACCCAAGAGGGACTGTCCCCCAAGGGCTAGCCAATCCTAGAGATAGTAAAGGATTTGCTGGTGAGCTCCCTTTTCATCTGTAAACCCAGCCATCCAGAGCTACACCCTGCCACCCCCTCTGTAGGCTATTCTTTCCCCTGCCCTCAGTGCCCCAGGGACCGAGCAACTAGGGACAGCTGCTATGCCCCAGAGCCTGCTCTCCCTACCTCACCTGCTCCTTCCACAGAAGCCACAGTAAAGGCTCTTGCCTGCGCTCCCCTCCCCTGTGCCTCCTGATGGAGCCTGGTGCTTCCCCACGTGGCCCTGCCCGGTGCCCGGTGTCCCCTCCTTCCGGGACCTGAGTAGCAACCCATCTTTTCAAAGGCCGGTTTCCTGATCTCTTGGCCTCCCCATGCCTGAATAATAATAAAACCTACAATTTAAAACACCCATTCACTGTTCCAACCAAAAGTACCCCTTTCCACATTTCCAGAACACCCTCTGTGAGAGTCTCAGCAAGTTGAGGATCGCTGTTTGTGAGGCTCTGGCGGGTAACAAGGCCTCCCCCACCAGGGCTGGGTGGGCAGTTTCCCTGTTGCTTTCTGTGTCCTTCTGTTGGTCTTGTCCGTGGAGTGATGGGGTGGGTCCACACCCCCGCATTTGTCACCCTGGCGTCTGAGCGGGAGGCCCCGTAAGGACCCGGCCTCCTGGCCCGCCAGGTTCAAGGTCAAGTGCAGATCCCCGGGCCTGTGCAGAGCATCCCGGCAGACATCTGGCCCTCTCGAAGTCTTTTCATTTCATAAACCCTTCTTTATGTGCTTCCAGTTAAATCTGATTTCGCTTGATCTGTCTAGTTGCATTGACTTCTGCTTTTATCACTGTCAGGTTTTGGGGGGCAATGCTAATGAGTTTCCTGGCCCGCGAGAGCCAGCAGGCAGCTCCCCAGGAGGAGAAGAGCTCTGGAGAAGCGCAGGGCCTTTGCATATATTAATGTGCCCGATTACATATGGTAATGTGAGCAGGATGCTTATGCTCATAGAGTGCACGTAAAACACGTTTGGATTTACAAGCAAAAGCAAAGTGCCAAGGACAGCTTAGGAGCTGAGTGGCCTCCCTGCTAATGGATTTGGCAGCCTTTCCCCCCATCCATTTACATTAATAGATTAATTAGCAGGACTTTAAAAGTGCAAACAGCTTAGAGCAGGGATGTTTTAATTAGCAAACCGACCATTAATATTCAATTTGTTTCCAATTTCTATCTTCCGACGTGAAGTTTCTAACTCTGAAAGGCCCCTCCTGCGTCTCCCGTCCTTCCTGTCCCCGTAGCCATGACCCCAGATCAGGTCTCATGGGACCTCCTGGGGACAGCTCGGCGTCCTTGAGACTCCTGTCCATGCGTCCGGGTGCCGCCTTTGCTTCTGCTCATGCAGCCTCTGACCCCCAAGGCATTTGGAGCCACCGCCCACTTGCCCGTCCGACAGGTGGTGCCCACTCACGCTGGCACGGCCAAGGGCAGTGACCGATGGTCACCGGAGCGGGGTCCCTCAGCAGAAGACGGTGCGGGGGCCGGAGGAGCAACTACCAGCACACTGGCCGAAGAGTCTCCTTCTGCCTCTGTCGGCTTCTCTCTCTTTATTTCTGCAAATTCAGCGTGCATGCCCGTGCGCCTGCTCCTCCTTCCATTCGCCTGCGCGTCTCCCGTCTCTTTTGGATCCCGGGCAACAGAGTGTTCTCGCTGCTGCAGGCCTGTGTTCGGAGAGGCAGGTGCCGTGGGGCTGCAGCACGCAGCTCGGCAGCCTGTGTCCTGCCCCCTGGGAAGGGAGAGGTGGTCATAGCACTCCCACATCGTGTGGTCGCAGGACCATGTGAATGAACAGAGGTGGGATCCTGGCCAGTGCCCGAAGGGAGAGAGTGTGGAGTAGGACAGAATTATCCACGGGTGGCTCATCTCTTCCTGGCTAGGGGTAGTCAGTAGTTTGCTAGGGTCTTGGAGAACATTCTCTCTGCTTGTTGCATGCTTTCGAGGGCGGGCATGATGACACGGACCGCATGGCTGAACCGAGAGAAGTCTAGTCTCTCCCGTCCTGAAGGCTGGAGGGGGTCCAAGATCCAGGTGTGCGCAGGGCTGGCTCCTCCTGAGGCCTCGCTCCGTTGCCAAGTCCTGTTGATCTGCCCATGCTCCCTGCCTGTATCCTAATCTCTTCCCATAAGGACACCCATCAGATTGGATGAGGGCTGACCCAGTGACTTCATTTAACCTTAATTATCTCTTGAAAGCCTTCCTCCAAACATTGCCCCATTCCGAGTTACTGGGGGTTAGGATTTCGACAAGAATTTTGGGGGACTCAGCTCAACCCATATCAGAAGCGACTGCTAGACCGGATGGCAGCCCCACACCCTCCTTCACTTGCCCGTTCTGCTTTGTGATCATGTCTCTGAATCTTTGGGTTAGACTGGATGAGGGCAGCACCCATCTCTCCTTGGCTGGAGGGTCAAAGTGTTAAAATAGTCTTCACGTAGGCCTTTATCTCTTCAGTCACTCGGAGGATTTGGAGCACGCGTCGAACTTCGGCTAGAATGGACGTGTTAAAGAAAATTGAGAGGTGTTAATAATTAAATCCACTTTCATTTCAACATATAATGAAGGCAAAGTGACTATTAAGTGGGCTGGAATGAATTTGGAGAGTACGCTTGAAGAATGTCAATGTTTCATATGGAAATGTTGGCATTATGTATTCTTTGTAAATGTTTTAATGGATTAATTCCTTCACGCTGTTAATCCGTGTCTAGGAACCATGCAGACATCAAAGACGGGACAAAAGAGTGACAGCTACGTAATGGGGCAACGGGGCTGGGGCGAGCTTTACTCTGGGGAACATTCAGCAATCGCTCAACGCGACTTTTATTTTTGATAAATACCTGCCTGTTCACCGAACACCTGCTCGGAAGGCCTCCTGGGGGAGGCGGCTGTCAGGGGACTGAGCAGTCAGCCGTGGGTCAGGCTGAAGACAGAGCAGGAGGGCTCCCTGCATGGCTAATACATCGTCCCCCAGATTGTCACCGGGTCATATGAGGGATGTGTATTCAACGCTTTAACATGGAATAACATTGCATATAATTAGTGAAGGCATTCTCGTACAGAATCTTCCATGTAGAAAAAGATAATGATACCGATTTTAACTGTGTCTTATTTTTTAGGAACGTTCGGTTTAAGGAAACCATGGCATTTTCCCTTTACCGCATCCTACTGGAAGAATTTGTGTGGGTTAGTGGCAAAAAGACCACATGCGCCTGGTTCTGACCTGTCCTTCATCAATGAGCACTTTGACAATAAAGGTTTGTAAAGGGTAGCAGTATTAGGTACATGTTTTCCCTTCTGGTCGGTTTTCCTTCTGTTTTTCACCCCCCCTCGAATCTCTGTAACTGTGTCTGCTGGCCGGGGCCCGTCTTGGGCTCAGAAACACAGCTCGGGGCCACGTCGCGAGAAAGAATCCCCTGATGATGTTGAGCCTGGGGGCCAGAGCCTTGGGCTGCTAGCGTCACCTGCTGTTTGCAGCCCCTCTGCCCTGGGTGTGTTTGTGCACATGTTATCTGGCCGCAAAATGAAGCTTCAGTTCCAGCATGAATTTGTGTGAGAAACTAAAGCAAGGGGGGACAGCTGCCCGGTGGAGTGGGCTGTAGAGATCGCCAAGTGTTTCACACATGCTAGTATTTCCGACATTACTGTGAGAGCAAGACCATCCCTGCCCCTTACAAGCGAGGAGCGTGCGTCCCAGGAAACAGGGCGGGACCCCCAATCCTCTGTCCCTCTCTGCCTCGCTTACGCCTGCTGGTTCCACGAAAGCAGGACTTCAGGGCCAGCCTATAGATACACAGCCTCCCATCATGGTGGTTTATGCCACAATCAACATTGCAATGTATTTTTTTTAAAGATTTTTATTTATTTATTTGAGAGAGAGAAAGAGAGAGAACATGAGCAGGGGGAGAGGCAGAGGGAGAGGGAGAAGCAGACTCTCCGCTGAGCAGGGAGCCCGACTCAGGACTTGATCCCAGGACCCTGGGATCACGACCTGAGTCGAAGGCAGACGCTTAACGACTGAGCCACCCAGGCGCCCCCGTAATCAGCCATTTCATTTAAGTTTTGCCGTTACCTAATTCGCCCCTTGGTTTTGGTAAGGAAGGGTTTTGAGTTGCTGTGTGTGTTTCACGGAGCTACAATTCAAGTCCAAGGCAGGCCCTTGGACTGGTACGCATGAGCATTATTTCGGGGGCTCTTGGAGTCCCTCAGGATGAATCTGCATCTTCTTCTCAGGTTCCTTGTTGCAGAACGGGGAGGGAAAGTCTGGAGGAGGACCCCCGGGCGTCGCCCTGGTGTCCGTGACCAAGGAGTACGAGCCCCACAAGGCGGCCGTCCAAGATCTGACCCTCACCTTCCACAGAGACCAGATCACTGCCCTGCTGGGGACCAACGGCGCCGGGAAAACCACCGTCATGTGAGACCCATTTCACCCTCATCACACACGGGCTTTTTAGAACAATCTCAGTTCACCTGAGATTAGATTTTTTCTTCCTTTCTGTTTTGAGACAGAGGACAGACAGAACCCTTTGCTGGAGCCACTCTGTGCTCTGGGTGGACAGTTACATGGGGGGGCTCTGCAGCCCCCGCCAACGGCACAGGGGATGGGGTCTTATCCCTAATTCTTTTATGCCCGACAAATAATGCTCCATGGTTTTACTTGAGGCTTTGAGAGTCCTATGACACTTCTCACTGTCCTACCACTATGTTTAAGTTTGCTCGCCTATCTCTGGGAGGATGAAATTTGGAACGATGTCTGCAAATGTTTTAATCGCCTGAATAATTTTTTTTTTCATGTTCTGCTTTTTGTGTGGTTGTGTTTTTCTGCAAAGGCTTGATTTTTGGTTTGGGTTCCACTGGTTAAAGAATCCAATTGCGGGATCCCGGAGGAATCACGAGCTTAAAAGTTGAGGGCTCACAAAGCGCGGGCATTGTCGAACTTGTCTTGCGAATATGTCCATTTCTTTCTCTTCTTTTTCAGTAGGACTAAAGTATGCTTAAACAATGAGAAGGACTATTTGCTTTGAACTTCTTTTTTTTTTTTTTAAGATTTTATTTATTTATTTATTTGAGAGAGAGAGAGAGCATGAGAGAGAGCATGAGTGGGGTGAGGGGCAGAGGGAGAAGCAGAATCCCCGCTGAGCAGGGAGCCCGATGTGGGGCTCGATCCCAGGACCCTGAGACCATGACCTGAGCCAAAGGCAGATGCTTAAGCGACCGAGCCACCCAGGCGCCCCAAATATGCCATTTCTTGAGCTGGTTTCCTTATCTGTAAAAAGACGTTGGATTTATAATCTTAAACTCCCATGCAACTGGAATGGTCTCTGATCAGCATATTTAGGGGAGTGTAAACATTGTCATAAGCCCACATTTCCAAGATGAAGGCAGCCAGCATCCCGTGAAGCTCCTTCCAACTTGTGAATGATTGTGCAGAAAGCAGGCTGGTAGGAGCAGTGGTTGTCTCTGTTCTCTCCTGATTTGTTTTCTCTGGCAGATCCATGCTGACGGGACTCTACGCTCCCACTTCTGGAACCATCATCATCAATGGCAAGAACCTGCAGACAGACTTGTCCTCCATCAGAAGGGAGCTGGGCGTGTGTCCACAGCAGGATGTCCTATTCGACAACCTCACTGTCCGGGAGCACCTGCTTCTCTTTGCCTCCATAAAGGCTCCGCAGTGGACCTGGAAGGAGCTGCGTCAGCAAGTCAGTAGGTCAGCACCAGCCATGTCTTCGTCCTTCTGCCCTCTGCCCTGTGAGGTAGTGACGGGTGTAGGAAGAGATGCTTTAAAAATATCTTTGGTGTCTTTATTTATGAGAAGAAAACCCTAGCAAATTGTTATTATTATTATTATGTTTTGAGAGAGAGAGAGAGAGCATGAGCAGGGTGGGGCAGGAATAGGGGCAGAAGGAGAGAGAATCCCAAGTGGGCTTCCTGCTGAGCGCAGAGCCCTCTACGGGGCTTGATCCCACAACCCTGAGATCACGACCTGAGCTGAAACCAAGAATCGGACGCCTAACCGACTGAGCCACCCGGGCGCCCCTCAAACCAGCAAATAGTTCTTACCTGTGGACTTAGGATACAGCCACCAGCACTGGGATTTCCAAAGAAGGGTCTCAGGGAAGACTGAACGGGACTTGGCCTGTCCTCAGAGTGGGATAGGTGAGCACAGGTGGGAACGTGAGGTCTGGGCTGTGCGTGGACCGGGCTTGTGTCTGGGGCATGGGTCTGTGTGGGCGCCCGGATATGACAGAATGGCGGGTGGGCTGAGAACTGGCTGCAAGGAGCCTAGCTGGTCCTGAGGACGGGGTCGAACTTCCTCACGCAAGCAGGTGCATGTGGGCAGGGGAGGGTGATCAGCCGCGGCTCTGGAAGGCTTATCCTGTGACCCCAGAGCAGAGTGCACAGCCCTGGGAGAGACTGCGGACAGAGACTACTGTGAGCAGGGCCCGTGAGAACCTGAGTGGCGGCCAAGCCGGGGGGTGGGGGTTAGGGAGGACGTCCCAGATTTGCAGACTCTTCGAAGTCGGGAGGAAGAGGCCACGTTGACAGGCAGACCCTCCCATATGCTAACAGTCCGCAGCATAATGACCGTTGGGTGTGAAGAGTGTCCAGCCCGTGCCCTGGGCTGTGCTCTCTCGCAGGGGTGACTCTGGGCGCTTATTGTCAACTTAGAATATTTCTGCAAGCTTTACTCTTTACGATAAGTATGCACGGTCTGTGTGCGGTGAGGGTGAATGCAGGCAGGGTTTTGGGTGTGAACTGTAAAAACTAGGCGTTTCCACCTTGGTGGAATTTCGCCTTGATTCTTCCGGCCCAGCCCCAGTGAGCAGGAGAGGAATATGTTGTCTTAAAATTGTCCCGTATTTTATGAGCTTTGGTGGTATTTCTGGAAAGCGAGCCCGGCAGGTGGAGTGACTTGCCCCCCCATCCTGTCTCAGGCACGGCTGCTGCCTGCCCCCGGCTTGGCCCCCCTGCTGCAGAGATGCGGCGGTCCAGCCGCCTTCCCGCCCACCGCCCGGCTTGTCCACGCCTCACGTCCGTGCTGTGCCCTTCTGTGAGGCGGCTCTTCCTCCCACCCGCCCCCGGCTCTCCCCTGGGTGCTCGGGGTGGCTGCCTCCAGCCTCTGTTCCTGCAGGCTTCTTGTCCACCTGCCCCGACTCTTCTCCCCGTGGTCCTCTGTCGGCGCATTCAGGTCCTGTCACTTCTCTGCCCACCGTCCTTCAAGGACTCTGTGTTTCAGAGGAAAACCTCAAGTCTCTGGCAGCCAATAACAGCAGGACCGCGTGTCCTTTTGTGCCCGTGACTGTCCGGGGTTACCCTTGTTGTCCCAGGTTCATTATTTGTACCCACTTTCACCCACAAACTCTGGCGCTTTAGATGAATTCAGGGCAAGTCCACCGTCTCTATGGCCTGCTAGGTCTCCTGCTTCCCCTCCTCGCTCTCTCCCTCATCCCACTGTTCCAGTCACACTGGCCTTGCTCCCGGAACACATCAAACAGCGTGTCTTGGCCTCAGGACCTTTGCACTTGCTGCTGCCTCTGTCCGGGCTGCTCTCGTGCATCCCTGTCTGCGCTGCCCACGTCGCTGCTCAGACAGCGTCCTCCGAGGATCTCCTGTGCGTCCTAAAACACCTGTGCTCACTCCACCCTGGCCGCAGGCTGGAGTCCCAGATCAAGGGGGCGGCAGGGCTGGTTCCTCTCCCTAACGTGGACATGGCACCTTCTCTCTCGGTGTCCTCACATGGTCTTCCTTCTATGTGAAAATGTCCGAGGTCCCTCTTCTTAGAAGGACACAAGTCCTGTTGGGTGAGGATCCACACTAATGACCTCGGTTAACCTGAATTACCGCTTTAAAGACCCCATCTCCGAATGCAGCCACACTCTGGGGCCCTGGGGCTTTGGACTTGAACATGTGGATTTGGGGGGACACAGTTCATGCACAACAAACGACACGGCCGAGGGCGGCTGGTAGAACGTGCCGGAAGGGAAGGCTGGGGAGGGGGGACGCGCAATCCCACCACGGGGCTTCCTCAACCAGCAGGGGTGGGGCCTGAACATCGCGGAAGGATGGCAAGATGACAGGCCACCCCGTGGTGCAGTCGGGCTGTGTCACGAGGCAGGCGGAGGATGTCCAGAGGGAGCGTCGGGGCCCCTGCTCTGAGCGCAGAGGAGGCCAGGAGAGGTCACGGTGGTGAGGCCGCAAGCGAGATGGTGGGGAGAGAGGAAAGGGGGAAATCATGGCCGTTCCGATCTCTGCTCAGCCCAATGCAATGTGGCACCGTTTCTCGAAAAGGAGAGAGCCAGTCTGGGAAGGACGGCGAGGCAAGTCACGAGTGCGTC
The DNA here is from genome assembly GCF_002201575.2 of Neomonachus schauinslandi. Taxonomy (NCBI): domain Eukaryota; kingdom Metazoa; phylum Chordata; class Mammalia; order Carnivora; family Phocidae; genus Neomonachus; species Neomonachus schauinslandi. The sequence continues at coordinate 2,590,282 of NC_058414.1, forward strand.
TCAGAGGCGTGAGCTTGAGGGGCCGGACGGGTCCGACCCGGGGGCCGCTGTGGCACCGTGTCTGCCCGCGTGGTGAGCTGGGACTTGATTGCTCAACACCATCCGTCCCGGGCACTGCTGCGCTGCATGGGGCCCTCGGTCCGCTGTCTCTCCCGGAGATGGGCAAGGAGCTGAGGTGCGGAGCCTCGGGGCCCCAGCTCGTACGGGGAGGCCAGGATTTGACCAGGGGCTTGGATGCCGGCGGCTCTGCCTCCCCTCCCTTGGGCTGGTTGCTGCGGGGCAGAATCTGAGATGCAGGCCTGGGGAAGACGACGCTTGTTGGAGCGGTGGGGCTGGGGAGGGGTTCTCAGCACATTTCTAGTGTTGCAGCTCGGACACCTGCTTGGGGATTCCAAGGGTGTGAGGGGATGTGAAGGCAGTGTGTGCAGGTAACACTGGCTTAAATATGCACTCAAAGAGTCAGGGTGGGCGGGCAGGCAGGTGGGTGGGCGCAAAGTGATCAGGCAGGCAGGTGCACAGGTAGGTGGGTACGTGTGGGGGCAGGTGGGTGGGCACCAGGTAGGTGGGTGCATGGGCAGGCCAGCACCCCAAGAGCATATGGGAGGGTCTGGACTGGAGGAGCCCCAGCTCACCACGGAGCCCGCATCTGGACCATCATTCCTGAGGGGATCTTGCCTGAACAAGTCCATCTTCAGGCTAAGATGGGTCTAGTTGCACACACGGAATCCCAGACAGCCAACATGAGCCAGTATGGCGACCTTGTCTTGTTGGTAATAAGAAATAAAACACAGCAAGACCGGACATGCAGAATAGGGTAGAGGCAGGAATGGCTCGGGGCTCCGGATCTGAAAGCCAAGCAGCAGGGAACATCCACGCTGTGGTTGCCTTGAACGTGTCGGAGAATGACCTAATGCTTCTCCAGAAGCTCATGCCCACCCCACAGCTCTGCCTCCCCGCACCTGGAGGGAGACCAGCCGTGCAGCAGGTGGTTTGGACAGATCCCATCTCTCTGGGGACACGCTCATATTCTGACGGTCATGTTATAGCTCTGGGGGTGAGCGGAGTCTGAACTGGTGGGACAAGCCTCAAGGGACACGAGCCCATAAAACTATGGATGGTGCCCTGTGCTTTTAGTCTCACGGTGGTTTCTTTCTTCTGTCCTCTGTCCAAGTTCATGTGGTTGGCATATTACGTGGGCATGCGGGACATTGTCTTCTGCAGGGGGGCTGGTTCGCCTCTCACCGTGTCCTCAGGCGTGGCCGGTCATGGTAATAACCATGCTCATTTCAGTGGGGATGCGGACGTGCAGGGAAAGCATTTGCTTTGATGCGAGTCTGTTTTGAACTGCAGCAGACGCTTCTTGAGGAATGGCACATCAGGTCCTTACAACCTGGATGTTTAAAAAATCTTCCCAGGTTACCAGCTATTTTAACTTAAAAAATGCATCTACTCTGGGTCCCAGCAACCTCTGTGATTGAGCTTAAATCAGGTTCCTAACAATGCTACCTGGGCTTCATCTTTTTTTTTTTTTTTTTTTGGATGTGGCGACCTTAATAGTTACCAATTTGCTGCGTGTTACCTAGCAACGGAGCGAATTTGCACAAAAGCAATCAGAGTGAGATCATGTTTTAGGATAGCACTTCTCAATTAGAGGGAGGGAAAACTGAAAGCAAGGGATTTAGAGCTACCATACTCTGAATTGGGTCCAGGAGCAGCACTCGATTTCATGGGTTTGTTAACATGTGTTCCAGGGGAGGTGGGATCCCCAGTAGAATCTTTAGAGGGAGTGTCTGTCAGGTTGGCAGGTCATTACTGTTTTGCCCTTAATTTGGCCTAGAGGAGATAAGAGAAGTCCGAAGAGGAACTTTATCAGGCCTTCAGTCGGGGAGATGTCGTTAGGCGGTTACATTGGTTTTGGAGTTCTGGAGTGCGCCGGGGGACTCCAGGCATTTGACGGTGATAGGTCATGAGGTCCTGCGTGCAGGTAGACAAAGGAGGACAGAGGGTTGAGCTCTGGGCACTTTGACGTGAAGACAATGGAGGGGTGAGTGTGACCAGCCAGGGGGCGAGGAGAGACCAGTGGGGAAGGAGAAGACAGGTCCATGAAGGAGGAGGGACGGTCAGACTCATCAGATGCTGTTCAGGGTCAAGTGCGATGAAGACTGAGGAACGACTTGTGGATTTAGGACACAGAGGTCATTGGTGAGCAGCCTGAAATCAGAGCAATGTTAGGAGCGTGATGGGGAGGCAGGTGTTGGGGATGTCATGCTCGCAGAGGAAGGGAGGGTGGGCCTGGCGTGAGCAGGGGACAGTGGGCAGCTGAGGGTGGCGGGGTTGAGTGATGCCAGGGGCCGGGATTAGCTCGCATCGACCTCTGGAGGGTGGTCACTGGACATGACAAGGTCCGGGGTGCCACTCACTGGCTGTGAGTGGGTGGGATCGGGTTCAGGCCTCGAGAAACAGAGTGGAGGGGTTTGGGGCTTAACATAAAAATGTTCTTAGGCTGTGCATGCTTGAGAATGCCTGACCTCTTACTGCCTTGATTTTTCTATCTGTTTTCTCAGCCAACTGGTCTCTGGTTAGGGGGGTGAGTTGGCTTTAAGAGTCAGCCAAGCCTCTGCTAATAGTGGAATCACCTGGGGGGGGGGGGGGGGGGGGGGCCACGTCTGTGTGGGAACGGAGCGTCTAGACAGTTGTCTGCTGAAAACAAACCATTTGTCCCCTCCTCCCAACTGGGGTGCGGTCAACAATGGGAGCACCTGAAGAGCAGGGGCCTGAGTGACCGGTATAAATTTCGGTTGACAGTTCACCCAGTGGAAAGCGCTGAGTCACGCTTGCCCCAAACACAAGATGGGTCAGGCCCCGGGAAGTTACGTGAGCTCATTCTGGGCCAGGATGGAAAGTATATGAATAATGAAACAGACAGGACATATTTATTTAGGGATCCAGCAAGGAGGTCCTTGGGATTTCGCCCAAGTCTTCACCTAGGATTCTGGAACTTTCTGGGACCAGACGGTTCTTGACGCTCAACTGTGTGGAACCCTTATGATTCGTCTCCCGTCCAGCCTCCTGTCTGACTGGTCGTTGGCGATCCGGGAATTAGAAGCATGCCCACAGCTCAGAGGGGAGGGAATCCACTTTGGTCTGAGCGCTCAGGGCAAGGCTTGGGGAAGGCGCCGCTGACGGGGGTCTTGAACAATGAGTACGATGTTGGAAGGGGAGAACAGGGATGAGTATCTGCAGAGTTAACAGGGCGCCACGGCAGGGAGTGGGATGCTTATTTGTGAGAAAAGAGTAGGCCCACAGAAGGAGGTGCGGCCTGGGTGGGGGGGCTTTCCTTGCACGGGGTGTCTGAGACCCGGAGCTCTCGCACGGAAAGCTCCCTGGGAGGGAGCAGGGGGCCGACTTTCACAAGAATGGCAGCTCACGATTTGTGCTTTGCTGGTGGCGTTTCCCAGGAACTTCTCTGTCAGGAAGGTGGGTGGATACGAAGGTAGTGCACGTGGGCCGGACCCCCGGGGCTTCTGCAGACCATCCCTCGGTGTGTGGTGGAGCTGGGTCTCTGCCTTGCTCCCTCTGACACCACTGGCCCCCCAGCCATCCCGCATGTTCCCAGCGTCCTGAAGAAATGTAGGGCCCTTGAGAAAATAGTCCTCCAGGATCCGCTGAGAAAACAGTCTTCGGTGGATCCTGATGCCCAGGCCTCACACGGGGCCCGTTGGCAAGATTCCACCTGAACCTCAAGAAGGCCAGGCCTGCCGTGTCAGGACTCTGGAGCGTGAGTGGCTTCTAGGCCTCCTCCATATATCCGTGGTTCACCAAGTTCTTGGCTGTTACCGGTCCTTACTGATGGACTGAAATCCGCAGCAGAGCTTTAAGGCGTTTCAGGGGCAAGAGTAGGGCTTTGTTCTTCTTCCAGAACTCTCGAGGATGTGGAGTTAACACAGCATCAGCACAAACAGACCCGCGTCCTGTCCGGAGGCATGAAGAGGAAACTGTCCGTTGGTATTGCCTTCATCGGCACAGCGAGGACCGTGGTTCTGGACGAGCCCACCAGCGGGGTGGACCCTTGCTCGCGCCGCGGCATCTGGGACATTCTCCTCAAGTACCGCGAAGGTAGGAACAGGGCGTCCTTCTGCTGTGTCCCCCAGCGATACAGTGGAAGGAGCCAGGTTATATCCCCGTAAGGACACGTTACCTTTTATGGGAGAAAATGGAATTGTCACGAGAGTGTATAGAGATCTATCTGTTATTTTTAAATTTTTTTTAAGGATTTTTATTTATTTATTTTGGAGGGAGAGAGAGAGCGTGAGCTCAAGCAGGGGGAGGAGAAGAGGGAGAGAGAATCTCAAGCAGCCTCCGTGCTGTTCTATGACGTCTGTAACGTCTCTGCTCGGCTAGGATAGGCTTACTTTGTGTCTGATCTCCCAAACAGACTGGGACCAAAGCATGGTAGACGGGATTTCAACTGAAGTCGTATTCATCCAAATTGGGTGCCGTCCCAGAATCCCGGGTTGTTAGAACAGGTGTCCTAGCTGGCACGTGGAACGAGCCTCCTCTCCTTCAGTGAGGGAAGCAGGGCACGGAGAGATGGGCGTGGGGAGGGCTCTCGGCTCCAGAGGAAGCTCACCGAGCCACGGGCGGCCGGGGGCGCTGGGCTAGGCCTTCCCTGTTTCAGCCGTTCTGTCCCGTGTCTCCAGTTTCGGCTTTGGGTGGGCAATTGCTGACCCCCACCGGTGACTCTCTGATCCTGACAGCTAAGAAGCATTGGTGTACGTATTTCACGTAGAAACACCTGAATTGGGAAGGAGGCGGCTGTAGGGACACCTCGCTGGGTGCTGCTGAGGTGCAGGAGAGTAAAAGGCAGGGTCACCACAATTCTCCAGAAACACTGCTTTGCTTTTCTCTCTTAACTTCTACAGAGCAGGTGGGGGGGAACACGGAGCGAGCCGTCGTGACCTGCTGTTCCTTTCTGGGCATCGGCCTGGGGAGGAGGGACAGTTAACCAGCAAAGCGAGGATGTATCCGTGGCATGGCTTCATGTGCCCTCCTACAGCCTCGCCACGGTCCCTGAGGCCAAGCAGGGTGCTGGGGCCCAGGCAGGCGCCCAGAGTTGGTGTCCCGCATGTTCACGGGCCCTGGGCTTCGGCACCGAGGGGGAGAGAGGGTCTGCCAGGGAAGCCAGGGCAGAGGCTCGGGGCCGGGGGCCAACTGAGGCCCAGGGAGCAGGGGTGCTCTGTGCTCTGACCTGACCCTTTCGGGGCCCCGCCTAATCTCTGAAGGTCATTACCCCAAGATCACAGGACGCTGACCACAGCGCCAGAGATCCTGACCTTTGCCCATTGCCGTGAGATCACAGAGCCCTCCCGTCTCCTCTTGCCTACGTGCCCACAGAGGAGAGAAGTAGCAGAATGGGGACCCCTGAACCTTCTGTGCGTGAGACTCTGAGCCCCACTGGAGGGATAGAGGAAACATAGATAAAGCTAATTTACCTTGCACTGAATAATTTCTCTGCCGCCCCGAGCGGGGGCTGATGAAGAAGATAGACGAGAAGCAGACCAGCCCATGGCTTCCATTGTCTCTGAGCTTGCGGTCTCGGTACACATTAGATGCCAAGCCTGCTACTCTCGTTGATTTTAGAAATCAGAGATGGAATCTTCCAGGACTCGGCCGTCAGAACACCGAGTCACGAGCATAATAGTATCTTTCAACAGCAAACCCGATGCGATAAAAATCTCAGAGGCAGACAGCTCTCTTCAAATTCTGTTGTCATAACTTCCTTATTTTCTCACCGTCCTTGGTCGGTGAGCAGTGATTTTGGCGTTTGTAGGGCTAGTCGGTCAGATGTCAGCAGGTGCCATAGGCAGAACCACAAGAAAAGTAGATTCTCAAGAACCAGGATGTGCGGCTGTTTCTGGAAAGAGCCCCTGACCTCCAGGTATTTGTGATACAGATCTGAGGACGGGATAAAATCTTTGCCTGCTGAGTGGAAGGAGGGGTCCCTGTGGGCACACCCGGTGCTCATGGGGCTCAGTCCACCTGGGATTTGATCCATGTGTTCCCTCCCTCCTGCGACGTGCTGAGCTGGGCGCCGAGCACTTGATTGGGCCAGGGCTCCCTTGGAAGAAGTAAGGAAGGAAAAGGTGCCGGAACAAATCAGTGCATAACTCCCAAATTCTACTCACGCTCCTGCTGTCCATGCCTGTATGACCCTGGAGAAATGATCATATTCCTTGGGTGTCCCATGTTCCGGCTCGTAGGATTTCGGGAGAAGGAGATGTACTGTATACCAAAGTGTATGGCTCAGTATCTGGTAGGTCGGTGTTCAGTCAATGAGAGTGTATTGTTACTGTTATTAAAATAGACAAGAGGGGCGCTTGGGTGGCTCAGTGGGTTAAGCGTCTGCCTTCAGCTCAGGTCATGATCTCAGGGTCCTGGGATTGAGTCCCGCATCGGGCTCCCTGCTCAGCGGGGAGTCTGCTTCTCCCTCTGCCTCTGTCCCTCCCCCTGCTTGTGCTCTCTCGCTTTCTCTCTGTCAAATAAATGAATAGAAATTTAAAAACAAAAAACAACAACAGAAAACAACAATTATTCCTGCACAAGGTGGCCCCTGGGCTCCGTGAGGTCTGTTCCTGGGGCGGCCCCTGGCTCTCGTGCCCACCTGCTCGCGGGCGGCCCCCTGCCCATCTCCCAAGCCTGCTGTCTGTGGTCAGGATGGCTTCTCCTCTCCTATCATGTGTGATGGTCACATCATCCCTGACCCTGGAGGAAATCAGTGCAGACCGTGGCCACTCGCCCCGCCTTAATCAAATGCAGTTGTCGCTTCCATGGGATAAATATAGGCTTCTTCTTAAGTGACCCTGAGATTATTCTCTGAAGACCCATGAAGGGGCTTGAGTATCAGAGGAGAGACAGAGATGCCCTCCCAGGCTTTTTTGTTTTTTTTTTAAATTTCTCCTCCACGGCCTTGCAGGGGTGTGCCTCTGGGTCTTACAGCTGGGGTGGCCACACATGGGCACTTGGTGTTTCTGCCCCTCTGTGTCACCCTCTGTGCATGTCAGTGGCCCCTGTGACTCACCAGGGGCTGGAGGATTTGTAGAAACAGCATCAAAACCCAAGGGCACCTGCAGAGGAAGAAGCATCCCCTCCAATCTGCGGCTAAGTCATTTTCGCACGTCTCAATTTTTTCCGATGTAAAAATTGGCGATGGTCTTTAAATCGTCAATCCCCCTCCGCCCCTGATCGTGGTGCTGACTCTGACACCACCCTGTCGGGACGCAGGTCGGACGATCATCTTCACAACCCACCACCTGGACGAGGCGGAAGCACTCAGCGACCATGTGGCCTTCTTGCAGCAGGGCCGGCTGCGCTGCTGTGGGCCCCCCTTCTGCCTGACTGAAGCCTACGGCCAGGGGCTCAGCCTGACGCTCACCAAACAGGTAGGAAGCTGGAGCAAACCAGCAAATACTGATTCTGCGTCCAGTCTGGTCCTTGACGCTGCTGGAATCCAAAACGAGGCCTGGTTTCGGCACAAGGCCCTTGGGGGCTCGGGGCAGGTGTGGGAAAGGGTGAACCCGAGCAAGAAGGAAACAGAATATGGTGACCATGGTGTCTGTGCAGTGGGCTCAGGGGCCGGCGAGGCTGAGGGCCGGCCACGGGGTTCCCGGTGGTTAGGGATGGGGGAGGCTGAGCTGCAGGCCCAGTTACTGGTGGCCCCAGACAAGGGGCTTACGGTGTAATGGGTGGGCTGGAAAGGGAGTCGGTAACTGCATCGAAGCCTCTGGGTGCAGGGGCCTGGATGCAGAATAAATCCCCCAGGGCTGAGCAAGGCAGTGAGCCCCTGGGACCATGGTGCGTTTTGACTGAGCGGAACCAGACGGGGGTCAGAAGCCCCTGACAGGTAACAGCACGTCCCGTGTCTGGCCAGGTAGCCCCATGGCCCAGATGCTCCAGAAGTATTTTTCTGACAGCGAGGGTCCATCTAGGAGCATAAAGCTTTAGGCGAATGAAGCAAGGGACGCGTGGGGTAAAAGTACACGTCAGAGGTCCCGTCAGCCGGGGGTGGGCAGAGGTGGCTCTGGGGTTGGGGCCCAGGGGGTGTGGGCCATGAGTCGAGCTTCCTCTCTGACTTGGGGTGAGGATCTCACTGTCCTGAGGTGGCTCCTTTCTTCTGTGCGCGGGGTGAGGTGGGGAATCCTTGTCTCCCCTTTAAGAAGACCCAGCCCCTTGTCCTGTAGTCCAGAGGGGTTCTCCCCAGGAGCAGGGGGTGAATGTGAGTGCAGCCCTCCCCAGGCCTGCCTGACGTGCCTGGAACCGAGACCAAGGCAGGCGTGGGAGGCTCACCTCCATCGGAAATGGTCACTGTATCCTTGAAATGCCTGTGGCTTAAATGGTACTTCTCCCTTTCGCTTCTTTGAACTGGAATTTTGAATGTGAAATCGGATGACGGAAATTTGGTGTTTTGGGACTAAGGTTCCTCACTTCCTTTTTGGGATAGCCTTCTGTTCTGGAGGCCGATGACCCGAAGGACATTGCCCGAGCCACGTCTCTGATACAGTCCTACATCCCGCAAGCTTTCCTCAAAGACAGCAGTGGCCGGGAGCTCGTCTACAGTGTTCCCCAGGGTGCGGACAGGGCCTGCTTCAAAGGGCTCTTCCAGGCCCTGGAACAGAACCTTCACAGTCTGCACGTGACGGGCTTCGGGATTTCAGACACCACGCTGGAGGAGGTATGGACGGGGACTCAAGCACGCTTTCATTTATTGCTCCGGGTGTGGGCAAGGCAGTGGGGAGAGCACGTGACGGAGAACACGGGCCATTTTTACCACTTCCAGGTTCTGATCGGTGCCGAACACCGTGTCAGCCAATATGGAGTGTTGCACACCCCGTGCCTCCCTAGCATGGGGAAACGCACATTTTTGGATTTGAGAACTTTGACGTCTTTAGGAGTCATTAGGTGTCCAAACACTTGTTAGTTGGGGGTTGGCTGGCCGTGTCTCCTCACCTGGAGGCGCCCTTGCCTTCCTCCGTGAACCTGCTTCTGCCCAGGTGCCCATGGCCCCACTTTGGCCGGAGGAGGAGGTGTGCAGAAGGTCAAGCTCACGAACTCTGCTGACTCTCTGGGAGCCCCACACTGCCCCCCAGTTCCGCTTTCCTGTCCCTTGGGACTAAGCCGGGTGACACCCACCTCTCCGTGTGGTTTCTTGGCAGTGTGTGGCCAGTGGGAGGCAGGGCCAGGCATTTCCTCTGGGAGGAGGTGGCCACGGGTGTAACCGAACCAAAGGCAAACCTTGTCTGGGGGCCTCGAGGTCAGCCGAGCCCAAGTTGAGTTCTAAGTTTATGTTGTTATTATTATAGAAAGTGCTGTAGATTTAGAGTAAAAATCCAGTGATGCTGGGGCACCTGGGTGGCTCAGTCGGTTGAGCGTCTGACTCTTGATTTCGGCTCAGGTCATGATCTCAGGGTTGTGGGATCGAGCCCCGAGTCGGGCTCTGTGCTGGGCGTGGAGCCTGCTTATGACTCTCTCTCTCTCTCTCTCTGTCCCCCCTCACCCGAACTCTTTCTGTCTCTCAAAACAAAACATAAAAATCCAGCGATGCAAACTAAAATTTAAAAATCTGGGAGGGATCTTGGACCCCGTCTCTTTTTGAGTCCAGAATAGTTACAGGGGCCGATAAGCTTTGTGATTAGTAGTTGGCACAGAGTATGAAACAATATTAGAAACATTATATAACATGAGAATGAAAATACACAACTTCTAGAACGTCAGAGTCTGAACTTTGGGCTGTATGTGGAATGGATTCGGGGGCTGGAGTCACATCACAGGGTTAGCCTCGTGAGAGAACAAACAGCCGCGTGTGTGTGAATCAGCATCGTTCCAAGTAGACAGTGCCCCTGGGCGCCTGGGTGGCTCAGTTGGTTAAGCGACTGCCTTCGGCTCAGGTCATGATCCCGGGGTCCTGGGATCGAGTCCCACATCGGGCTCCCGGCTCGGCGGGGAGCCTGCTTCTCCCTCTGACCCTCTCCTCTCTCATGCTGTTTCTCTCTCGCTCGTTCTCTAATAAATAAATAAATAAATAATCTAAAAAAAAAAACAAAACAAAACCAAGTAGACAGTGCCCATGGCAGCTTTTGTTTGGAATAAAATGGTCATGAAAGGTGGTAAAACGTAACAAGATTTACCATTTTTAAACTGTTTAAACCCAAACACTGTCCCTTGTTATTTTTCCTCTATTAAGGGTGAGGCTCAGAGAGGCTGGTCTCTTTATGCCAAATCACACAACTCATCAGCAACAGTGCTGCCCCTGGATGGAGGTTGCTGCCAACGAGGCAGGGTCCCCAAACGTGCCCAAGGCTTTGCGGGTGGTGCTATCTGTGCCAGTCTGTTTGGCTCACCGGCACCCCAGGGCTCCCCGCACAATGCCCCGCACCAGCGGGTGCTTAATAAATACTTTCTGGGGACGCCTGGGTGGCTCAGTCGTTAAGCGTCTGCCTTCGGCTCAGGTCAGGATCCCGGGGTCCTGGGATCGAGTCCCACATCGGGCTCCCTGCTCTGTGGGGAGCCTGCTTCTCCCTCTCCCTCTCCCCCTGCTTGTGTTCCTGCTCTCGCGGTGTCTCTCTCTGTCAAATAAATAAATAAATGAAATCTTTAAAAAAGAAAAAAAAAAAGAAAACCATCGGGGGTGCGGGGCGGTGCCTGGGTGGCTCAGTCATTAAGCGTCTGCCTTCGGCTCAGGTCATGATCCCAGGGTCCTGGGATCCAGCCCCGCATCGGGCTCCCTGCTCCGTTGGAAGCCTGCTTCTCCCTCTCCACTCCCCCTGCTTGTGTTCCCTCTCTCGCTCTCTTGCTCTCTCTGTTAAATAAATAAATAAAGGGACTCCTGGGTGGCTCAGTCATTAAGCGTCTGCCTTCGGCTCAGGTCATGATCCCAGGGTCCTGGGATCGAGCCCCGCATCGGGTTCCCTGCCCCGCAGGAAGCCTGCTTCTCCCTCTCCCACTGCCCCTGCTGTGTTCCCTCTCTCACTGTGTCTCTCTCTCAAATAAAGAAATAAAATCTTTAAAAAAAAAAAAAAAAACTTTCTGAATGAAACTGTGAGCAGGACGCTTCCACAGATATGTCCAGCTTCCGGGAAGAGAACATCGTAGTGGAAAAGGCATGCGCTCTGCCCCAGCCGGTTCTAATCCAAATCCGTCTCCCTTCCAATGCCCAGGGCCTTGGATAAATCACTCAATTTGTGAGAGCCTTGGGGTTTTGATCTTTGAAATGGGACGATTAGAGCGGTTTACTTGGTTATTCCAAGAATTGTCTGTAATACATAATACACAATAATGCCTGCAAAAAGCCAGTCAAATATGGTAAAGATTCTTCCTGCCCTCGGAAACCCACTGTGAAATCGTCGTCATGGCTTTGGAGTGACGGTGAAGCTAAGTTGCATCTTCTGCAGGATTTTGGGCAGACACCAGGGCCCCCGTGGAAGAGCAGGAGACCGGGGAGTTTCCCAAGCCCCTGTCCCTCGATGGCGTGAGGCAGGGCATGTCCGGTGTTCCCCGTGGACATGCGTGCCAAGCACCGGCAGCTCAGTAATCACTGGCTCAGATGGGGCTATGCCACAGCCCGTGGTCACCGTCTTCCGAACCCTGGATGACAAGATGGCTACTATGCCAGCAAGCCAGCGACTGAGACGGTTGGGGACTTGGGAATCACTGTTTCCCTGCAGACAGAGGCACGCCGCCCTTGAGAGTTATGCCGCCAGTTCAGGTCACTCGAAAAGGAAAAAGGAAATAGTTTTTTTTTTTTGTCTTTTCTAATTGCTTTTATTTTCTTAGTAAAATAGGAAAGAAAGGCATCAGAAGATTTATCGAAAATAATTTCCTTTGCATTGTGAGGTGAGGGTGTTGCTGGGGAAGCCCAGACTTGCTGCATGGCAATGTCTGTCTGTGTCTGTAATTGTTCCCGGGTCCGCACGTTGCTCGTGTAGACTGAGCGTGTTCATGGCCCATGTGTTTTGCTACCCCAAGAAGAGGGTAGAGCTGCCTGAGGGAGTAGGGAGCACCTTTTGGACCAAACACACTTATCAATAAAATAACGAGCATTCGCCTTCAGCATTTGTACGCTTTCTCACTCACAGGTACACACTTGTGGCAGGAAGAACGAGTGTCCACCTCATGGATGTGGCATCTTATCTGTGGCTAATAAAGTAGGAAAGTCGAGGAGTCCCTATGGTAGTTGTCATTAGGTAGAGTGAAATTTTGTGGAGGGCTTGGCTTAACTAGTGTATGAATTTAAGCATCATAGTCAAAAATGGCGAGGGGTCTTTGTGTTCCGTGTGGATGCTTAGCATTTAAATGCTTTGTTAACCGTTATGCAATCAATAATTCAGGGAAAAAACGTACGCTTATGGAGGGGCTTATTAATAACTATGATGTATATGAGATACCTACATATTCTTCTTAATATTTCTTTCCCTCCCTCCTTCCTCCTTCCCTTCTTCCCTCCTCCATCCACCCCTCCCTCCCTCCCTTCAGCCCTCCCTCTCCCCCCTCCCTCACCCCTCCCTCTTCCTCTCATCTCTCCCTCTCTCCCCTCCTTCCCTTCTCTCACCCCTCCCTTTCTCCCCTTCTTCCCTCCTCTCACCTCTTCCCTTTTACCCTCACCCCTCTCTCTCCTCCCTTCCCTCTCTCCTTCCCTCCCTCCCTCCCCCTCCCCCTCCCCACCTCCTTCCTTTCTGTCAAATAATCAGGTCTGGTTGGATTTCCAGCCACAGCCTTGGATTAAATCAAAGAAACTTCTGGGCCAGGAAAAGTGTCAGCTCTGCCTTCTACTCACTTTTGTACGCTTGTATTGCTCCTTTTATCTGTCAGAATCTTTTTTAAGCCACTCGTCTCTTTTATAGGCATTATTTTAGTAAAAGCTAGACAAATCAATGGAACATTGACTTAGAGGGGCCACAGAAAGCTGCCATTGCTGAACCTGAGGGGCCAGTGGGGTGGCCTCTGTCACTGTCGATGGCAAGCCTGGCTGATGGAGGACACCGGAAGCCATCCATGCCTTCAACACTAGGAATTCTTAACTTCTGACAGGGTTTAGTGGAAGCAGAAACTGAGGTCTTTGAAGTTGCTACACTCGGGGTGGTGATGACTACCCCGTGGGGCGGCCCTCAGAGATTCTGGCTGAATCCAGGGGTCCTGGCGCCCAGACACAGAGCCCCTGGGCTGGAATCCTGACTCCAGGCCATTGGCCGAATGTGTCCCCCGGAGCCACCAAGAGCCACAAGGTGAGACTGATGGAAGGGGCTCCTGGTGCAGCCTGAGGTGCCTCACTTTGATGGGGTGCCCATGAAATGTCCAGGAGCTGCCCCTGGAAGGGTCCCCGGGGCTGGGTGGTGCTGGGTGGTGTTCCTGAGTCCTGGGCTCCTGCCACCTTCCCGGATGGAGGACTCCCCTGGGGACTCTGCGCCTGTGGACAGCTCTGGGGCTGGGGGCCGGCTTTGAGTGGGGCCCCTCCTTCCCTCACCCCGACTCAGTGACAGCCTGTGCAGGCCCCCCCTGCCTTGGGGGCCCCCCTCCTCCCTGGAGAGAGGGGCCTGTTAGAGCAATATGCTGCGCTGCCATGCTCAGGATCTTAAGTGTGATTCAAAATGTCTCTGCATATGCCACTGTTTAAGAGGAGTACCCAACTAATGACACTGATCTTAAGCCGTGTCGATTTTCCCATAACTGTTACTCTAATGGCTACCTGATTTCTGTTGTAAACAGCTTCCGGCATCAGGTCACTCCTGCTGAGTGCAGTGGGGGCTGCCGGGGTGGGGGGGGGGGGGGCAGCCTGGGTGGGGGGGGGTTGAATCTGGCCACTACGGTCAGGGAGAAGCTGGACGAGTCACTTGGGCTGGAACGCCACTCTTCTAATGGATGACATAGAAATTTCTTCCCTAACTTTCTCACACAGTGTCTGTTTGGGTCCGATAGCTCGATAATTCTGAGAACAGATTACAAACAGCAAGAAATCACGCAAATGGGAGGACTTCTCAGTATCACTCAAACACTGCTATTTTAATCCAGAATACACATGCATTGGTGTATTCAGAAATTAAGCATTTCTGTATTTTAGTCCTTCTCTATTTTTAATGTTATGGCAATGTTTTATCGTGGCATAACTTCTGAAAATTCTTTGTTGTTGTTGTTGTTGTTAAGATTTTATTTATTTATTTTTGCCAGAGAGAGGGTGAGTGCATGACTGGGGGGGAGGGGCAGAGGGAGAAGCAGACTCCCGGCCAAGCAGGGAGCCTGATGCGGGACTGGATCCCAGGACCCTGGGATCATGACCTGAACGGAAGGCAGCCGCTTAACCAACGGAGCCACCCAGGTGCCCCTGAAAATTCTTTTTTTAAAAGATTTTATTTTTAAGTATTCTCTACACCCAGCGTGGGGCTCGAACTCACAACCTCGAGATCAGGAGTTACAATCTCTACCTGTGGAACCGGTCAGGCGCCCCCTGAAAATTCTTCTGATGCTAATTCCTTAAATATCCCTATTTCTGATTTGTATTTACCTTCCTTCGCCAAAATATTCTTACTTATACCCATTGATGCATCTTCTGGAACTTTCTTAATCATCCTCCTCTTTGCCCCCTTTTTTAAAAAAAATTCTTTATTCTTTATTGATGAAGTTGCATAGTCAAATCCACTCAGTAAATCTTAGCAAAGGCACGGGGTCGTGGGACGATCAGCACCAACAAGATACGGAGGGATTCTGTTCTCACCGCCTTCTTCAGGGAGTAATTCCTTCATTCAACTTACTTTTCTGCACCTCCTTGTTCTCTTTTCCCCAGACTCCGCCATCTCTCGTCCTTGGTGCTAATCACCCCAAAACAAGTCCAACAAGAAGCAAAGAGTCAGCTGCTCACTTACTTGGGAGATTTCATCTGTGCTTCTCCGATTTCTTGCAGTCCTTCCCACCTGCTACATTTAGTACATGCTTTGTGCATAATAGGTGCTAAACAGATATTGATTGCTTAGAGCTCACGTAGCTTTCTTTTCTCTTGTGCACGCGCAGATGCTCAAAAAGAAGTTATCCGTCTTAAGGGCCACCGTAGACAAAGATCTGAAATACAGATTTAACAAAGTATAATATTATAGTATATTTGGACTTCTTTGAGAAAGGTATCTTAAATTGGAAGAAGATTAAGCCATTTAAAAACTTTCTTTTGTTTGATGGAGTCCATAGAATATCTATCTCAGCCAATTTTGTCTTTTTACGCCGGGCAAGTATCGACTTTCTTGTTGTGTCTGTTATCGATCTGCAGTGAGCACGGCTGTGAGCACATCGCGTGGGCTCCCACTTTGTTCCTCTGTGTGCTCCCCGACGACTCTGCAGCAGGTGCACAGGGCCTGCCGGGGACACCCCCACCTCTGCTGCGAGAGTGCAGGTTTCATTTTATTTTTGTTTATTTTATTTATTTATTTTTGCAGGTTTCATTTTAAACCACAGTAAATTTCCTTGTGATTCAGGGTCCCCAAAGGGGCGCCCAAGCCAGTGAGGCTGAGATGTAAAAACCTGATCATAGAGCACCATGTGTGTCCCAGGGCACGGAGCAATGTTTCCTCGGTATGGTTGGGGAGCAGAGAGAGCTGGAGCCCTCCCCACGTAGCCCCCGGCTGTGCACAGGAAGTACATTTGTAGCCAGCTCTCCGCCCCCGCCAAGCTCTGAAGCCAAGACAAAATCCTTTGATGTCATGTAAATGGAGTGAATTTTAGAGTTTTAGTGGTATATATATATTTTTCATAGACTACTTTTTAGAGCAGTTTTAGGTTCACAGCAATATGGAGCAGAAGGCACAAAGATTTCCCATATATCTCCTGCCCACCCCCCACAGAGCCTCCCCAATTATAAACATTGCAGTACATTTTTAATAATTGTGACGTTTTTAGTAATCTAGAAAGGAGAGACGGGCCATTTCCTCCCATCCAGTCTGGTATGTTCTGTTTGGTGGGTTCCCTTTGTGCCTCCATCAGGAAGGTTCTGGATGTCAGTGCCTTGGGTGCATGAGCTCAGATGCATGCATCCTACGGAGGGGGACGGCGATTTCTTTTTTTTTTTTTAATTTTTTATTGTTATGTTAATCACCATACATTACATCATTAGTTTTTGATGTAGTGTTCCATGATTCATTGTTTGCGTATAACACCCAGTGCTCCATGCAGAAAGTGCCCTCTTTGATACCCATCGCCAGGCTAACCCATCCTCCCACCCCCCTCCCCTCTAGAACCCTCAGTTTGTTTTTCAGAGTCCATCGTCTCCCATGGTTTGTCTCCCCCTCCAATTTCCCCCCCTTCATTCTTCCTCCTGCTATCTTCTTTTTTTTTTTTCTTAACATATATTGCATTATTTGTTTCAGAGGTACAGATCTGAGATTCAACAGTCTTTTTTTTTTTTATTCTTATGTTAATCCCCATACATTACATCATTAGTTTTAGATGAAGTGTTCCATGATTCATTGTTTGTGCATAACACCCAGTGCTCCATGCAGAATGTGCCCTCCTCAATACCCACCACCAGGCTAACCCATCCTCCCAGCCCCCTCCCCTCTAGAACCCTGTTTGTTTTTCAGAGTCCATCGTCTCTCATGGTTCGTCTACCCCTCCGATTTCCCCCGCTTCATTCTTCCCCTCCCGCTACCTTCTTCTTCTTCTTTTTTTTTTTCTTAACATATATTGCATTATTTGTTTCAGAGGTACAGATCTGAGATTCAACAGTCTTGCACAATTCACAGCGCTTACCAGAGCACATACCCTCCCCAGTGTCTATCACCCAGTCACCCCATCCTTCCCACCCCACCCCCCACTCCAGCAACCCTCAGTTTGTTTCCTGAGATTAAGAATTCCTCATATCAGTGAGGTCATATGATCCGTGTCTTTCTCTGTTTGACTTATTTCACTCAACATAATACCCTCCAGTTCCATCCACGTCGTTGCAAATGGCAAGATCTCATTCCCTTTGATGGCTGCATAATATTCCATTGTATATATATACCACTTCTGCTTTATCCATTCATCTGTCGATGGACATCTTGGCTCTTTCCACAGTTTGGCTATTGTGGACATTGCTGCTATAAACATCAGGGTGCACGTACCCCTTCAGATCCCTACATTTGTATCTTTGGGGTAAATACCCAGTAGTGCAATTGCTGGATCGTATGGTAGCTGTATTTTCAACTTTTTGAGGAACCTCCATCCTGTTTTCCAGAGTGGCTGCACCAGCTTGCATTCCCACCAACAGTGGAGGAGGGTTCCCCTTTCTCCGCATCCCTGCCAACACCTGTCATTTCCTGACTTGTTAATTTTAGCCTTTCTGACTGGTGTGAGGTGGTATCTCATTGAGGTTTTTTTTTTTAAAAATATTTTATTTATTTATTTGAGAGAGACAGAGATAGTGAGAGAGAACTCGAGCAGGAAGGAGAGGGAGAAGCAGGCTTCCCGCGGAGCAGGGAGCCCGATGCGGGGCTCGATCCCAGGACCCTGGGATCATGCCCTGAGCCGAAGGCAGAGGCTTAACCATCTGAGCTACCCAGGCGCCCCTCATTGAGGTTTTGATTTGGATATCCCTGATGCCGAGCGATGTTGAGCACTTTTTCATGTGTCTGTTGGCCATTTGGATGTCTTCTTTGGAAAAATGTCTGCTCATGTCTTCTGCCCATTTCTTGATTGGATTCTTTGTTCTTTGGGTGTTGAGTTTGATGAGTTCTTTATAGATTTTGGATACTAGCCCTTTATCTGATATGTCATTTGCAAATATCTTCTCCCATTCTATCGGTTGTCTTTTGGTTTTGTTGACTGTTTCCTTTGCTTTACAAAAGCTTTTTATCTTGATGAAGTCCCAATAGTTCATTTTTGCCCTTGCTTCCCTTGCCTTTGGCGATGTTTCTAGGAAGAAGTTGCTGCGGCTGAGGCCGAAGAGGTTGCTGCCTGTGTTCTCCTTTAGGATTTTGATGGACTCCTGTCTCACATTGAGGTCTTTCAACCACTTTGAGTCTGTTTTTGTGTGTGGTGTAAGGAAATGGTCGAGTTTCATTCTTCTGCATGTGGCTGTCCAATTTTCCCAACACCATTTGTTGAAGAGACTGTCTTTTTTCCATTGGACATTCTTTCCTGCTTTGTCAAAGATGAGTTGACCATAGAGTTGAGGGTCCATTTCTGGGCTCTCTATTCTGTTCCATTGATCTCTGTGTCTGTTTCTGTGCCAGTACCATGCTGTCTTGATGATGACAGCTTTGTAATAGAGCTGGAAGTCTGGAATTGTGATGCCGCCAGCTTTGCTTTTCTTTTTCAACATTCCTCTGGCTACGCGGGGTCTTTTCTGGTTCCATACAAATTTTAGGATTATTTGTTCCATTTCTTTGAAAAAAGTGGATGGTATTTTGATGGGGATTGCATTGAATGTGTAGATTGCTCTAGGTAACATTGACATCTTCACAATATTTGTTCTTCCGATCCATGAGCATGGAACGTTTTTCCATTTCTTTGTGTCTTCCTCAATTTCTTTCATGAGTATTTTATAGTTTTCTGAGTACGGATCCTTTGCCTCTTTGGTTAGATTTATTCCTAGGTATCTTATGCTTTTGGGTGCAATGGGATCGACTCCTTAATTTCTCTTTCTTCTGTCTTGTTGTTGGTGTATAGGAATGCCACTGATTTCTGTGCATTGATTTTATATCCTGCCACTTGACTGAATTCCTGTATGAGTTCTAGCAGTTTTGGGGTGGAGTCTTTGGGGTTTTCCACATAAAGTATCATATCATCTGCAAAGAGTGAGAGTTTGACTTCTTCTTTGCCGATTTGGATGCCTTTGATTTCTTTTTGTTGTCTGATTACTATGGCTAGGACTTCTAATACCATGTTGAATAGCAGTGGTGATAGTGGACATCCCTGCCGCGTTCCTGACCTTAGGGGGAAAGCTCTCAGTTTTTCCCCATTGAGAATGATATTCACTGTAGGTTTTTCATAGATGGCTTTTATGATATTGAGGTATGTACCCTCTATGCCTATACTCTGAAGAGTTTTGATCAAGAAAGGATGCTGTACTTTGTCAAATGCTTTTTCTGCATCTATTGAGAGGATCATATGATTCTTATTCTTTCTTTTGTTAATGTATTGTATCACATTGATTGATTTGTGGATGTTGAACCAACGGGGACGGTGATTTCTAAGAACAAAGATTCCTGTACAGTCTTCGCCTTCAAGTTCCAATTGTGCCTCTCACGTCCTGAATAGCAGAAGCATCCAGTCCGGGGTCACAAGTGAGGCACGTTGTGTGTCTCCTTACTCTCCGTCACTCTTCAAGAATGCCTATTTCTGGGACGTTGGTGACCTCAGTGTTTCTGCAGATTTCAGAACAGCCCTTTTGCACAGTGAGCCCAGTGCAAGAGGCGGCCGGGTCTGTTCTGTGCAGCGGCGAGAACAGGGCTCATCCAGGTCGACGGCATCTGCCAGGCGTTTCCACTCTGAAGCTAATTTTCCTTTTCTCTTCATTTTTAATTATTTTTCAAGGACGCGCCTTGAGATTCTTTCAGTTCCCATTCCTCATCGCGCTGGTTTGGGTCCCCTCCCCTGGCCCTGGCCTGAGTTCAACATGACCCTGACATTTGCCAGTTGTTGGGTCCTCCCATTCTGTGACTCCTTCTGCATTTCTTCATTGCCATTACACAGAAACGGAGCATGTTCTCTTCACCCCATTTATTTGTTTGTATCAGTGAGGAGTCGTGGCTTCTTACCGTATGCAGGGAGCCACAATTTACTTGGATGCTGGAATCCTACCAGATTTAGCCAGGGGAGCCCCTCCAAGCTGGCTTTTGCATCTTTAACATGTCCCCATTACGTCTGAGTGTCTTCTTCCTCTCTGACAGAATGAGGTGCTCCAGGCACACGGGGCACATTCCCATGCCTGCGAGGGGGCCCGGCTGTCAGGTGCATGCCTGACCGTGGGCACCGCTGCTCCCTGCTCCCATCCTGGCTACAGCCGGGGAGTCTCTGTTCAATGCTCTTTTTCTCCACACATTGAAAGCCAGGAGCTCACCTCCAGCAGCACCTCCAAGGCCAAGCCAGTTACACTGGGTTCATCTAGCATCCCCTCTTTGTATGTGTCCCTCCCTCTCTGACCGGGACACACTCGACTTCCATTTCTCAGTGTCTCACCTTGTGGTTAATCTCCTTAGCCTCTAGAGCACCACCACTCAAATGTCCCCTTTCGGAACCCGGTCCCCTCCAGGGACCATTGGTCCCTGTTTCAGAGCTGAACTGGTGGCATGTGGTCCAGTCCTGGACCAAATAATGGCTCTGAGCCTGTCTGTGTCCCGATCCCCAGACCGGTGGTCATGAGTGGCACAGATCCTGTGACCGGAAGGTTATGCTGGGTGGGGTGGTGTAGTCAGAAGCATGCCTGTCAGAAGGACATAGGAAGGTCAGACGGGCAGAAGGTGATGTCTTCGCGGAGGCAGGGATTGGGGTGATGAGCTTTGAACACAAGGCGCGGGCCCATGAGCACTTACACTAGAGCCTGCAGGCGGCCACCAGAACCCGCAAAAGGCAAGGAGCACATTCCCCGTCGGGGCGCAGAGAAGGAACCAGTCCAGGAGGACCACTGTAGACTTCCGACTTCCAGAGTTATCATTTGATACGTGGCTCTGCTTGAAGCCCCCGTATTTGTGGTCATTTGTTACAACAGCCATCGGGAATGGATACAAGCTCCTAGGAACAGACAAACTCCCACTGCGTGCACCGTGAGGCCCCTCAAGGGACAGATCTGCCCGGACTCCTGCATCCGGAGAGGACCGGCCAGTGACCCTCACGGTACTCAGCCCCGAAGCTCTCCATGTGGTTTTATCTTCTTAAAAAACGTTCTTCTGGGGAACTGATTAAACACACAACAGAGGTCAGCCTGCGGCTGCAGTTTGGAAATTCTTCCTGCGCCCACGTCCTCCATCGGTGGCACGATGCTGTCCTTGTCCTGCAGAGTTGGCTGGCTTCACGGAGGCCACCAGCGCCTTCGCAGAAGGCACCTTGCGCTGCCCATCTCCAGGACGCAGTCCATCAAACTGACACTTTAAGTGCAGGTCGAGTCTGGGGGCTGAGACGATGTGCCGATGGGGTGGGCATCGGCCCGCGGTCTGAGGGATTGATGGCACAATCAGTGCGGAGCTGACCCCGGGGCCGCCGTCAATGCTCACACCCCACAGCGCTTCTAAATTACGACAGCATCAGCCCCCAGATGAAGAATCCCGAACTTTTGAACGTACTGCTCCTTGAGAACAAAGGGCAGAAATGCCACAGTCTGTGCGCTCCAACCCGTCCTTCTGTTACATTATAAATCGTTTCCACACCGGTCAGTGTCCTTGAGATGTCATTTCCTTTTCCCCCCAGTTTTATTGACATGCAATATGGTATTCGGTGAGGGCGTAGCACGTAATGATTTGATGTGTGCGTGTGTTGTCATGATGGCTGTTGGAAAGTTCAGCTGACGTGCATCACCTCACATAGTCATCTCTCTTGTGGAAAGAACTTCTATAATCTACTCTCTCGGCAACGTTCAGCTCTAGAGCCCAGTGTTGCTAACCAGAGTCGACACGCATCACCTTCCTGGGACTTACTTATCTTATAACTGGAAGTTTGTGTCTTTTGACCCCCAGTACCCATGTCGGCCCCCTGCTGTCCCCTGGCAACCATGGATCTGCTCGATTTCTTTCTTTCTTTCCTTTTTTTTTTTTAATGTTCCATGTATAGGTGAGATCATAGGGTATTATTTTTCTTTCTCTCTCTGGCTTGTCTCACTTAGCACAGTGCTCCCCAAGGTTTGGCCACGTTGTTGCAAATGGCAGGATTTCCTTCCTTTTTTATGGTTGCATAATATTCCTGTGTGTGTGTGTGCGCGCGTGTGTGTGTGTGTATGAATATTATGCAACTGTGTGTGTGTATATATATATATATATATATACACACCACCTCTTCTCTATGCGTTCATCTATGGATAGACAATTGGCACTTGGGCTGTTTCCATGTCTTGGCTACTGTTCAAAATGCTCCAGTGAACACGGGCATCAGATGTCTCTTCAATATATATATGTGTTTTCATTTCCTTCGAATACATACCCAGACTTGGAATTGCTGGGTCCTACAGTAGTTCTATTTTTAATTTTTTGAGGACCCTCCATGCTGTTTTCCCGAGTGCCTGCACTGGTTGGCATTCCCACCAACAGTGCACGAGGAGTCCCCCTTCCCCACATCCTCACCGACACCTGTTATTTCTTGTCATTTGGATGATAGCCATTCTGACAGGGGTGAGGTGGTACCTCATTGTGGTTTTGTTTTGCATTTCCCTGATGATGAGTGATGTTGAGCATCTTTTCATGTGTCTGTTGGTCGTCTGGATGTCTTCTCCAGAGAGATGTCTATTCAGATCCCCTGCTCATTTTTTTAAAAGATTTATTTATTTGAGAGAGAGAGAGAGAGAGCACGTTACAGTGGGGGGAGGGGCAGAGGGAGAAGCAGAAGCACACTCCCCGCTGAGCATGGAGTTGGATGCGGGGTTTGATCCCACGACTCTGAGATCATGACCTGAGCCGAAATCAATAGTCACACACTTAAGTGACTGAGCCCCCCAGGTGCCCTTGCCCATTTTTAAATTGGATTGTTTATATTTTTGCTGTTGAGTGCAATGTCATCATCTGTTTAGTTCTTATTCATTTCACGTGATGAATTTACCTAAAAGTTTCTAAGAGCAGTGTGACCCATCCTCATTTGATTTCTGTTGACTTGGGAAACCTGAGCTAATTCCGGTGAATTCAGAACATTAGATAAGACTGAAAACGACTTCCTGGTACTTTCGTATGGAAGAGGCTGGTGTGGGTCTGTGTGGTGTGTGTGCAGTGGCCTGTGGCCTCTCCTTGTTACAGGTGTAGAGAAAACACTGTGAGAGGTGTGCATCCCACACTGCCTTCCGAAAATGCGCGGAAGCCACATTCTTCCTAAGCTGTGGGAAGTGTAGCTGGATCTGAGAGGCTTAGTCTGTGCTCAGACACCTTCCCATGTGGCTGCCCACAGTTTGTGTTCTGTCTTTTGAAGATTTATTTATTTATTAGTGAGAGCAAGAGCGAGCCGTGGGAGGGGCAGAGGGAGCGAGACAGAGAGAATCTTAAGCAGACTCCACGCTGATCATGGAGCCCAGCCTGGGGCTCGATCCCATGGCCCTGAGATCGTGACCTGAGCAGAGATCAAGTTGGATGCTCTACCGACTGAGCCACTCTGACACCCCCAAATAAAAATCTTTATAAATGCACTCGCTGAGGGGCGCCTGGGGGGCTCAGTCGGTTAAGCGTCTGCCTTCGGCTTGGGTCATGGTCCCGGAGTCCTGGGATCGAGCCCCGCGTCGGGCTCCCTGCTCCGCGGGAAGCCTGCCTCTCCCTCTCCCTCTGCCTGCAGCTCCCCCTGCTTGTGCTCTCCCTCTGTCAAATAAATAAATAAAACCTTAAAAAAAAAATGCACTTGCTGAATGCTTCTCACGCTAGGCTTTGGTGCCCTCCTCATAAGTGGGATTAACGGTAGTGGTGTCACTGGGTTGTGCTGAGAATTAATTGAAGCAACGCACCACAGCACCCCCCTCTGTACTTCTCCTCCCGCTTGGCTCCTCTCAGGACCAGACGTTGGGAGCATCCCTTGGGCAAGCACTGTTCTTTCTACTCTCTATAAATGTGCTCCCTGCTTGCCACAGCTCTGTTGTGCATCTTATTATTACCATTTATCATAAGGGGAAACTAAGTCAGAGAGGCAAAATCGTTTCCCAAGGGGACACCCTGGCACTGTGCTGTTATTAATTATTAATTATTATTATTATTATTATTGGTGGTGGTGATATTCATAGTCGTGTTGAGGTTTGCCTCTTTTCCTGGGGGTCTTACTGGGAATCAGCAAGGGGTTGTAATCTTATGAATACAAGTAAGCACACCAGGTCTAATGAAACCTCCTGGCCCTTGGCCAGGGCAGGACTCGGGATCTCTGTCAGCAAGATTCTGTCCCAAACTCACGAACCGCATGCAGAGAGAGTATGTGTCTCTGCCCTCCTGCAGCCTTGCTCACTTGCTTCCCCTCTCCACCGCCCTCTCCCTGTCTTCCCTGCAGGCTGGAGGCTCGTCCAGACACCCAGAGACAGTCGATACCTTTGTACTTATTTCCTCAAATAAGCAATCAGAGCAATCAGAGGGAGTGCTGTTTACAGAAACCACAGGGCAGGGTCCCTGCTAAGCACCACAAGCGGTCATCTGCTGAACTTCAGCCACTTGTGGTCACCGTTCCTGCTCCAGATACGGTGCAGCCAACACTCTGGGCGCTGGGTCCCCGAGCCTGCGTGTGCGGAGCTGGCCCGCCCTGCCGCGGGGAGCCTCGCGCTCAAGCCTGGCGCCCCAGCCTTTCCCACGGTGGTGGCTGCTGCCCGGTTTTCATGCACGAACCACCTGCCTCTCGCATGCGCCTGTCGAGGTTATGCTAGGGACGCCCTCTCACGCCTCCAAGGACCCCGCCGAACCTCCAGGGGCGGCTCTAGGGCTTGGATAGCTGTCCTGGCTCAGATGGCTTCTCACCACTCTCTCACTGATTTGGGGTGCCGTCCTTGGATCTGAACACACTGAAGCTGGACTTGTGTTTCCAGCACCAACTAAGTAGGGACCTCAAGCTGTTACTTAAACCAACTGCTCTGGGCGATGTGGCACGCCCCTGGAAAAGACACGTCCGGTGGGGGTTCTTACGCATGGCATCCCACCCATGCCGAATAGGCTGTGTCACCCACCTTCTAAGATGCTGGTGCAGCCAACCCCAAACTTGAGTTGCCCTGGACACACATTCTTGGCACCTGCTTTGCTCTGTCTGTCTGCCTGACTGCCTTTGGGTTGGACCGGCCTCTGCCCGTAAGTGCCCTGGAGTCCATGGTCAGCTGTCCCTCCTCTATCCTGTGAGCAGCCTTACGACCAGCTTGCCCCGAGTGGGGTGGCCTGAGGGCCAGGCCAGCACAATGAAAAGCTAATGACATACGACGCTGTGTATTTGTGTGGTGTCTGTTGTCTTCACAATCTCATCGGGTAACTGAAGCCAAGAAAAGAAGCGCGCTGTGGAAATGAGTATGAATAATAAGAAGCTCTCTTTTTAATGTTCAAAAAGGTGTTCCTGATGCTTTTGCAAGGTTCCAAGAAGCAATCGGGGGCTGAGTTGGAGCTGCAGGACCAGAAGCCTCCAGAGCGTGCTCCTGGCTACGGTAAGTACGTGGTATTGCTTTGCATTTCTGCTGCACGGATAATGCCAACATCCTTCCCTCGAAAGCCCTCGTGTAAAGGTCCAATGAAAGGGCCTGGAGAGTGTGACCGGAGAGACAGGGTACTATTCAGAGGCAGAGAGCTGAAGGTTTCGTCCTGCCTTGTATAAAACAATGGTGTGTTTAGGGGGCAGCTTTATCTCTTTTTCAGAGCCGAATTTATCATATTAGCGATTCCTTTTTTTTTTTTAAGATTTTATTTATTTATTTACTTGAGAGAGAGAGAGAGAGAGAGTGAGTAAGCACAGAGGGAGAAGGAGAGGGAGAAGCAGGCTCCCTGCTGAGCAGGGAGCCCAATGCGGGACTCGATCCCAGCACCCTGGGATCACGACTTGAGCCGAAGGCAGACGCTTCACCTGTGTGCTGGCTTTTTGCAGGCATATATTTTTTCTGGGGTAGGTGCCAAGGAGTGGAATTGCTGGATTGTGTGTTTACCTGTTTGATGGATGGACGGCTGCACTGTTATTTTCAGTGGCCACACACTTGACATCCCCCCAGCACGACGCGGGTCCAGTTCTGTCCTTGCACAACAGCTCTTGGGATTACCTGTGCTTTGGACCACAGACAGCTCCGTGGGTGTGGGGTGCTAGCTCGCTGTGGTTCTGACTTGCATTCCCCTGATGGCTGAGAATGTCGACGATCTTTTCGTGAGCTTACTGGTGTTTGCGCATCTTCTTGGAAGAAATGTCTATTCAGATCTTTTACCCATTTTTAAGATTGGGCTAATTTGATTTATGGGATTGTAAGAAGTGTGATGTGAACTGTGGGTTTTTCATAGATGCCTTTTATGAAGTTGTGGAAGTTCCTATTTATTGCTGGTTTGATGAGAGGTTTTATCATGAAAGGGTGGTGAGTACTGCCAAATGTTTTCTCTGCATCTGTTGAGATAATTGTGTGGTTTTTTGGCTTTATTTATTGATGTGATATATTAGAAGAATTGATTTTTAGATGTTAAACCAGCATTTCATTGACCAATTCAGACAAATTCCACTTGGTTTCATGGTATATAATTCTTTTAATGGATTAATGGATTTGATTTGTTAGTATTTTGTTGGGGTTTTTGAATCTATATTTGTAACAAGTATTGGGTCTATAGTTCTGTTTTGTTTTGTTTTTCTGTTGATATCTTTGTCTGGGATTGCTATCATGGTATTACCCCATTGCGTGAGCTGAGAAGTATTTCCTCTTCTTGTATTTTTTGGCAGTGTTTATGAAGAATTCGTTCTTTAAATGTTTGGTAGAATTTGCCAGTGAAGCCATCTGGGCCTGATTTTTCTTTGTGGGTAGTTTTTTTTTTTTTTAAATAATATTTTGGGGCTCCTGGGTGGCTCAGTAGGTTAAATGGCTGACTCTTGGTTTGGGCTCAGGTCATGATCTCAGGGTTGTGAGATTGGGCTCCATGTTGGGTTTTGGGTTTTGTCCTCAGCGGGGAGTCTGCTTGAGATTCGCTCGCTCCCTCTCCCTCTGTCCCCCTTCCAACCCCCTATGCGCTCTCTCTTTTTCTCTCTCATGGATAAATAAATCTTTAAAAAATTCATATATTAGTTTCTTTACTTATCATACTTCTATTCAGGTTATTTATTTGTTCCTGGATCAGTTTCGATGTTTTGCG
Organism: Neomonachus schauinslandi; assembly: GCF_002201575.2. NCBI lineage: Eukaryota > Metazoa > Chordata > Mammalia > Carnivora > Phocidae > Neomonachus > Neomonachus schauinslandi. The sequence goes on from NC_058414.1 coordinate 2,617,239, forward strand.
TCTTTCTAGGAATGCATCCACGTCATGTGAGGTGCCTGATTTATTGGCGTACACTTGTCTATAGCATCCGTTGATGATCCCTCTTATTTAGCTCGGATCAGTAGGAACAATCCTCTTTCATTTCTGTGTCTAAAAATGTACACCTTCTCTCCTTTTCTTGGTTAATCTAGCTAACCTGTGGTCAATGTTGTTAATCTTCTTGGACAATCAGCTTCTATTTTCAGTGATACTCTATTGGTTTTCTAGTTTCTAGGTCATTAATTTCAGCTGTGATTTTTATTATTTCCTTCCTTTGGCTCCCTTTAGATTTGGGTTGCTCTTCTTCTCCTGATTGGAGATCTTTCTTCTTTTATACCAGCATTTACAACTGTAAATTCCCCTTTGCACACTGCTTCCATGAGTCCCATGGTTTTGGGATCTCATATCTTCACTTTTATTTATCTACAAGTATTTACTTACTTTCCCTTTGGTTTCTTCTTTGGTTCATTGGTTTTTTAAGATTATGTTTTTATTTTTTAACATTTTTGAAAAAAATATTTATTTGTTTAAGTCATTTCCACACCCAACGTGGGGCTTGAACTCACAGGGTTGAGGGTCTCCCACTCTTCTGATTGAGCCATCCAGGCACCCCTATGATTATGTTTTTAAATTTCCACATATTTATCAGTCTCCCAAATTTCTTTTTGTCATTAAAGTCCAATATCGTTCTACTGGGACCAGAGGAAAAAATTTTGTATGATTTTAAACCTTTTTTAATTTATTAAGGCATGCTTTATGGGCTAGAATATGGTCCATCTGGAGAGAGCTCCTGGTATCCTGGAGAGGACTGTGTATCTCTTGTGATGGGTGGTGGGTCCTGTCGATGACCCTTGTGTCCATCTTGTCTACATGGCTGTTCAAGTGTGCTCTGTCTTATCCATTAATGAAAGTTGCATGATGTTGTTTCTGACTCATTGCTGGATTGTCTGTTCTGCCCATTACTTCGGTCAGATTTTGTCTCATGTGTTTTAGGGCTCTTCAGTTGCATAAATCATACATTTTGTCTCTTCCCGATGGGAGGCTTGTTTTGTATCTTTTGTAGGTGTTTTCCTTGTTGTATTCTTCTTGACCCTTTTAGTCCATGCTCACACTGTATCTGATGAACCACTTTCTCAAGAATGTCATGGAACTTCCTTGGATTCTGGTAGTATTCCTCCATTAGCTCAAATCCAGATCGCTTTCAGATCTCAAACAAGATCTCAAACGAAATCTCTTCTCTGTTTGTGGTTCTGCAGAGATGGTGGGGGGGCAGAGGGGACCCCACCATGAAGCTTTCTAGAAGCCCTCTGCTTCGGTCGAATAGCTCTCTGAGACAGAGTGGTAATTTTTATTCTATTCTTTATGTGGAGGGTTTATTAGTGGAAGAGAATGTCGAATAATTGGTAAATAAATGAGTGCATTGTTCATATTTATTTATTTATTTACTCACGTATTTACTGGGGTACAATATACAAAATACGAATTTCACTGTTTTCAGGTGTACTGTTCTTGGCATCAAGTACGTTCACATTATTTTGCAACCATGACCACCATGCATCTACAGAGCTCTTTCGCAGCCTCCAACCCAAACTGTATGCAGTAATGGCTAGCTCCCCCAGCCCTCCTCCTAACCCCTGGCAGCCACCATTCTACTTCTGGTCTGTATGACTTCCACCTGCTCTAGTTACGTCATACTAGAGGAGTTGGGCAATATTTGCTCTCTCGTGATGGGCTTATTTCCACTAGCATAATGGCTTTAAGGTTCACCTGCAATGTAGTACGTGTCAGAATTTGTCAGATGCAGAAGACAGGGTATGTGGGAAGCGTCCCAGAGTTTCCAGGCCTCTCCGGGAGCCACTCTCCCTGGATTTCCAAGTGTTCACCAACCTGGAAGCTCTCTGAACCCTTCATTACACAGGAGGTTTCATTACACAGGCATGATTGATGAAATCATCGGCTATTGGTGATTGATTCAACCTCCAGCCCTGCTCCAGTCCCGGGAGCCCAAGGGGAAGGGAGTGAAAGTTCCAATCCTGTAATTAGGTGGTGGTTCCCCTGGCCCTTAGTTTGGTGAGTTCTAGAAGTCACCACATTAAGCTCATTAACATAATAACAGACACCCTGGAAATTTCACTTACGAAAATCCAAAGGTCCTAGGAGCTCTGCAAGAAATGGACAAAGACCAAATACACATTTCATATTATAAATCACAGTATCACAATACCACCAACCCTTATCAGGGCTCTCTCCAGGCTCATTCAGCTTGTTAGCAGAATTCAGTTCCTTGTGGTTTTAGAACTGAGGTCCACATGTGTTGACTGGCTGTCTGTTGGATTTGCTCTCAAGTTCCTAGAAGTCATCCTGGAATCTTAGCCACATGGTCCGCTCACAACAGGACATGTTTCTTCTTCAAAGTCAGCTGGAGATTCTCTGTTTGGATTAGCTTAAAGGCAACCAGTTAGAGACTAGATCTGCCAAAACTTTTCACTTTTTTTGTGTGTTATTGTTGGGGTAATAGCCACATGTTCAAGGTCTTACCCATACTCAAGGGGAGGTGATTGGAAACTTCTATGAAGTAGGAATGATTGGGGAGCCGTTTTAGACTTATCCCTACCAAAACCATTATTAGAATATGCTACACTGAATTCCCCTGCATGCTTTTTAGCCATTTAAATTTCTCGTTTTACAACACGGTTGTTGTTTACCTTCACTCATGAATGTTACGTTTTTGAAGAACAGTGTCTTAAATTTGTTTTGCTAACTTCCAGTGCTTATGTCTTACCAGAAATGGCGTATTTCTTGATCACACTATTCGATAAATTTTTCCACGGTACACAACTGTGTCATCACCACCCGGGTCGAGGTAGAACATTCCCAGAGTCTGGCCGGGCCCCTCTGCCCTGTCCAAGTCAGACTCCATCCCCTAGAGGTGATGCTCCCACCTTCCAGTAATTGTGCATTTTGTTAGATGTCATGTAAATGGCATCATCTTGTATGCATGGGAGTCTGTGGTGTTTCCTTGTTATCCATTTATGTTTTTGCGTGTGTCATTTCTTCATAGTCATATTCTACTGTACATATCCTAATTTGTCTCTCTCTTTCACCATGTGTATACAAATTTTACTTCAACTGGGCATACACATTATTTTCTCTTTTTATTATTAGCATTTTACCTAAAGGGTTTCACTTCTGAGCATTCATTTCTTTTAAGGTACATTAGTTAATGACTTTCTTATGTAAGAGAGAATTTAAGGAAAATATGATTATGTTCTCATAAACATTTTGTCATCATTGAGAACTCAGGGTAATTTACATTGGAAATGTATTGCCTGCATACATCCTCTTCATTATGGTTATGCACCTGGTTCAAAAAAAATGATAATTTCATGTTCTGAATTTGGGGAACATTATGAAAATCCATGCAGATATGTTAGAAAAAAACATGTGCCAAAAAAACTAATGTTATGTGAAAAGGAGTTGTATTTTAAATTTAAAAAAGAACCTCAAGGGAAGGAACATTATAGTATTTTTTATTACCATTGTAAAATATGATCTAAAGATGCAATTTTATTTATCATTCAAATTACAAATTATGGAACTGGAAAATACATCATTAAAAAATCTATTTAAGTGTTTCATTACTAAAAAAAGACGTGAGACCAGGATGCATTAAAACAAATTTGGTATGAGCTTGCCTGCATTTGCCAATTTTATTGTATTCTGCAAATCTTCCCGTGAAGCTCAACAGGAGACATCCACCTAAGTGAAATTTATATTATTTAACAGATAGGACTTCATCAAAATGCTTGATCAGGATTTTGGAGAGAGTGTGTATTAATGTCTTCTGGGTAGAGTGCTTTCGTCACTTTTGGTGACATGACATGACCCACACTAGAGAGAGGAAATTTCTAGAATAATCACTTACAGGGCGCCTGGGTGGCTCAGTTGGTTAAGCGACTGCCTTCGGCTCAGGTCATGATCCCGGAGTCCCGGGATCGAGTCCCACATCGGGCTCCTGGCTCAGCGGGGAGCCTGCTTCTCCCTCTGACCCTATCCCCTCTCATGCTGTTTCTCTCTCTCTCTCTCTCTCAAATAAATAAATAAATAAAATCTTTAAACATATTAGTTCATTTATTTAAAAAAAAAATCACTTACAAAACCTTTCTCCTCCTATTGGTACCCTCAGAAATTACTTTTTTTAATGATTTCTGCTCCAGGCCGTTCCTGCCTGTGGACACCCCTGCCCTCCACACTCGCCATATGTCTAGAAATAGTCTTCTAAAGGGCTAGCTCTCAAATAACTCACTTCTTGCTCCTCTGAGAAATTGATGAAGGCCAAATAAAAGAGAAAATAGATATTTGTTAAACGTAGGGACCCTAATAGCACCATAGAAATGAGTTATGAAGACCAACGCCTGGAACGGCATGTTCGTCCTTGGGCATGCCATGTGGGCTGTGGAAGTCACTCCTCGGAGCACGGGGCCATTGATTAGCTGCGTGCAGCATGTTGGACATCATGATCGGCACTCTCTGTGCATTTTCTCACTTAATCCTCCTGGTCAGTTTGGAAATAGGTTTTCCTGCCACTGTTACTTGGGTGTGGACCCCGAGCTGTAGAGAAATTGGGTCCAGCACGAAACTCCCACCTGGGCACAGCACCAGCTCCTGCCATCTCTTTGAGTCTGTCCCTTTTCTGCAAAGGCTTTTCCAAGCCCCCCAACTAGTGTTTCTCATAATGTTTGAAAGAGGCATGGGTGACCGGATTAACCCCTTGATATCCCGAAAGATGTAGTGATCTCAGATCATAATGATGACCTACAGAATTTGTTAGCACACAGATTACGGAGCCTCATCCCCTGATTTTCTGATACAGTGGCTCTTGGGTGGGGCCTGAGAACTTGCATTTCTCACAGGCTCCCAGGCGGTACTGTGGGTCCAGGCAGTACCCCTTGACACCCGCTGCTTTGGTGTGATAGCTGAAGGAGAATTCTATTTAGAATCACAAATTCTGGGTCTGTTCTCTTTCTCTTGATTCCAGCGGCATGCTGGTGTTGTGGACTGAACTATGTCCCCCCACCCCAAATTTGTATGTGGAACCCCCAGTACCTCAGCATGTGACTGTATTTGGAGATATAGGATCTTGGAAGGGTAATTGGGGTAACATGAGGCGATATGAGTGGGTCCTAACCCAGTCTGACTGGTGTCCTTATAAGAAGGGGAGATTGGGCACAGAGATAGCAAGGCTGTGTGCCCACAGCGGGGAAAACCCCAGGGGGGACCATCTGCCAGCCAAGGGGGAGGCTTCAGAGGAAGCCAACCCTGCAGGCAGGCACCTTGAACTTGGTCTTCTAGCATCCCGACTGAAATGTAAATGTCTGCAGCTTAAGTGGCCAGGTCTTGGTGCTTTGAAGTGGCAGCCTGACAGTCCATCACGACTGGGCAGGACATTCCCTTGCTGGACTCACACATACCGGAGGGGTCTGGCTAGTAGACTGTGAGCCCCTGGCAGCTCGGTGACAACCTCTGCGCTTATGCTGTTAACTGACCTGGTGTGACAGCCGGTCCCACATGGGCTCGGATCATGAATCCCCTTGTCTTGGCTGTGCCAAGCAGTTAGTGGCCCTTCTTCTGTATTCCTATGGCTGATTTCTTTGGTGTCTGTTTTCTGCCAGGGGATCCTGCACTCTAGCCACCCTCGTTTGCAAGCTGAGTAGCAGGTTCTTTCTCTCTCTCTCTCTTTTTTAAGATTTTTATTTATTTATTTGAGAGAGAGAGAGAGAGAGAAAGAGAACATGAGTAGGAAGTAGAGGCAGAGGGAGAGGGAGAAGCAGACTCCCCAGTGAGCAGGGAGCCCGAAACGGGACTCAATCCCAGGACGCTGAGATCATGACCTGAGCCGGAGGGCAGACACTCAACCGACTGAGCCACCCAAGTGCCCCTGGTAGTTCTGTTTTTGATTTGTTGAGGACCCTCCATACTCTTGTCCACAGTGGCTGCACCAGTTTGCATTTCCACCAACAGTGCATGAGGGGTCCACTTTCTCCTCATTCCCAACAAAAGCTTCTGCACAGCAAAGGATTTGGTAGAATGAAAAGGAAATCCACTGACTGGGAAAAAGTATTTGCAAACCATATCCAATATGGGGTTAATATGCAAAGTATATCAGGAACTCCTATAACTCAATAGCAAAAAGACAAGTAGCCTGATTAAAAAATGGGCGAAGCACTTGAACAGACAGTTTTCCAAAGAATATGTCCATCCAAAGATGGACAACAGGTGCATGAAAGATGCTCAGTGTCACTCATTATCAGGGAAATGGAGATCCAAACCCCAGTGAGACATCACCTCGCACCTGTTAGAATGGCAGTCATCCAAAAAAAAAAAAAAAAGAAGAAGAAGAAGAAGAAAACATGGATGCTTACTGAAATGGCAGAATCTTAGGCCCAACTTCCATAAATTTTAGTTCTGAGACTTAGACATCTACAGGTTTTAACAAGCACCCTAATATCCTTTGATTCAGGTGGGCTGTGGCCACCACTATGAGAAACATCCAGTTAGAGTCTTGTCAAGCTCAAAGTTCAGGTGAACAGTCACAGATCCTTCTGATACCGTTTTCCATGGCTTTCTTGTCTCCTCCCTCTCCCCTCCTCTCCTTCCCTCCCCTCCTTCCCTCCCTCCCTCCCTGTATCCCTCCCTCCTTCAGTCCCGAAGCCTTACCCCACCATGTGAGGTCTGAGGTTGCAGTGAATTTCTCAGCCTTGGTTCGTCAGTACCACTTTACCTAAAATATTCTCCTTTTCCTCCCACAACGTAATCCTGCATGTTTCATTCCTAATTGCTACTTCTTATGGTGATGGAAAGCAATTTGGCAGTGATTAATCTGAAGGGTCTGCAGCCTCTTGTTTGCTTTTTAAGACAATCCTGTTTGAACAGACTCTCCCATGCGGGGAGCCTGTAATTCTCTGCCTCTTCAAAGTGCTGTACCAGATTCCGCATGTGTCTCGTAGGCTGAGCCACGGTGTTCGATCCGGAGTGCTGTCTTTTCTGCTTTGTCCACCTTTCCTCAAACTTCAAAAACCGCCTTCCCCGCAAGCAAGGTGGGGAGAAAACGTGCCTGCTGCCAATTATACATGCCAAGGAAGGTTTGTTTTCCAAGTTAGCTGAAATCAGCAGACAGCTCATGGCAGGGTGCTTTGCAAAAAGCAGTCTGCCAAAATAAAAACAGGATTGAAATACACTCGGGCAGCGTAAATGATGCTGGCAGGTGCCAGGAAGCAGCGGCTTCTGTCAGGGGCTCTGAGGAGTCGAGGAGGCAGGGGAGAGGCCCTGAGGCTTGCAGATCAGAGCTGCCCGAGAAAGCCCCTGAGGCTGGGGAGGGAGACTTCCCAGCCTCGCTCCCTGAATTGAAATCTCCCCTTCTTGTGGAATATTCCACAAAGAAGTTGCTTCCTTCATCTCACATATGGTCCTCGCCTCCCCCATACTGCTGGAGACACTGGGCCAATTGAGGCAGGAGTAGCTCTGGGCAACCTTTATTAGCACCTCTGTTGTAGGGGTCAAGGGCAGGCCTCCCAAATCGGGCCACTTTGGCATATTGAATGTGTGTGTGTTTTTTTTAAAGATTTTATTTATTTGAGAGAGAGACAGAGAGAGAGCACAAGCAGGGGGAAGGGCAGAGGGAGAAGCAGACTCCCCGCCGAGCAGGGAGCCGGATGCGGGGCTCGATCCCGGGACTCCAGGATCATGACCTGAGCCGAAGGCAGCCGCTTAACCAACTGAGCCACCCAGGCGCCCTTAATTAAAAAAAATATATTTTTAAAATTTATCTTGAGAGAGCTAGCACACAAGTGAGAGCACAAGCAGGGGGAAGGGCAGAGGGAGAAGCAGGCTTCCCGCGGAGCAGGGAGCCCGATGCGGGGCTCGATCCCGGGACCCTGGGATCATGACCTGAGCCGAAGGCAGCCGCTTTACCAACTGAGCCACCCAGGCGCCCCAGGAAGGACATTTTTTATTTACTCATTATCCAGTCTCTAAATGTGTCTTTAAGTGAAGATTTCCCTGGAATACTCTTTTTTTTTTTTATTAACAGTTCTTTTTTATTTTTTAAAGTTTTTATTTATTTATACTTTTTTTTAAAGATTTTTATTTATTTATTTATTTGACAGAGAGAGACAGCGAGAGAGGGAACACAAGCAGGGGGAGTGGGAGAGGGAGGAGCAGACTTCCCGCCGAGCAGGGAGCCCGACGTGGGGCTCGATCCCAGGGCCCCGGGATCATGACCTGAGCCGAAGGCAGACGCTTAACGACTGAGCCACCCAGGCGCCCTTAATTAAAAAAAATATATTTTTAAAATTTATTTTGAGAGAGCTAGCACACAAGTGAGAGCACAAGCAGGGGGAAGGGCAGAGGGAGAAGCAGCCTTCCCGCGGAGCAGGGAGCCCGATGCGGGGCTCGATCCCGGGACCCTGGGATCATGACCTGAGCCGAAGGCAGCCGCTTTACCAACTGAGCCACCCAGGCGCCCCAGGAAGGACATTTTTTATTTACTCATTATCCAGTCTCTAAATGTGTCTTTAAGTGAAGATTTCCCTGGAATACTCTTTTTTTTTTTTTTATTAACAGTTCTTTTTTATTTTTTAAAGTTTTTATTTATTTATACTTTTTTTTTAAGATTTTCATTTATTTATTTATTTGACAGAGAGAGACAGCGAGAGAGGGAACACAAGCAGGGGGAGTGGGAGAGGGAGAAGCAGGCTTCCCGCAGAGCAGGGAGCCCGACGCGGGGCTCGATCCCAGGGCCCCGGGATCATGACCTGAGCCGAAGGCAGACGCTTAACGACTGAGCCACCCAGGCGCCCCGACATATTGAATGTTTTAAATAGCAGTTACTTAGGGGACAGGCTGTGCCACACGGACGCAGACCCTCTTGTCCTCCTTGGAAAGCAGGAAGTAAATACCCACGAAAGGGGAGGTGGGGGGACATCCTCGTCACTGGACACTGGGACTTCAAAGCTGAGAAACCCGTAGAAACAAACCTTGCTATTTTTTCCTAATCTAGCACCTCAGCTTGGATTCTGCTCAGAACTCCTCAAAGCTCCCAAACGCTTGCTTGCTTTACCCTGGTGATTCCTCACGTATCTGTTGTCTCCTTGTCTAAAATAGATCAAAACTGCCTGCCTTGGTCCCGTCCTCAGGCCACAGTTTTATTACTGGGCCTCCGTGTGCACATAATAAAACTTCCTTGCTGGGAATGGAGCCGGAGAACAGGGCCGGGGCCGGGATGCCCACTGAGCGCAGGAGAAACTAGCCCTCCTTCCATTTCCCCACCGTCCAGTAGAACTTCGGAGGGAGTTTTCCTTTTCAGGTTTGAAAACCCAGCCATGGGGCCATTTAGGGCCTTCAGGAGGACCTGCTTTTGGTGCCTTGTAAAGAAAAAAAACCCAAACTCAGCATTTCGGTGACCTGCCGCTGGAATGTAAGTAGCTGGGGGCAAAGCCGGAGCCGCCCCTCTGCTTCCCTGAGGGTTCACACTGTCTTCTCAGGGCACGTGGAATCACATTGGGGGAGTTTTGGCAACCTTTAATGTGCTCCAAAGATGTGGCTAGGTGGGACACACAGCCCTGTTCCAAAGGGAAATCCTATCCCGCTTAGTTCTGGCTCTCAGGTTGTGAGTTCGAGCCCCGTGTCGGGCTCCGTGCTGGGTGTGGAGCTTACTCAAAAAAAAAAAAAAAAAAAAATTAACCAAGATTGCAGGAACCTAGCTCGGTTTTAAAATTTGTATATGTTTTTGTGTCACCATGTTTAATATTTCTTTCTTTTTTTTTTAAAGATTTTATTTATTTATTTGAGAGAGAGAGAATGAGAGAGGGCACATGAGAGGGGGGAGGGTCAGAGGGAGAAGCAGACTCCCTGCCGAGCAGGGAGCCCGATGCGGGACTCGATCCAGGGACTCCAGGATCATGACCTGAGCCGAAGGCAGTTGCTTAACCAACTGAGCCACCCAGACGCCCCTGTTTTTTCTGGTTTTCTTCCACAAATGGGATGAATGAGATAGATTCAGTCATGATTCATATAAATGTCACAGAACACACGTTTTCACCAGGACGAGGACTGAGGATGACCCTGTCAAAGCCTTTGTTTTATAGATGAAAAACCAAGAGACCATGGCCTGTCTGAGGTGTGAGGCGTCTTGATGGGAGGCAGGGCTAGGACCCCCGGGCTCTGGTACTTGGTGGTGAGACATTTTTAGGGTTAATACCCATCCCCCAGAGACATTTTTAGGGTTAATACCCATCCGGAGGGCTCTATCCACTCACAGGCATGCTTCACTTTATTGCAGTCTGCAAACTCTGCCTTTTAGTTTTTAAACAAATGGAAGGTTTGCATTATGCACATCTCTGGGCACCATTTTTCCAAGAACATTTGCTCACTTCAGGTCTCTGTGTCACATTTTGGTGATTCTTGGAGTATTTCAATATGTCAAACCTTTTCCTTATTATTATTTTGTTAGGGTGATCTGTGATCAGTGATCTTGGATGTGACTATTATAATTGTCTTGGGGCACCATGAATTGTGCCCTTTTATGAGGCTGAACTTAATTGGCAAATGTTCCACTGGACAGCCTGTCCCCCATCCCTCTCCCTCTCCTCGGCCTCCCAAATCTGCAAGACACAGCAAGATTGAAATCAGGTCACTTAATATTCCTTACAAGGGCCTCTAAGTGTTTAAGTGACAGAAAGAGTCACATATATCTCGCTTTAAATCAGAAGCGAGAAATGATTAAGCTTAGTGAGAAAGGCGTGTTGAAAGCCAAGATAGTCCGAAGGCTAAACCTCTTGCACCAATGAACCAAGTTGTAGATGCAAAGAAGTTCTTGAAGGAAATACAGAGTGCTATTCCAGTGAACACACAAATGATAAGAAAGCACAACAGCCTTCTTGTTGACATGGAGAAAGTTTTAGACGTCTGGATAGAAGATCAAAGCAGCCACTACATTCCCTTAAGCTAAAGCCCAATCCAAAGCAAGGCCCTGATTCTTCAGTTCTGTGAAGGCTGAGGGAGGTGAGGAGGCTGCGGAGGAAAAGCTGGGAGCTCACAGAGGTGGGTTCATAAGGTTTAAGGAAAGAAGCATCTCACGGGGGAGTAGCAGGTGCTGATGGAGAAGCTGCAGCAAGTCATCCAGAAGATCCGGCTGAGGGAATTCACGAAGGTGGCTCCGCTCAACAACAGACTTTCAGTGTAGATGGAACAGCCTTCTATTGGAAGCAGATGCCACCTAGGATTTTCATAGCTGGAGAGGAGAAGTCAATGTCTGGCTGACTGCTGTTAGGAGCTAATACAGCTGGTGACTTGAAGTTGAAGCTAATGCTCATTGACCATTCTGAAAATCCCAGGGCCCTTAAGAGTTTTGTTAAATCTACTCTGCCTATGCTCTAGAAATAAAACCACAAAGCCTGGATGATGGCGCATGTGTTTACAACATGGTTTCCTGGATCTTTTAAGCCCACTGTTGAGACCTATTGCTCAGAAAGAAACTACTCCTTTCAAAACATGACTGACTGCTCATAGACAATGCTCCTGGTTGCCTGAGAACTCTGATGGAGATATTCAGTAAGATTAATGCCATTTTCATGCCTGCTAATGCCACATCCATTCTGCAGCACATGAAATAGGGAGTAATTTTGACATTCACGTTTAATGCATTTAGGAATACAGTTCATAAAGCTGTACTTGTCATAGAGAGTGATTCCTCTGATGGATCTCTGCAAAGCAATTGAAAACCTTCTGGAAAGGATTCACCACTCTACATACCATTAGGAACATTTGTGACTCATGGGAAGATGTCGAAATACCAACACGAGCAAGAGTTTGGCAGAAGTTGACTCCAGCCCTCACCAGTGACTTTGAGGGGTTCAGGACGTCAGTGGGGAAGGTCACAGCAGGTGTGGTGGAAACAGCAAGAGACCTAGAATCAGAAGTGGAGCTGGAAGATGGGGCTGATTTGCTGCATCTCATGATCAAACTTGAACGGATTAGGACTTCGTTTTTAGGGATGAGCAAAGAAAGTGTTTCTTGAGACGGAATCCACTCCTGGTGAAGACGCTGTGAAGACTTTGAAATGTCAACAAAGGATTTAGGATCTCTCATGCACTTAGTTGATAAAGCAGTAGGGGGGTTTGAGATAACAGACTTGAATTTGGAAAGAAGTTCTGTGGGTAAAATGCTATCCGACAGCATTTCGTGCTACCGGGAAAGCATCCGCAAGAGGAAGAGTCAATCAATGGAGCAAAGTTCATTGTTGTCTTATTTTAAGAAATGCCATGGCCACCCTCACCTTCAGCTACCACCACCCTGATCGGCCAGCACCCACCAACATCGAGGCATAATCCTCCACCAACAAAAATATTATGATGGTCTGAAAGCTCAGAGGATGGTTAGCATTTTTTCAGCAATAATGTACTTCTAAATTAAGGGAAGTATGTTTTTTTAGGCCTAATACTACCACGTACTTAATAGCGTAAATATATCTTTATATGCACTGGAAAATGAAAAAAATTATTTGACTCACTTTATTTCGATATTCACTGTATTGTGGGGGTCTGGAACTGAACCCACAATGTGTCATATGCCTATAATTAACACCTATTCCCGAGGAAGCGTACTGTGACACTTTCCAGACAGCTCACCCGATTCTATCTCGCTGGGTTGGTGAGAAGAGATGAAATGATTTCAGCCCTTTTCTGTCTGCTAGTGATTTGGAAATCCCAGATCATGACTGGGGTGTCATAGAAAATATCTGTAATACCCTGTCCTTAACCAGCTTACCATATTTCTGTCTCAGAATCTACATGCGTTAAGATTCTTTCTATTCTCAGAACAACCCCCCACACTGGTTACCCTCCCAACCTGTCCGCAAACACATGTTTACTTTGGGAATTCCTGGCATCGGAAGCCTCCTTGGAGATGCTTTCCACACACCGTTGTACACGTTATGCCAGGTTGAATTGACACATTTTGTGACATGTTTGACTCTTATATGAGATTAAGAGTCTTCGAGAATGCTATTCACAGAGATAACCGAAGGACGCAGGATAGACTTTACACATAGTAAATACTCACTGTGTTTTAGTCTCCAAATTTAACTTAGTTCAGAAACTCTCCTGAACTGGGTGTATTTATAAATAAGTGAAAGGTTTCAATTATATTTTTACTATTTTTTTCAATTATATGATTTTTTAAGTTTCATCTCTAAAATTCTGTAACTCAGTAAGCAGAAAATGATAGTTTCTTTTTGAAGATTTTATTTATTTATTTGAGAGAGAGAGAGAACACGAGCAGGGGAAGGGGCAGAGGGAGAGGGAGAAGCAGGCTTCCTGCTGAGCAGGGAGCCCGACACGGGGCTCGATCCCAGGACCCTGAGATCATGACCTGAGCCAAAGGCAGATGCTTAACCGCTTACTGACTGAGCCACCCAGGCGCCCCAGAAAGTGATACAGTTTCTATTTCATAAAACTGTGCTTCATTTCCTGAATATGGATACAGTCTTTGCAAAACAATTACTGACTACAAAATGCATAAATATTTATTGTTGAAAAAACCCAGAAAGTGGTGAAGAAAATTAAAGTAGCCATGTTCTCAGCACAGAAAGAAATATAAATTGTACATTTTTTTTAAAAGATTTTATTTATTTATTTGAGAGAGAGAATGAGATAGAGAGAGCATGAGAGGGGGGAGGGTCAGAGGGAGAAGCAGACTCCCTGCTGAGCAGGGAGCCCGATGTGGGACTCGATCCCAGGACTCCAGGATCATGACCTGAGCCGAAGGCAGTCGCTTAACCAACTGAGCCACCCAGGCGCCCTAAATTGTACATTTTTAAGAAGGTTGAAATGCATATACCACTTTAACTTTTTGAACTAAGAAAAACACACTTTGTCAAATAGTATATAGAGTATCGAAAGAAAGCATTTCATAAAAGAACTTTCCACTATGGGGTGCCTGGGTGGCTCAATCCGTTAAGTGTCTGACTCCCGGTTTCTGCTCAGGTCATGATCTCAGGGTTGTGGGATTGAGTCCCTCATGGGGCTCTGTGCTGGGTGTGAAGCCTACTTGAGATTCTCTCCCTCTCCATCTCTCCCCACTTGCACAAATGCACGTGCATTCTCAAATAAATAAATAAATCTTTTTTTTAAAAAAAGAACTTTTCACTGGAAGTACATTTACACTAACTTTTACAGCTTAATATTAGTATATTTAGTAAGTTCTATTAATTCTATGTGTTATTTTGTAACACTTTTTCATTTGGCGTATTATGAATATTTTCCTATAATTACATATTTAATGCTTTAATCCTACCTCGTTTTTTGGCTAATACATGCTGTTGGTATTTTGGGTCCTACTCCTCCATCCACCCCCCTCCCCATTTTATTGAGTCATGTTTGTGTAGAGACATTTTTTTCAAAACATGATATAAGCTTATCTTACATTGCTTTATTCACCAACTCTGTGTAATAAACATCGTCCCCATCAGCGAGCCCTCATCCGTACTAGTCCCTGAAGTACAGTAATACTGCGCACCATCCACCGTACATAGAGTTGTGTTGTAAACTGCTCAATCAGTCCCCATTTGTTTCCAACAATTATCTACTGTATACAATAGTCTACTATATTATGTAAGATGTAATAAACCGCCTTATTTGATATATTTAATGAATTTCCATTTTTTATATTTTTTAAAGATTTATTATTTGAGAGAGAGAGAGAGAGCACGTGCACGTGTGCACGTGAGTGGGGGGTGGGGCAGAGGGAGAGAGAATCTCAAGTGGACTCCACACTTAGTGAGGAGCCTGACTCAGGGTTCGATCCCAGGACCCTGAGGTCACAACCTGAGCTGAAGCCAACATTCAGATGCTTGACCAACTGAGCCACCCGGGCGCCCCATTTTTTTTTTTTTAATAATATAACTGTTGGATTGGGAGTCACTGATCAAAGATGGTTCGTATTTGTTTCCCACAGAAAGACCATGCTCATCTGTTCTGCTAGCATAGAATAAGAAAGCCCATTTCTTTAAACATGCAATAATATTAGGTATTAATGTGATTTTTATTTTATTTTATTATTTATTCATTTTTTTGAAGATTTTGTATATTTATTTGACAGAGAGAGATACAGCGAGAGAGGAAACACAAGCAGGGGGAGTGGGAGAGGGAGAAGCAGGCTTCCTGCGGAGCAGGGAGCCCGATGCGGGGCTCGATCCCAGGACCCTGGGATTATGACCTGAGCTGAAGGCAGATGCTTAACGACTGAGCCACCCAGGAGCCACCTTAATGTGATTTTTAATCTTTACCATATTGATGATCTGAAAATTTCATTGTTGCCCTATTTTCTAATATATATATGGGCTCTCCCTTAGATTTTTTTTAATGAACTACATATTCATGCATGCTATTTGCACACTTTCTGTTTGGGGTATTCATTTTTTAAAAATTGACTTGAAGTCATTACATTTGTGATACTTTGTTTTAAAAGCGTCAAGAACATTTAGAGGAATCCAGTAATGCGAAGATCATATTCTGGGGTGCATGCTAAGTCCTTGATATTTTAAGGTATGCCCCACAAGGTATTAATGTTTAAATAATTGAAGCCACTAGACAAAAAAAAGAAAGAAATAAATAAAAAAAAGAAAGAAAAGAAAGGGCGCCTGGGTGGCTCAGTTGGTTAAGCGACTGCCTTCGGCTCAGGTCATGATCCTGGAGTCCCTGGATCGAGTCCCGCATCGGGCTCCCTGCTCAGCAGGGAGTCTGCTTCTCCCTCTGACCCTCCCCCCTCTCATGTGCTCTCTCTCATTCTCTCTCTCTCTCAAATAAATAAATAAAATCTTTAAAAAAAAAAAGAAAAAAGAAAGAAAAGAAAGAAAGAAAGAAAAGAAAAGAAAAGAAAGAAAAAAAAGAATTAAATCTTTGGACATTTTTCCTAAGTAATTTGATGGTTGGGGTAAATGGGAATGCCTAATTATGGATGTCACTGGATTCTTTAAATAGAATTACACTCATAAGTCAAATAAGACAATTCGTAACAATTTGGTCTGGCATTTTAATTTTGTCTGTTAAATTATTCATATGAATACTTTTATGGGTTTAGCCATAAATATTTGATTGGTGGTTCCTTCATGACCGTAAACTATCTCAGTCCTTTATTTTTCTCATTTATGTTCAGTGAACATATGGGAAGGTGGGGAGAATTTATTTTTCTTAATAATGAGAAACGTCTTTCCCCACAGACTTATTGAACCTGTCTGATGAGCATTTACAATGGCTGGAGGTCAACTTTATACCTGTTCTGGTAGTTTCACAAGGGTGGTAATAAGAGTCCTCATTACCTAGAGGGAAAATATAAGTCTCTATCTTACAGCTGAGGGAACTGATGTTCAGAGAGGTTGGAAATTTTCCAGAAGTTGCACGACATGTTGGTGGCTGAGTCTGGATTCCGGTCCAGGTCTATGTAGACTGAAAGATGGAACCTTCGCCATCCCCTGGTGATTGTCGTGACTGGTCCTCTCTGAGCAAAGCCAGTGGGCAAATAAATGGCCATTCTCTGAGTGTGCCCCTCCATTGGCAGGCAAATTTAGGAGGTAGATTCCAACACCCAGAAAGCCATGTTCTGCTTCTGTTTTCTATGCACCTGGCTGCATAGACGAAACCTTCCCTGGTGTAAAGAGGTGTCTGTAGGCACTGCGTGGTGCAGACATGTTTGAGCAGGTGCAAGATCCGGCAGGCAGCTGAGTGTGGGCAGCTAGATGGGGATGTTTGAAGATGTTTCTTATAGGCGACGTCGTGGGGTGTGGCTTTTGGTAGATGATGACCCATGGCTTAGTGGGGTCATAAGCCATCACACCTACCAGTGATCTTTCAATTCCTCTTGACCCTAAACAGAGGGAGGCATGCTTCTCTGCTAGAGAAAGGATTAGGAGCATCATCTGTTCCAATGAGGTGATGCTGGGGGGGGCCCTGGATAGCGCCTGGATGGGGGCTGCTCACCAGAGGACCACGCCAATTAGAAGCCTGACATTTTCAGCCCCGTCCTTATTGTCCAGGGAGGGGAGAGGAGCTGGACATGGAGTTCAGGGTGGATCATGTCTGCGTGATGAAACTTCCATAAAATCCCAATAAAAGGGGCTTCCAGGGAGGTCCCAGGAGGTGCTGGGAATGTGCTAGATGCCCTTGCATCCCTTCCCGCATACCTCGCGGACATCACCTCCATCTGGCTGTTCATCTGTGTCTTCTATCCTATTCCTTCGTAAGCTGACAAACATAAGAACCTGTTTCTCTGAGTTCTGTGAACCACTCTGGCACATTAGTCAAACCCGAGGCACGGGTCATGGGAGACTCTGATCTACAGTCAGTTACTCGGAAGCACAGGTGACAAGCTGGGCTTGTGGTTGGCGTCTCAGGTGGGGGAGGGGTAGTCCTGTGTGACTGAGCCCTTACCTGTGAGGGTCCCACACTCTCCAGGGAGATGGTGTCCAAAGCGAGTTGGATTGTAGGACACCCAGCTGGTGTCATGGAGAATCGCTTGATGTGTGGGGAAAAGCCCCACGTTTGGTGACCAGAAGCATCAGAAGTGATGGGTTCTCTGTGAAGGTAAAGGGGCGCCCGGGTGGCTCAGTTGGTTAAGCGTCTGCCTTCAGCTCAGGTCATGATCTCAGGGTCCTGGGATTGAGCCCCACGTCGTGCTCCCTGCTCAGCGGGGAGCCTTCTTCTCCCTCTCTCCCTCTGTCTCTCTGTCTCTTTATCAAACAAATAAATAAAATCTTTAAAAAAAAAAAAAAAGGAGACTCACAGGGAGGATGGAGGAGGGAGGACCTGGGCCTTACTCTACTCAGGAGGGAGACTGAACTGACTTCTGGTACAGATCCCCCACACATCCCCCGGGACTCACTGTCCCTAAGCTTCCTTGGTACCAACCCTTTCGGCTCTGCCCACACAGATCGCAACACTGGATTACACTGTGTTGGGGCATTTCTTTACATTTTTCTCTCAGCCCCTATGTGATGTCTTCTTTGAGGACAAAGCCGGAATAGCCCAGTACCTGCCGCAAGACACTGACTCACTCCATACGTATGTGACAAAAGAAGGAGTTAGTCCACAAATGCATTTTTATCCCCAGCTGCTCCTCTCTGGCTCTGTGCTCACTGCTCTTATAAATAATTTATCTTTCAAAATGGTCGTTTCTTTCAAAATGATTTCTTTGGGGGATTTTAAATGTATTCGCTGTGCTTTATTAACTGTATTTCCATTTGGTATTTGTCAGCAGTGCAATCAATTTAGCATACCCGGCCTCTTAGAAGGCCACCTTTCTCGTACAAATACTTCATGCTGGGTTTTCTGGAATCCTTTGCAAGGGATTGCAAGGACGAGCGTGGGCATGGCTGCGTCCCTCCTTTGGACACGGATCAGGGCTTCAGACCTTGGGTTTGCCTCTCGTTTTCCTCCGGTTTTGTCATCCCCACACTGGACGTGAGAGCTGCCTGCACCCGCTGCTTGGCCTGCCCTGGGACAGGTTTATTGCAGCTGCTTCCATGTGGTCCCCAGGTGGCCCCTCACAGAGAGACCCGGCAAGGGGAGCAGGACATGCCCGACATGCGCTCATGGCCTGCTGTCCAGCCTCCCCTTCTGGGCACTGCTCGCTGAGGTCTGGTCTCAGGGTTGGCCGTGGAAGGAGGGGAGGGCCAGGTGGCTGAAGCCTGGAGGGCCAAGGGGGCTCACTTGGAGCTGGAGACGTGCCCCAGGAGGCCATGCTGGCCTCCTCTTCACCAGGGACGCCCCCACTGGGCAGGGGGAATAGGCCCCGGGGCTGGGGGATGATGCCTCCTGACCCTGAGCTGGACGTGACCTGGGGCATCTTTAGGAAGGACCCGGCTGTGAGAACAGAGAGGTATAGCAGGAGAAGGGAGGCAGCAAAGGGGGCTGGCCCCGTTTGCACCCTTCCACCTCCTCCGGCGTGCGCCTGGGGAGACAGAGATCCCACAGCTCTTGGGTTTGGAATCCACACTCGGGAGCATGCTGCATTTTCACCAACAAAACAAGCTCAAGGCTCCCTTCAGAAGCAGGATCAGAGAGGGATCCACAGGAGAACTCCGTCCTTGCCCCGTCAGGTCACAAGATGTCCCGTGCATATTAATTTCCAGTGTCCCGCTCAGTGTGGGAGTCAGAAGCGGGGTGCTCCTGCACCACGAGCTGCCAGGGCCGTCTGTAAGCACCTGGAGGGACCCCCAGAACCCGGGCTGTGTGTGTGTGTGTGTGTGTGTGTGTCCCGGCCTCAGGTTGGCTGCATGTTCCTGTCTCTGCAGGTGGCCCCCCGGCAGAGACCCCGCCCGCAGGGGGCAGCCCGCGGCCTCTGGCTCAGGCCACGGCCCTCCTGGTCAAGAGGCTCTGGCACACGTGCCGGGCCTGGAAAGTCACCCTCTCCAACCTGCTGCTGCCCGTCCTCTTCGTGGCCTTGGCCATGGCCTTGTTCATGGTGAGGCCTCTGGCCACTGACTACCCTCCCCTCAAACTAACACCGGGCCATTACGACAGGGCCGAAGCTTACTTTTTCAGGTAAGAACCTTTTTTCCCTCCTCTTTTACTTCCCAGTTATGTCAGGGTTATGAATAGCAGTAGCTTTGATCCTTTTTAAAAAAAAAATACTTTATTTATTTATTTGGGAGTGAGAGAGAGCACACAGGAGCGGGGGGAGGGGCAGAGGGAGAAGCAGGTTCCCCACCGAGCAGGGAGCTGGATGTGGATGCGGGACTCGATCCCAGGACCCCGGGATCACGACCTGAGCCGAAGGCACACGCTTCACCGACCGAGCCCCCCGGGCGCCCCAGCAGCTTTGATACTTTTAAGAATCTCGACTATACATGAGGTTTCATGATTTTGGAGCACTGGCTCGAGAGGGTAAGCTCATGGACTGTAGCAAACCCTGTATATACCGTGTTTTTCCTACTCATGCCTACATGCCTACGATCGAGTTTAACTCCTAAATCAGGCACAGCCAGAGACTAACAAGAGAGATAGCAGAAGACTTGTAACAACAGACTCTCTACAGTTACACGCATGTGGGCTCTCTGAGTAGCTTGCGGTCCTGTGCCTGCCCTAGTTCTTGCGCTGATGTGATGAGATCAGGTGAGTGGCCTGAAGGTCTGTCTGGAGGAGTAGCTGCTCCCAGCCCGCGGGCGATCCACACCCAAAACCGCGGATAAGAGGGATTATTGTGTTTCACAGAACCTTCCAGGCTTGCTCTGGGACAGCCACCAGGAGCTGCACGCCCCTCTCTGCAGAGACGTGTCTGGCTTTTCTCTCGGGGGTGGGAATGAGCCCATGCGCACCCCCAGGCTAGAGGAGGTCCAGTAAATTCAGAGTTTTCCAGCCAGATGAATTTGCAAAGGATGTTCTCAGGGGTTTAGTTTTACTACCAGGGGCCTGACCAAAGGACCTGAGCTGGTTCCCCCGCCAAGACTGAGGCGAGCATCTCCCCTGAGCTCTGCCCCAGGCGGGGGGCATCATTGCCCTGAGCGCGGACCGGCACAGGCGGCTCATGGTGTGGAGGACACAATGAGCTCTACCTTTGTCAAATACTTATCTTTACTAAAATAACGAGCTTAATTAGCTAGACTCTTCGTGCTTGCTAATATTTGTCACTTTTACGACGGTGTGTAATTTGGAATTAGGTTTAAACAAATAGAGGCAGAGAAGGCAACATCGATTATAAACTGTCTGGTTTGTTTCTGGGTCCTTTGGTTAATTGTACTCTTTCCTCTGTGTGTCCTTATGCTCCGTAGAGTCTGGGTTTAACTCACGGAGAGAATCCTGCAATTTCTCTATTTGGAGAAATGTGTACAGGTCCTAAGTATTCCCTCTGCAAGTGGGCTCCTTTTGCTTCTAGCTAGATATTTTCTTTTCCTGCCCTCATCTTCTTCTCCAAAGTGTTTTAAAGGAACGGACCGAAAGGACAGTGTCACTAATGCGTTCTGGCCAAATGTTCCCATTTTCTGCCACACTCCTCAAGTGGGAAGGAGCAGTAACTAGCCTATTATAAAGCGTGTTTCTTGAAAAAAGTAATAGAAAATGCAGGCTAGCCAGAATAACAATAAAAAAACTTCACAGGTAATCCTACCAGCACTAGCTACCGTAAACCTAGTGGTGTGCAGCCTTCCCCATGTTAATACGTAATATTATTTTATTTATTTATTTTTATTTAATTTTAATTTATTTATTTTGTTTTTAGGTTAATTTAATTTAATTTAATTTAATTTAATTAATTAATTTATTTATTTTTGAGAGAGAGCAGGCCCTCACAAATGGGGGCAGGGGAAGAGGGAGAAATTATCAAGCAGACCCCTGATGAGACTCCCGGGGCCCATCCCTCGATTCCGAGATCATGACCCGAGCATGAGTCAGACGTTCAACTGTCTGAGCCACCCCAATACGTAATACTTTTAAACACATGCATTTTTATTTTTTAGGACAGTGGTATCCCACTACAAAACTCTTCATTTTTTGCTTTTTTACTCAATAACACATTTGTCTATCTGTTTTTGTAAATTGAGCACAACCATGTCACCCATTTTCTTTTTTTTTTTAAAGATTTATTTATTTATTTGAGAGAGAGAGAGGGAAAGAGTGTGTCGGGGAGGGGCAAAGGGAGGGAGAGAGAGAGAGATAGAGAGAGAGAGAGAGAAAATCCCAAGCAGACTCCTGCTGAGCGCAGAGCCCGATGCGGGGCTCGATCCCAAGACCCTGAGATCATGACCTGAGCCGAAATCAGGAGTCAGATGCTCAACAGACTGAGCCACCCAGGAGCCCCAACATCACCCATTTTCGCGCCGTGCAGCAGTATGTTGCATGGATGTACCATAATTTATTTGAACAATCTCTTTTGGGGATGCATACAGGTTTATTTATTTGTTTAAGCAATTTTCCTATTGCAGGCAATTCTGTAGGAATACCTTCATTTGGATTCATGGCACTATCTAATTGTTTCCATTATCATACATTTCCTTAACACATTTTGGGGCAACAAGCATTAGCATTTTTAAGGTAGATATTGCCAAATTATTCCTATCAATGTGCATCAATTTACAGTCCCAGAAAGGCATCGATTCTTTTACTCACAAGTATTTATTATGCACCCACCGTATGCCACATGTTTGTTTGTTTGTTTTAAGATTTTATTTATTTATTTAAGAAAGAGAGAAAGAGAGCAGAGGGAGGGACACACAGAGAGACAGAATCTCAAGCAGACTCTGCACTGAGCACAGAGCCTGACGTGGGGCTCGATCTCACAACCCTGAGATCATGACCGGAGCTGAAATCAGCAGTCAGATGCCCCACCAGCTGAGCCACCCAGGGGCCCCTGTCACATGCTTTTCTTGGTGGCAGTTACACCTGAATGAATAAAACAGGCCCAGATCCCTACATTCCTTTTTTCGGGGGTTGGTGGAGAGGAGGAAACTCATTTCTCCAAATTCTCACTGTCCCTTTTATTTCCACCTCTGGGCTCCCATTGCTCTAGGAGGCAGCTCTTTGATTGCTGCTGAGGTTGCTTGTTCTCAGTTATTTCTTGTTCTTTGAAATTTCACCCTCTCTATTGATATATCAGATATATCCTACAAGTGTGTCCCACGCTGCCATGTCACAAGTCCGGACTGACTGCCCCTTCACCTCTCTTCCACCCACTGTCATCTCTCCATCCCTTCCTCCTGAGGGGGGTGAGAACCCCCCCCCCCCATGGTGCGTATTCCATTGGCTCCATTGAAACAGCCATTTGCCTTCTCCACTGCATCATTAATTTGGCAACTGTGTTTTTTGTGTTTTTTCATCTGAAAGCATTTTCCCTGCTCTGCCAGCATGCGTTTTGCATAGAAGTCATATCCTCCCAAACCATTTGGAGCCTGAGAGTTAGAGGTATTTTATTTTATTTTTTTCAAGGGGCAAGCAAACGTAAATTTATTAACATGTGCAGAGTACGTGCACGGGGGAGCACCCGGTGATGAGCAGCTCAAGAGGGTGCTGAGAATTTGGGCTTATATTGCATCTTAACAAAAGAACCATAACCTTTTAGAGACATGACAGGACAAAGGAAAAGGGCTTTGAGCTTTAGGAGCAGCCAGATGTGGGCTGGCAAATATATAGGGACTAATGTCGCATAGAGCTAGTTAGTAAGGTTTGTTATACAGAGTCACTGGGTGCATATCTCTGCTGATAAGGGCCTAGAACTGTTGCTGGTGATTCACTTCTGTCTCTCCTGGGGGAGAAGAGAGAAAGGCACTTACAGAGTTACGTCCTGCTTTCAGGCAAATAAGGAGGAGGGCAGAGAGCTTTTCTTTTCTCTTTTTCTTTTTTTTGAAGATTTTATTTATTTATTTGTCAGAGAGAGAGAGAGAGAGAGAAAGAGCGCATAAGCAGGGCAGAAGCAGAGGCTGAGGGAGAAGCAGGCTCCCCGCTGAGCAGGGAGCCCGATGCGGGACTCGATCCCAGGACCCTGAGATCGTGACCTGAGCCGAAGGCAGATGCTTAACTGACTGAGCCACCCAGGTGTCCTGGAAAGAGAGAATCTTAAGCAGGTTCATGCCTGAACTCGGGGCTTGATCTTGTGACCCTGAGATCATGACCTGAGCTAAAATCAAGAGTCAGAAGCTTAACTGACCAAACCACCCAGGCACCAGTAAGTCTTTTCAATGAGGACATGTGTGTGTTTGTTCTCATTTTCGGAATGTTAACATAAACTATGAGGCCGAGCAGCCTTTGTCTCTGGTCCTTTATCTTCTTACCCGCACAGGTGGGCTCCTACCTGTCACAGGTGAGTGCGCCATCGGAGATCACGTATGCCCCTCTTCTGTTCTTGCGTTCCAGACTCAACCGAAAGGACAAGTTTACATTGTATTTCGGTAGAGTAGTAGCCTCCGTAGTTCCGAGGCAGAAAGTAAGAGGCTGCCAGAAATCACCCATACAGGGTGCCTGGGTGGCTCAGTTGGTTAAGCGACTGCCTTCGGCTCAGGTCATGATCCTGGAGTCCTGGGATCGAGTCCCGCATCGGGCTCCCTGCTCAGCGGGGGGTCTGCTTCTCCCTCTGCCCTCTTCCTTCTCGTGCTCTCTGTCTCTCATTCTCTCTCTCTCAAATAAATAAATAAAATCTTAAAAAAAAAAAAAAGAAAAAAAAAAAAGAAATCACCCATACAGATGGAAACTTTTCCTGCTGTGCTGGTTATCTTTCACATTTCTAGTGACTGCCCAAAATCAGAGGGGAGGAGGGTGAGTAGCCCCCCTCTCTGAAGGTACAACTGCTCTTGGTCGACACCCACTCCCCAGATCACTGCTTTTCTCCCATGTGCTGGGTCCTCTGTCAGGATGGCCACGTGCCCTGGTGTGCTGGGGAAACCGGTCCAATCATCTTGGCACACATTCTATCCATGTCCCTCTCCCTCTTAAATGCCTCCTCCAGTGGGCGATAAATTATCTGACAGGTCTGTCTGTATTGGATCTGAGTGGCATGGTCTGAATCTTAGCACAAGAATGATTCTCAGTGTGGAACAGCTTTTCACTGCTCACATTCCTCCCGATTTCCTATACATGCGCCCACGCACACACACATGGGCGTGTGCATGCACACGGCGCCTGGTTCACCCTGCTCTCATCCTTGTTGCTTCAGATGTGGGCATATCCCCATATCGTACCATTTGTGAGCAATCTCCATGGGGTGATACATAGTATTTTCATTACGGCTCCATACTTTCTCTTTAGCGTAACTCCTAGTTAACGGGTGTACCATTCAGGCTTGCGTGCAGTTTCAAAATCCGTTAGGTACATTATCTCTGCATTGACTTTGATCGCACATAGAAATCTTATCTTATTAGAGCATTGACGATTCTCAGTAGAGTCTCACGTCCCTAAAATCTTATGAGTTGAGAAAATGCAATTATGTGCCTACATTAAATCTACTTAAGCTTTCTTGAGGAATACCGATTCTCATGAAAACACAAACCAAAAGAAATGCATTGGGGAGCTTCTCTTCATCACTTTTATGAGCGATGTGGGCAGGCCGTGCCGCTCATGGAGGATTTCGTGTGCTCTGCGAGCCCAGAAAACCCGGGGCTTTGGTGGCTCAGTCGGTAGCCTGGAGGCCTCTAACTCAAATGCTTTGGGGGCCCGGTGGGGGGCGGGGTGCAGGGCGGAGAGGTGAGGAAGACGGCCATTCTCAATACTGCATTTTTTACACCTGCCAGGGGAAGGGCCACATGGGGGAGTGTGTCTGGGCTGGTCTGGGTTCTAACCAGTCAGTTTATGACCCATGCTTTGGGCTCCGTTGTATTCTCAAGCAACTTGCTAGCTGACTACTGTTTTCAGAGGGCTTCAGTAAAGCCCCCTCCCCACTGTGAACTGCGAAACAGAGAGGTGGTGGGGACTCGGGGCTTGTTGGGGGCTGAGGCGGGCTGGCACAGAGAGGCCCCAGGGAGGCAGGAAGACGCAATCCAGCTATGAGCAAAGCAGCCTCTGCACAGCTAAGCACATCTTGTCTGCTCTACACCCCAAGCAGGGGGTACAGCCTGGGGGCCCTGCTGGAGGTCCCTGAGTCGCTCCCTGGGGTTCGTGGGATGAAGACTATATCCGAGCCCAGCCCTCTAGTCCTTCAGGCTTCTGTGTAGTGTCTGTTGTCCCAGGTACCTGGGGCTCTGCACTTTTTTTTTTTTAAAGATTTTATTTATTTATTGGGGAGGGGAGAGCATGAGCAAGGGGAGTGGCAGAGGGAGAGGGAGAAGCAGACTCCCCGCTGAGCAGGGAGCCCAATTTGGGACTCGATCCCAGGACCTGGGATCCTGACCTGTGCCGAAAGCAGACGTTTAACCGACTGAGCCCCCCAGGTGCCCTTGAAATAAGAACACTTTCACATCTGGGTCTGAAGTCCCTCCTTCAGGGATCCTCAGCCTCTGCTCTCTCCTCTGTGTGTCCATCATGCCACGTGGATCGCACTGTGGTTTATCCCGTGGCTGCAGATCCGTGCCTTCCTTGAGGGTCAGGATCAAGGCTCACTCATCCCTCTAAGGGTAGCTCTTGCCACAGTGTCTAGAAAAGGTCACTTTCATTAAGTTATCTGTGAAGTTGGATTCAACCATCAAAATAAAATGTAGCAGGAAAAGTCTTCCAGAAATTATCTCGGACAGGTCTCTCCTTGGAGGTGCAAACAAAACGTGGACCATGGAAAGATGGCTGTCTACACATGGTTGAAAACACCTAGAGGAGATTCCATGGCCCCATCTCTTCTGGGCTGGGCACTTGGTCCTTTAGGAAGGGGTGCTCCTGATGCGCTGTGAAGTTCACCCCACTGGGAAAACCCACAGGGTCCCACATGAACGGGGACTTCACCCCCTGCTCGTAGTCCGCTGATGTTCTTCCCACCACCAAACAGTCTCTGCTCTCTCCACCTGGTCCCAGCCAGAAGAAGACCTGGGACTTGAGGGGCTCCCCTCCACTCTGCCTCTGTCTTCACCCCGCCTTCTCCCTGCGTGTCTCTGTGGCCAAATTTCCCAATTCCTGTAAGGGCCTCTGCCATATTGGAGTAAGCCCACCCCAATCCTGTATGATCTCATCTTAACTGACTGCATCTCCAAAGACCCTATTTCCACATAAGGCCACATTACGACCTTCTGGAAGGGCATGAAATTTGGGGGGACCGCTGTTCATCCCCCTCCACTTTTTCATAGCACCTTCCTTAGCCAATGCCATTGAGTTGGACCAAATTTCTAATCGCTTTTCAAAAAAAGAGTAACTTGGCTTTCTATAAAAAACAGGCCCCATGTGCAGAAACATCATCAGAAATGAAAGCGAGCTAAAGACTAACAGTGATTGTCGGTCTGTTTGCATCAGCTGTCTGACTCTGGAAAATACCCAGCATGGTTTGCAAGATGGTAACCGGAATGTGGTGCACACAGACATACTGTTCCCGTCTGAGCGACAGTAGCTAGTGACCTCTCGACACTCACCTTGAACATTTCCTAAGTGACGTTCTTGTCTGTATGCATGTGCGACTCCTCCCACATACCCCGTATCTTTGTCCTGTGAGAGCATGGGACTATGTTATTTTGTTAGGACAATAAAAAGAGATGGTGAATGGAAAGCAATGGGCCTATGTCCTGGCAGAAATTAAGTTCTCAGTGACGGCTGTCTTATACCCTGGAGTGGACCTAATCCATCATTGGTGCTTCCGGATGGCATGGAAAAGCATGTGCCGGTCCCCCACAGGCTCTGGAAGAATAACCTCCAAGGTGCTGACCGCCCTTCACCTGTCATGTTCTGGCTGCCTTTTAATTTTTTATTGTTGTGTTAATCACCATACATTACATCATTAATTTTAGATGAAGTGTTCCATGATTCATTGTTTGTGCATAACACCCAGTGCTCCATGCAGAACGTGCCCTCCTCAATACCCACCACCAGGCTAACCCATCCTCCCACCCCCCTCCCCTCTAGAACCCTGTTTGTTTTTCAGAGTCCATCGTCTCTCATGGTTCGTCTACCCCTCCGATTTCCCCCGCTTCATTCTTCCCCTCCTGCTACCTTCTTCTTCTTCTTCTTCTTTTCTTAACATATATTGCATTATTTGTTTCAGAGGTACAGATCTGAGATTCAGCAGTCTTGCACAATTCACAGCGCTTACCAGAGCACATACCCTCCCCAGTGTCTATCACCCAGTCACCCCATCCCTCCCACCCCACCCCCCACTCCAGCAACCCTCAGTTTGTTTCCTGCGATTAAGAATTCCTCATATCAGTGAGGTCATATGATACATGTCTTTCTCTGTTTGACTTATTTCACTCAACATAATACCCTCCAGTTCCATCCACGTCGTTGCAAATGGCAAGATCTCATTCCTTTTGATGGCTGCATAATATTCCATTGTATATATATACCACATCTTCTTTATCCATTCATCTGTCGATGGACATCTTGGCTCTTTCCACAGTTTGGCTATTGTGGACATTGCTGCTATAAACATCGGGGTGCACGTACCCCTTTGGATCCCTACATTTGTATCTTTGGGGTAAATACCCAGTAGTGCAATTGCTGGATCCTATGGTAGCTCTATTTTCAACTTTTTGAGGAACCTCCATACAGTTTTCCAGAGTGGCTGCACCAGCTTGCATTCCCACCAACAGTGTAGGAGGGTTCCCCTTTCTCCGCATCCCCGCCAACATCTGTCATTTCCTGACTTGTTCATTTTAGCCATTCTGACTGGCGTGAGGCGGTATCTCACTGAGGTTTCGATTTGGACTTCCCTGCTGCCGAGCGATGTTGAGCACCTTTTCATGTGCTGTTGGCCATTTGGGTGTCTTCTTTGGGAAAAGGTCTGTTCGTGTCTTCTCTGGCTGCCTTTTTCTTATCCACTTGGTCCACGCCCATACTCGGCTTTGTCCAGCCTCCGGACATCCAAACTTGGCCCTGACCTTGCACATCCAACCTGCGACCCCAGGAGCAATCTTTGCCCCACTCTTTGGTATGGCTGTTTCTTTCCTGGTTCAACGTACACATGATTGCCTTAGGAAGTCCTGTCCAAGTGGGCACCTCAGCATCCTTACCCAACATCCCTTCTGTGGGCTTCACCTCACTGGTTCCATACCCAGCTTCGGCTCCCTCGGAGCTCACAGTCCAGCAGGAGAAAACAGATGGTAAACAAAATAGCTCAGACGGAGTTGACTATCTATACACTGTCCCTGGACAGTGCCTAGCACCGAGGAGGTGTTGCTAAACTATTTGCGCACAAATGATTTCCTATCCTTTACTCTCTCCCCAACCTTGAACTTAAGAGGCATTTACCTCCTCCCACAGCCTGCCGATGAACGGCCTCTCAGCCTGACCCAGCTGACTTCTGTGCTTCGTGAATCACTGATGGTTAAGGAACCTTGTCCTGTCTCTTAGTCCGATGAGATTGAAATAAACAAATAGAAAAGAATCACTGCTGACCACGTCCTCATCCTGAAGACACCGCGCTCATGCGTGCTAGGTGAATTAATTTCTCGGTTGACACCAGCTCGTGGGAGCAAGGTGGAAGTACGGTCAGGGTTTCTGGATCTAATTGTCATTCCAGGAACATACACAAAGACACAGTGCTACCCTCAGAAAGCTCACAGTTGAGCTGAGAGATAACCCTACAAACAGATGGCCAAGGAAGTCTTGTAAGTGCTATGATAGGCATAGATACACAGTGTGGGGTTGTGCCAAAGTGGACGGGGTGGGGTGCTCCATCTGGGGGTGTCCAGGAAAGCCCTTGAAAGGCTACTGCACCTGAACCGAGTCTCCTCAATGATAGCTTGGTGCTCCCCAGGCAGGTAGGAGACAATGTTTCTCCAGATAGAGGAAGGAGTGTGAGTCGATGTGAAGAGTAACAAGGTAATCCAGCAAAAGTCTGTATGTTTTCTGGCAGGTGCTGGAAGGCATTCCAAGCAGAGACCTTATCCTGCAAGCACAATGAAGGGGGTTGTTAAGAGGCTGTGAAATGTGGGCAGTGATCTAATCGGGTTTAGTTTACAATGGCATCTCTTAAATGGTTGTTTCATGGAACACTGTTCCTTTGGGTATCCATCCTGAGTGTCGCTAAAGAGATTCCATCTTCCTGTTGGGATTGATTGAGCTGCAAGACAAAGTTAAACACGTTCCTTTTCTGTAAAGTTCTCAGAGCTTTTAATATGTTGAACTGGCCACACAGAGCCAGATTTCCTCTGTTTGCTTACTTGGATTTAATTATGTAATGAGCATCTCTCTGAAGCCTGCAAAGGCTTGGACTGTACTTATATTCCATACACCATTATCCCATCCCTCTGCCTTGGTTCTAAACATATTCCAATTCTTTATCTGTTGTGAAGTGTGCAAAAGAATACCATGCACCTGAGAATGAGCTTGTTCACTTCAGAGTGCATCACTGATTCTTCTGTATTGTTGCATGTTTCTGCATATTGCTTGTTTTGAATATTGGACACTAGTCCACTGTAGGAACATACCACAATTTATGAATCTTCTCTCTTTATGATGGACATTAGGAGCTCCTTCCAGTTTTGTTTTTGTGATTGTGAACAATGCTGCATGAACATTCTAGAATATTCTAATAAATGTCTCCAGTTATACATATAGAAGAGCTTCTCATGGGTAGTCCGAGAAATGTAATTTCTGATCACTTGCACAGAGTATGTGAATCTTCTATTTTAGGAGATAATGCACAAGGTTTTAAGGAGGACAGGGACACACATTCCCTGTTCTCCTTAGTGACCTCAATCTCTCATGTGGTCCACCCTGGTTCACTTGGGAGTCCTGCGGATCCGCAAATACCGTTCTTTCTGCCCTGCTCTGTGAAAGATACCTTGGTTTGAAATCGGCATCTCTGGATGCTGTCCTTTTCAGTTATCAGTAGATGGTGGGTAGCGCCCCGCCCCTTGCAGCTACCAGGCATAGAGTCTGGTTCGCCTTGTTTGCCTTCCTCCATAGATAAGGTTTTCTGTCTGTAATCTTGTAGGATTTCTTCTTTGTTTTTAGCGTTGGATCTTTTTTGTTTGTTTTTGTTTTTTAATCTTTTTCTCAACAGATCTTTGGATTTCAGTCCAGGGGGCTCTTATTAACAACAGGAAGCCCCTTTGGGGTGGTGTTTAGGAATACACATCTGTTCCAACAAGCCCCCTGAGTCATTCGGATGCACAGTAAATTTTGTGAGTAACATGGACAGAGAAACAGTATCCCGTTTAGGAACTGCCTCTGGAATCAGGATTAAGCACTAATTTTCACTTCTTAGAGTCTGATAACGACAGATTTCACGTGGTTCTAACAGCACTTTAAAATATAGCCGAGAATTTGAAGACAGGCACAAAGCAATAGCTTTAGGAACAAGCATTTGAATCTTCAGACAACAGGGACAATTTAAAGCCAGTCCTTTTTTTTTTTTTTTTTTAAACAGAGACCTCTAGACCTGAGCAAAACTCTAGTAGAAAGCAAACCATAACTTTTAAACTTGCATTAGTAATTATTCCAAGTAAAGCACTTTATAGATCAATATGTTTTTCAGAAAAAAGAGTATTTTAAACTTTCATATTTGTTCTTAGATTAATGGGTCAAAAGAGAGCAATCCGGAGTACTTCTACAGATGCCACAAATAATGTTTTCTTTTTATGGGCAACATTTCAGTGGAAAATATGTCCCTTTCCTTGTAAAAGTGTTTTCTCATTTGTCAGAAACTGGGAGGCTGTTTATGCAGAGGTCACACCGCCTACTTAGGAGACACTACTTTGTTGTAAATATCTGCGTGCTTCATCACTGTGCCTTTCTGTCCAGAGCTGTAGGGAATCCTATTAGGCCAGCTGTAAGCCACCTGAATACTTTGAAACCTTTGTTGTATCTTAGGCAGTGGGGAAGATGGCGGTTTCCTATTAAGTAATGACTTTGTGTTGGATGTTACAGCAGTGTTTGTATCCTGAGCTTATGCACAGTTACGGCGCTGAAAAGAGTTGTCCTCAGCAGAAATACAGAACTAATTTGGGGTAATGAGTTGGTCTTTCTTTTCCATTAAAATTATTCCTTCTCTGAAAGTTAAGAGGTCAAGGAAGACCACATTTAAGGAGGTCAAATATCTGGGTAGTGATGAAGGATTAGGTCTATGATTTCAGCACAATCCTAAGATCACAGTTTGTTCCACGAATCATTTTTGAGAATCTACTGTGTTCCAACTGCCGTCCAAGCCTGGTGTCCTTTCTCGCCTGGGTTGTTTCCGCTCCCTGATGAGAGGCACTCAGTTCAAAGCCCGTGGAGATGTCCTCGGGGCCACTGGGCAGAAACAGGAGAGAAGAGAGAGGAGGCAGAGGAGGGCTCACAGGAGAAGGAACTCAGAGCTCAAATGCGGCAGATGATTCACAGCCCAGTACGGGGAAAGGGGACGCACTTCTGGGGAAGCTGCAGGAGGAGCTGCCCAATCAGAAGGCGTTTTAGTGGGACTGGGCGGGGCTGGGCGGGGCCAGGTGGGGCGGGGCGGGCTGGGCGGGGGCGGGGGGGGGTGGGGCGGGGCGGGGGGGGGGTGGGGTGCGGTGCAGCCTTCTGGGAGAGAGTGTTGGGCAGCATTTGCCCAGCGATGGCAAGGCCTGAGGAGTGTGGGGGTTCTTAGTTTCCATTTTCAAGGCGCATAGGTAACGAGGAAGGTAACGAGGAGCCGCTGGTAAATGTGGAGGAGAGAAAACACCAGATGGGTACGTTAGAGGCTCACTGAGGGGATTAGGAAAATTTGAAATCTTTGTCAGATCCTATCTGGGTAGAGGGCTGCACAGTGGAAAATACTGAAGTTCCTTCTCATTTCGGGCTCTTACTGGTGCTTACGGGACGTGAGGGTGCAGTAAGCCTGACCACCTCGACCCCCCCTATATTGATTGCCGGTAGCAGTTCAGAACGGTATTTGGGAATCAGCGTCTCACTGCCCATAAGCAAATCAGAAGAAGCCGTGATTGAACATTCCATTGAGGGTCTTGCATTTCTTAAGGGAAGCTACAGTTTTAAGTTCTTTAAAATAAATCTTTGCGTGCATTTGTTAATTTACGTGCTGCTGCTTTCCAAAGAGATTTGAAGCCACCGTTTACATATAAGTAATTTATCATGCTAATAATACATCATTTTTGTTTATCTTGGGGATAAGTGTTCCCAACCATGTCTATTCAAAAGCATTTTGTAAATGACTCGGTGTAAGTTCTAGAAAGTAATAAACCTATTTTCTTTTGGAAATACAGTAATTCAGAGTTTTAATTACTTCAAATGAGGCCACTCCCACTCAGTCCGATTTAGACAGGTTTAAATGATCTTTTCCTCTCCATTTTCTCAAGTCAAGGTGTCTCTCACAACCCATGTATAAGATGTAGTATAGTTTGTTTCCACACCTCCCCCCTGTTAGAGGAACAGTGTGTCTTATCGCTGGTGGTGTCTTCAGTAAGGAAATTAAATATTGGTGGCCTTGGTTTCTCAGCAGTGCTGCCTGAACTGTTACCTGACTTCTGACGTTTGTGCCACTAAAATAAATATTATAATTCGGTATATACCTAAAGCACGCACAGGATTCTGTGCTGAGGACGTCTTACCAAGAAAGGGGTTGTTCCATATAGCTCACACATAGAAACAAAAAAAGCAGAAAAATACAAAGTTCTATTGCAGAGCTAGCTAATAGAATATTCGAACCAAACCAGAGTTCCAACATTAAGAGAATTTTTAAAATAGATTTTAATATATTAATGTGATGAAATATTATGCAGCCTTTACAATTCAATAGAACTATGCCAAGATGCCAAAATGGCAATATCATAATAAGAAGAAATGAAAAGATGAGAACAATAATGTACTGTGAACATCAGTATGTAACAATGCATGTCTGTGAAGGCAATCCTGTGCTTTTGAGAAAATGCTTAATCTTATTGCTGGTTTGGCTTTACTATGCTAACTCAACAGCGTTATCTGCGATCACGGATCTAAGGATCATTTGCCTGGATCGGCTCAGGTAGGGCGTGCTGTCCTGTGATCTCTGCCGGCGAGGACCTAACACGGCCGCCTTATTTCTTTTGTCTTCCTATCGATAAGCAGCAGCGGCAGCGGCAGCGTGGGCCAGGAGCTCGCCCACGTGCTTTTGCGGAAGTTTGGAGATCAGGATCCGCTCTGTGCTGATTTAAACCCAGACCTGTAAGTATCGGTTGCCTTTGCCAGAGGGCGCACTCCAACCACAACCCCGCAGACCCCGAGAACCATCTCCCTGCCTGACTGGTCTTTCCCGCGGCAAGTTTATTTTATTTTATTTTTTTGAAGATTTTAATTATTTATTTTAGAGATGGGGGAGGAGGAGTAGAGGGAGAGGGACTGTGGTGAGCGCAGAGCCCATTCGGGGCTCCATCCCATGACCCTGAGATCCTAACCTGAGCGGAAATCAAGAGTGGTTGGATCAACCCAGCGAGCCACCCTGGCGCCCCTCCCCCTTGCAAGTTTGAATGACATGATGTAACATTAGCCTAAGGAGTAGGTTACCTAGTTGCCCCTTCTGTTCCTTGGTAAGCACAAACACAGGCTTTATATTATAGCAAAAAAAAAAAAAAGAAAGAAACAGCATTCAATTTGTTTAATAAAACCCAAAGGTAAAAAACATAAAGTAGCAAGTAAATATGAAATGTGTATTTTTTTTTTTTAATGATTTTATTTATTTATTTGACAGAGACAGCGAGAGCAGGAACACAAGCAGGGGGAGTGGGAGAGGGAGAAGCAGGCTTCCCCTCGAGGAGGGAGCCCGATGTGGGACTCGATCCCAGGACCCTGGGATCATGACCTGAGCCGAAGGCAGTTGCTTAACCAACTGAGCCACCCAGGTGCCCTAAAGATTTTTTTTTAATTTATTTGCTAGAGAGAGAGAGTGAGAGTACAAGCAGGGGGAGTGGCAGGCAGAGGGAGAAGCAGGCTCTCCGCCGAGCAAGGAGCCCGATGTGGGACTCGATCCCAGGACCCCGGGATCATGACCTGAGCCGAAGGCAGACGCTTAACAACTGAGCCACCGAGGTGCCCTGAAATGTGTATTAACTTACTAACGTCTAGGGAACACTTGTACATATGAAAAGACTATTTTTTTTAACTAAGGAGACTTAAAATGTTTCATCCGTTTGGAGGTGAATTACTTTGCAGATTTTTTTCTTCTAAGATTTGAAAATGATAACATCGAGATGACTTTTTAATGAAACTCGTGAAAGCCTGCCTTTCTTCATAAACAATTTTCTAAGTTTGCTTGACTGTTATTTATTGAGGATCTACTAGAAATACAGTGCTGTGGTAGGAACCAGGATTGATGCCCGATCTGGCCCTGCTTCGGGAATTTATAGTTCTGGGAAGAGCACGTGGGAAAAGTGATAAAACCACAATGATGTATTAAGTACCAGAGTGTACGTTTTGGAGTCATAAATATAAAAATCCAGACAATAAAGCAATATTGGCAGTAGGTTTTTCTAATCTGCGAGGACACATCCTGTGCATTCGTCATGTTGGCAATTAGCTCGGGAGCAAATAACTATTAGGGGGCTCAGTAAGGAAGAATTATAAGAAATTAATTACGTTGCCTCACTGTAGTCAGATGCTGAAAAACAAAGTAATTTCGTTTACTAGGCAGGAGCTTTTGTGGCGATACCTTTTTATCCCGCCCCTCTACTGAACCGGGCAGGATATAAAACCGGCTTGGAGAAACCGACATGTAGCCCAGGGCCCGTGGGGAGCGGGGCTGGCCCCACCTGTCAGTGGCTGGCAGATAAAAGGACATTTTTTTTTTAAGATTTTATTTATTTATTTGACAGAGAGAGAGGGAACACAAGCAGGGGGAGTGGGAGAGGGAGAAGCAGGCTTCCCCCTGAGCGGGGAGCCCAATGCAAGACTGGATACCAGGACCCTGGGATCATGACCTGAGCCGAAGGCAAGATGCGTAGTCGACTGAGCCACTCAGGTGCCCCCAAAGGACATTTCTTTATCAAATCTCTCCGGAGGGGAAAACAGATTCAGTGCTAAGGACGGCAGAACATATTTAGAATTTCAGTTCCTTTCCAGGCACTCAGGATGGCTCCCCATCCCCACCCCTCCCCAGGCTCAGCGCCCCCTCCCTCAGCACCCCCTGCAGCTAGCTCACCCTCTTCGGTTTACTCTTCAGCCTTTCTTTTCCTTCCTGAATCTGTTGTTTTGGTTTTCTCCTTTCTCTTTGTGAAATCCACCGGGTCTATTCTTTTATTTATTTATTTATTTATTAAATTTTATTATGTTATGTTAGTCACCATACATCATTAGTTTTTGATGTGGTGATCCACGATCCATTGTTTTCATATAACACCCAGTGCACCATGCAGTACGTGCCCTCCTTAATACCCATCACCGGGCTATTCTTAACCATTCCTATTTTGTAACCTTTCCTGCCCATTTGTCTAGGTCACCATGACAAAAGGTGGGGGTGGGGGGCTGCCTCACGCAAGAATGCTATTTTAGGGGCTGAAGGCTTTTCCTTTCTTCCTTTCTAGGTTCTTTGGCTGGTCTAATAATTAAATCGACATAAAACAGATGAACAGGAGAAAAACAAATGTAATTAGTATGTATGGGAGCTCCAGAAGTGACCAAAGCAGGCAGCTCTGACACCTTTTAGACAAAGAAACGATACATTTGTAAAGAATCTACAAAACAAAGAGGTTTGGGCTTAGGGTAGGCAGTTAGTAAAGAAGTAGCATGGTTTGTTTATACAGTATTCTCCAGATAAGAAGAGAAGGTACCTTCCACAGGGAGACTTTTCTCCTACTTTCAAGACAAAGGGTCAGAGTGTCTGGCCTCTATCAGCTCTTTCCTCTGTAAATTTAATTGAAAATAATCAATATGCCACAGTAGCATATTTTGGGGCAGATTGCCCTGGAGCCATCACTGTGAATACTTATATTAATAATTTCTGCCCATGTGACAAAAAATAAGGTTTGCTTTGCTAAGGTCCCAGATGGAAGCAAAAGGTTTTCCTTAGGACAAGTAAGTTTCCTTCTGTAAGTGAAAACTAGTCTTGAATTCAGGGATATCTGCATTTTCCTTTCCTGGCAGACTTGACCAATCACTTAATTATTAAATTAGAGGAAACATTTTAAGATACTAAGTTGGATTCTGCTTATGGGTTATTTTTCCATTGCGATCCTCTGAGCCTCAGACGTGATGAATTCCTGACTTTTACCTCTTTTTGTATGGAAGGCAATAAAGAGCTCCAAAAAAAAAAAAAAAAAATCGATTGTGGCATAAGCCTGACCTAAAACACAAGTTTTCTCATCATAATACATGATGTGTAATTTAAATTTTAAAAATGTGCTTAAAGTTGCCAATTTTTGGAAGCCCGACTGGTAGCTTTAAATATTTAGTTTCATTGTACAAGGTTCGTGATCTGGTGACACTTTCCCCTCCATCTCCAAGATAAGATGGTCCCTTTCCCCACCCATTCTCGTTAATGCTTTATAGAGAACAAGAGTGGAAGGAAGCAGATTTTATATTTCCACTGAACTGTGAAAGCCAGGTGGGGA
Organism: Neomonachus schauinslandi; assembly: GCF_002201575.2. Classification (NCBI taxonomy): domain Eukaryota; kingdom Metazoa; phylum Chordata; class Mammalia; order Carnivora; family Phocidae; genus Neomonachus; species Neomonachus schauinslandi. The sequence continues at coordinate 2,654,356 of NC_058414.1, forward strand.
GAGGTGTAAGGTCATTTCCATCATTCGACAATCTGTGGCAGTATGAGGAATCAAATCATCTTGGTGGACTCTGACTCCCAGCGTTCCTGAGGTTGGGTCCTCGCAGCTAGGAAGAGCTGGTGACACATTCCCTCGGAGGGGACTGTCCAGACAGATGATGAGGTCAAGCACTGAAAGCATAGTGTGCAGGTCAGCCATGGTGGTGAAGGGGCAGAGAACCTGGATTCAGGGACCGGCTGCCTGAGCCCACATCTCAGCTCTACCGTGTCTTTGCTGTGTGTCGTGGGCAAGTTACTAAACCCGGCTCTGCTCTTGCTGCATCCCTGACTCTGGGTTTTCTAGAAAGAGCAGTGCTCAGCTCAGGGGACTGGGTGGGTGGCCCTGTTACTGGACCGAGTACCGGTTCTGAACTCAGAACCGGTTCAATGGCTTGCAAGCAGGTGCCCAGGCCGTCAGTGATTTGTCCACAGGACCCGGAACAGACTTGCTGGCATCCGGCAGATGTTCTCGAATGCAGTCAGGGCTTGCCTTCTGGGAAAGTCTGGTCCTTCAGTCTCAAGGCCAGTGGTCTGCAGATCTCAAGGCAGGTGAGTGAGTTCTGCTACAGACCAAGGGACTTGGGTCCGCAAGCAAGGCGTGCGTCAGCTTGAAGCAGGTTCACCCTTCAGACCGGCTGGGGTGCCCTCACAGCCCGCGTGAAGAGTTGTTTTTCCTTTAGGCGAGTTTGTGTCTCACAGCCCTCTCCTCACAAGGTCAGTGAGCTATTAGAGCAGCTCCCTCTTTCTGAGATTCAAAATGCCTGGGTGGCTCAGTCATTAAGCATCTGCCTTCTGCTCAGGTCGGGATCCCAGGGTCCTGGGATCAAGCCCCGCATCGGGCTCCCTGCTCAGCGGGGAGCCTGCTTCTCCCTCTGCCCCTCCCCTGCTCGTGCTCTCTATCACACGGTCTCTAATAAATATATAAAATCTTGAAAAAAAAAAAAAGCACAGTAGACTGAGGAATCGCAGGCTGACCTGCATTCAAGAGACCTGTTTCAACTGGAATCCCAAACTGGAAGAAGCCAGGTTCTTGCTGACCTGCTTAAATAGACACAGCAAGTTTCTTGTCTTTGGACTGGACACTTTGCATTTTGGTGTTCTCACATAGGAGCAGCATACCCCAGAGCCACGAGCATGGGTTCAGGGCGCCAAAGACCCGTCCTACTCAGTGTGATCTTGGACGAGCTACCTGATCTCTCAGAGCCTCCACTTACTCTTCTGCAAAGTGGGGCCAGCAGGACGTTTTGGCAGAAATATCGGGCAGGTTGTGTCCATTGCTTGGGAAATGTTAGTCTCCTCCCTTCTTAGCCAAGTTTTGAGGAGGTAGGAATAATTGTTACTAAAGCAACTTTTGATTTATGAGCATTAGTAAAAAAAAGAGAACGGAGTTTCCGAGGATGGGAGCTACCGGGGAACTTTGGGATGAAAGGTTTTTGAGCCACTGTACAAGGTGCTTTCCTAACTGTTTCTGTCTGTCAGCCTTTCTTCGTACTGGAATATTAATCACTGTTTTTCTCTAAATGCTGATTAAATCGCTGTGTCACGCCACGAAGCGGAATTACCAGCTCCTTGTGCTTAGTGATTGTGGGCGTGGTGCGTGGAGTAGCTGGCTGTGAGAGCAGGTGCTTGTGGAGGTAGACAGCCCCCGGGGCCCCCGGCGCACGTCCCGGGGAGCCTTGGCAGCACATTCCGTACAAGCGACCAAGTGAGCATCATTTAATAGAGTGGAAATATTGTCACTGTAATAAAACATTGTCATCAGATTAGCAGCTCAAGCTGTGAAAACAAATGTAAGAGCTCTGCTTTCTGCAGCAGGAGATGATTATCTCATGAGCGGCTCTGGGCTGATGCGGCTCTCGTTTATGGAAATAAACGAGCTCTGTAATCTGAAAGATCATCCTGAGTCTCTCCTTTGTTTGTTAGGAAGAATTCTTCATGCTGGCGTGTAGATCCCCTGTCTCAGCCACGAGTGCAGGATTCCTGCGGCTGCCTGGTATGTGTCTACAGTGTGTTTGATCTTTTGTCTGCTTAAACCTCAAGTAACAAAAATGAGCTTACTCCGTCTATGATGTCTTCATTGTTGTTAACTCAGGGAGTCTCTGCGACTCCCTGGTTGACCTGATTAGCTGGTTTTTGGAAAAGTTTCAGGACACAGAGTGGACATTTACATGATACGGATGTTCTGTGGGCTCCACAGTGGCCACGGATGTTCTGTGGGCTCCACAGTGGCCACGGATGTTCTATGGGCTCTACAGTGGCCACGGATGTTCTGTAGGCTCTACAGTGGCCACGGATGTTCTGTGGGCTCCACAGTGGCCACGGATGTTCTGTGGGCTCTACAGTGGGCATGGATGTTCTGTGGGCTCTACAGTGGCCACGGATGTTCTGTGGGCTCTACAGTGGCCCTGCTATTTGTTTCCTGCTGCATGACCATTAACATCCCTGACAGCATTTATTAAGCAAATTAATCTTCAAATCATGAGAAAGAAGCTAGAATTGCCTTTTGGGGAGAAATTTCCCGCAATTTTAAGGCAGGATGACCTCCAGTGTCTTGTCTTACGCTTGCTTGAATATGGAGAGCTACATATTAGAAGCTAAGATACCAGCTGGCTGTTTGGATTATGGTCGAGCAGGGGCCTTAGCTATCTGCTCTGCACTGGAGAGGGAATTGAAATTTATATGGAAAGCTGATTGGAACTCATCTCAAAGGAAACCTCAAAAGGTAATTAATAAAAAAGCATCGGCCCATGAGCCACAATCAGCAAGCTAATGAGCAATCCTAATTTCCAAAAATCAAGGAAAAACAAAAATCTCATTTTAAATGAACCCCGAGGGTCTGTTAGGAAAATGTGGCCCCACGAAGACCATGTTTCCAGGGGTTTTTCTGTTTAGTGGCACCTGGGAGAAATTCCTTTTACAAGTGTAGTGACTTGAGGAGATTTTGTCCTGGATGGACCTGGCCTGTTCTCTTCTCCGAGGCGGAGTGTGGGCACGTGACTGACAGCAGGGGCACCGCCCCGTGGCTGAGGGGTGGCAGAGACGTGGCTGGTGGCTGCTGAGCGTTTGCTGAGGACTCTGCCCATGGCCCTGGGGCCCAGGCTGTCCGGCAGCTCAGCCGGGCTTCCTGCTCCTTTGCAGGGACAACCCAGCCATGTTTAGCTCCCGGTTTTTTGGATGCAACGATGGATTCTTCCCTCTTGTTTATTCCCTTCCGTTACGAAACCACTGATTTTTCATTCTGTGCTCTTATTCTGTGGCCTTGATCTCATCATTCTGTTAAATCGGCGCCTTTTCCTACAAGCTACTTTAGCTCCATTGTCTCTAGACTGGGTGTCCGTGGCAAAGGAACCAATGACGGAGATGTTCCTAAATTCACGCCAACTTACGGGAACTGTAAGATTTCAGTAATATGCACGTAGGGAAGAAAGGTTCATGTGAAACAGCTCCGTGGCCGGACAAGCCTCGGACGTGCGGATAAAGCCGAATCTAGTGGGTGTCCTTGCTGCAGCCCGTCCTGATGCTCTTCCTGGTGACGCGCGCTCACGCTGGTGCTGATGGTGGCTTAGAACAGAGGCAGTTTTACGCAGGTTATATTTGACTAGTGATTCCTTCCCGTCTGTGGCACCTGTGTTCTTTGGGACGCCCTTCGAGAAATGCTGGTCCACACGTTGGGAGACAGAGGGCTCCCGTCCAGGGGACAGGACGTCGAGTGGGATTCAGACCCGCCCCGCAGAATGGTGCTGCCCTGCAGGCCGGCCCAGAGGGGCCGCACACGGTGCGCCGGAAGACCGCCGGTACCCAGAGCCAGTCTCTGCTCTCGGAGATCACGCCGAGCCCAGTTACCTGTGTTTTGTTGGAAGGCAAGGTATTTCTCTCCCCTTAAACTCACACGTCCTATCCAGGGGCCCTGGTGTGCAGGAATATGTCCATTGCCTTGGATTTTCGTCGAATGCATGAGTCTCTCCCAACCCGCAACAGCGTTCCAGGGTCAGCCCTGCTTCTGAGGGGGACACGTTGCTTTGCAGACATGCCATTAGAGAGTGCTCCGAGGGGACTGGAATCGCGCTGGCTCCGAAGGACAAGGGGCTGTTTCAGGCTTCACTGTCCCTGGAGAACAGCATGCCAGGACTCAAAGCCTGCCGTCGGGAATGAGCGTGGCTTCCCACAGACTGAGTGGAGGGGGCCCTTGCTTCCTGTGACCGCTGTAATAACTTGTCACAGACTGGGTGCCTTGCAGCAACAAGTCAGCCCTCTCACCGTCTCGAGTCAGAAGCCTGAAACCGGTATATGGGGATGAAATCAGGGCGGTCTGCCTAGAGGCGGTGGCAGAGTCTGTTCCTGTCCCCGCTGGCTTCTGCGGCTCCCTCCTTCCTGTTCCTTGGCCTCCTCCTCTCTGCCTGCCTCTCCCTCTTCTGAGGGTGCATGTGCCTGCTTTAGGGCTCACCCTGATAAGCCAGGACAGTCTCCCCTTTGCAAGATTCTTACTTTAATAAGGTCTGCAAAGTCTCTGCCGTTGAAGGTAGCCTTTACACGTGGGTTCCCGAGGTTCGCGGGCCAGTATTCAGCTTACTACAGAGGGCGTGTTGGGACAGAACCAAACAGATAAGGTTAGAAAGAGAAACCAACATTTTTTCTTTCTTTCTTTCTTTCTTTCTTTCTTTCTTTCTTTCTTTCTTT